>NC_137006.1:20806270-21311088 GCF_032717465.1 Coenobita brevimanus | reverse complement strand
TATATAATAATTTTTTTTGTATTTGTATTTTTATTATTTTTTTGGTATTTTTTTTATATTTTTAACCTTATATTACTTATAAACAAAAATGCCTAATATAAAGACCCTCAAACTAATCATCTAACAGACAAATCGCTAACCTGTACTAAGTCCTAAGAGACAAATAACTAGACCTACACTAATGGAAAAAAAGCCTCGACCAAAAGAACACCATCGACTGCAGATATGTAATGCCTTTTTACATTACATACCTGCATTCATCACCTGGTGCCTGTCAGTCGAGGCACAACCTATTACAGGGAACATCAATATATGAAAAGGAACCAGACGAGTCAGGAATATTTCCATTTACGTAGAAGGAACTACGTAGTTTTATACGATGACACTGAAAAGTACGTGGTGATTCTTTTGCAGCTGCAGCTTGCCTCTCAAATACACGAGCGACAGCTTGAAGAGTTGGATAACGACGGCAGAGCAATGTGAGTGCTGGATTCGAATTGATCTCTAATCTCGTTGGAATCTGGTGATAACGTATGTGGTGAGGATAATATTAAAAGCAAGTGTGGCGCTTTTTTTATGCAAGGAAGAAGGAACCAAAGGCCAGGAGCCTACAAGACTGTTCTCTCCAAGCAAAACAAAAAAGATAACTGGGAGGCAAATTCAAAGTCCATCATTGGCAGGCTAGAACTGGCAACAGGGCTCTCCTGGTCGTTACTGTGGCAGCAGCGGTTCTTGTAACTGCAAGTCATGTTCGTCAAGGGAGAAGTGAGGATCCGGCCTTATACTTCATCAACAGCTGCAGTCGTAATACAACGCTGAATTCTGTTCACTCCTTCTATGAATCCACATCCCACCTAACCCTGTTGCTCACAGAAACCCAAATTTTTCCCTCTACTGACGTATCCCGATACATTTTTCCTGTTTACAATCTCCTAACTTTGGTAATAACCATGGCACTAGTTGTTATATTAAATCTGAATATGCAATTGGCAATATCATGAACTTCGCTTCTACTTACTTTGATTACTCATTATGCTAACTTAATTACCTTCATGTAACCAAATATATCTGCGTAATTTATCGCTCCCCCAGTACCTCATCATAACCAACCATATTTGACTCCATGTCCACACAGTCGAGCAACTGAATTAACCGTGTTTGGTGATTTTCACGCCCAAAATGTCGAAAGGATAGTGTACTCTGCTAGAACCAACAATACTAGTTAAGGATGTGAGCTGTTTGCAGCGACATTTAATCTCACGCAAACACTATAACAACGAACTGGAATACCAGATAATCTTGTCCATACTGCCTGTCCCTTGAACTTATTCCTTACGAAAGACCTAAGTCTGTACAGGAAAGAGGTACAACCACCGCTTGGATTCTCCGACTACAATCTCATCAAAGCGTGATCCGTTGATTGCCCCCAACCTTCATGTTCTGAACCAGTCAGGGTGACCAATGGCACATGATAAAGCAGATTAATATGGTTTTGCAAATTATCTAACTGATATTCAGTGGCAGTATTTCTTCTGCACTGACGATCAGTTCTGTCCAGTCCCACATTAATGGCCTTATACAGGTCGGTACTGAACTGTCCATACGATGTCAACAACTTGCTAAAATATCAGACTCCCAAAAATGGTTCGACTGCAAAGCTGCCACAGCAATGACCCTAAATTCATTAACATATAAGTCTTGCTTGAAATAAAAACTTCCAAATCAGTCACATTAACATTGCTAAAAATCACGCAAAAGCAGTAATGAATCCCTTCAAATCAAACTTTCTTTACAACCTAGCATCCAAACTGTTAAATGGTTCTAATGGCAACAGAATATTTTGGTAAATTTTCACTCTTTCAAGAGTAATTTTAACAAGTCACCAATTATTCCCCCACTAAAATTTCGTGACGGAAAAATTGTAAATGACCCTGGTGGAAAAGCTGTGTCAGTCTTGCTAGTACTTTTGCCATAAATTCTACCTTGGACGAAGTAAGTCAGATTGTTCCTGTACTAGAACTTGACTCTTCCAAAACTGACCCACTAAAGATACAGACTATGCGCGGGTTTGCAAAATCAATCCTATACAGTGCACGACCAAAAAAGCTCTAGGTTCAAATGGAATTACACCAATAGTTTTGGAAATTGTTCCCGTGAACTTACTCCTGCTCTAGCTACATTATTCTGACTATGCAGACGTAATTTTTCATTCACTAATTCTTGGAAAGAGGCCAACATCCACCAGTGCCAAAAAAGGAAGCTCCCCTGATCCCTCGAATTACAGACCCAAAGCTATCTTATCTTCTCTCAGTTAAGTTGCTGAGAGTACTATTAATAAGCAATTGTTAAACATCCTGAATCTAGCAACTTAATTAATGACAGACATGAGGTGCAAGGAACAGCATGGTGGAATTAGGTGGTGAGGCCAGCTGCGGCACAAAAGAAGAATGCATATAAAAGGAGTGGATATGAAGTTCAGGCATGAAGGAAGTTGACAGAAGAAATAATTTGTTATTAGGAGCGAGCGAGCGAAGCAAGTGAGCCATGTTTACTCTCGTTAAGTTTGGAAACAAACTCGCCGGCCCGACTCGGCCCGACCTGGCCCAGCCCGACCCGACCGTCACGCTAACAGAAGCTGAACTCTTTACTCCTATGTGAAGTATGAGTTAAAATTCTTTCTGCATGTGATACAGTCATTCAATAAATTTTGTTATCATCTAAAAACTCACCCATAAATGCGAAGAAACTCATTGAAATCTCGAGTTTTTCGATGGGGTGCTTGGCTTTAATCGATGAACGTGTCAATTTCGAAATCAAATTTAAATATATTTTCAGTAGTAACACTGTTCTTTAACAACGGGATTAGAAACTAAATACCGGAGATTTCGCCTATAATTTTACATTAACGTTTTTGCTATGTTTTCTTGGTGAAATCACCAAGGAAAATCACTAAGGGAAATGTGATAACATTGTATTCGTTCGCTCGTCATGGAATCACAAAGTACACTTTACTGGTGTGTAGAGAAGAGGAGAAAGACGAAAAGATTACTATGAGAGAGTATGAACAGAGTGGATGACAGGTTTGGAAGGAATCTGAGTGTAAAGTGAAGGGAATGTTAGAAAATGTTCTAAAAGGAGGTTAAGGGAGTTAGACAATGTGATAGAGTAGCTAGTCGGGGAGCGAAAGAAAAAAATGGCAGATTGTTCGTGGAGAATAAAGAAATAATGAAAGATGGAGAGAAAACATCATGGAACTGTGAAACATAGAGAATGAAAGTAACGTGAGTATAAGTGGCTGGTGAATGGCTGTGAAGAGGGATGTGAGAAGAAAGGAAGAGATAAGTAGGATGGAAGTAATGGAAACAAGGAAGAAAATCAAAATGGGGAAAGCCTCAAGTATTGGAGTGTGTGGTGAAATGCTGAAACACGGAAGAGAGATAGTAGTAGAATGGATATGGAAGATGTGCACATTGGCCTGGGAGGCAGGTCTAGTCCCGGTTGATTCGAAGTCAGGAATAATTATTTCCATGTAAAAAGGATAAGGATAAAACGAAGTGTGTGGTAATCATGGGGCATTAAATTTGTCTTCTCAGTGTATCAGGAATAGTATATGGTGGGATACTAATGGACAGAGTTATGGGAATGACAGAAGAATTAGTTGAAGACCAAGGAGATTTCAGGAAAGGAAGAGTTTGTGCAGATCAGACATTGATCCTAAGGACTTTAGTGGAAATGTTTCAGGGGAAGGGAGTAAAGTTATATGCCTTCATGGATTCTGAGAAACCATATGACAGTGGATAAACAAGGAGCGTAGAAATTATTAAAACGATATGGAGTAAATGGAGAGTTCCTGAATGTCGTGAAAAGTGTTTATGAGGGCGCTAGGGCTGCAGTGTGTGCGGATGGTGAACTGGGTGAATTTTTCTGTCTGAATATTGGATCGATATAGGGATGTGTCATGTCTCAATGGTTGTTCAGTTTGGATATGGATGGAGTTATAAATGAGATACAAGGAAGGGCAGTGGATGTATCAGCTACCCAAATCAGAGAAGGTGGCCTTTGGAAACTTTTTGTTCTGTTGTTTGCAGGTGACGCTGTATTGTTATGTGAAGACGAAGGGGAACTGCAAGGCTTGGTGAATAAGTTTGGAAGAGTGTAAGATGCAGGCTCTAAAGGAGAAAATAAGGAAGAGGAAAGTTGTGTCTTCGAGAGAAATGAAGTCACTGAATGCACAGTCAGACTGGAGAGAGAGGGTAGGCCTATGGAAAATATGAGCTCATTTAAGTACTTGGGTAGTGTGATGAGTAAGGATGGAAGTTTATAGACTGAAGTGCTTGAAAGGCTTTAACAGGGAAGAAAGGTGGCTGGCTCACTTAAAGCATTCATAAGAAACAGGGAAGTGAGCATGGAAGTAAATAAGTCACTACGTGATAGTACTGTGATCCCCGCTCTAACGTGCGGAAGCGGAGCTTGGACCTTGTTCGAAGGACACACGTCAAGAGTGAGAGCAGTGGAAATTAGTTATCTGAGAGGAGCGTGTGGAGTAACATGGATAGACAGATTGACAAATGAAGTGAAATGGCATTGTGGTGTGGAATTGGATGTGGTGGAAAGCGTTAGGAAAAATACGTCGAGGTGGTTTGGTCATGGGAGAGAATGGAAAGTGAGAGTCCAACGAGGCGAGTGGACGTGAGTGAGGTGGAAGGGAGGAGAGGGAGTGGAAGAGCGAGGATGAGGTGGAGTGATGAAGCAGAGAGGTATATAAGAAAAAAGGGTGTATGCTGGGGAGAGGGCATCGAAATGGCAGTGGACAGGGAAACATGGAGGCGATTTGTTTGTGGCCACCTCTTAAGAAATTAAGGCTTCTGGCAGTGGACAGATATAGCAGATAGTGTGGTTTTCGATATGAAATATCCGCTGTTGCTATGCTCAGTCTCTTTACTCATACAATCCATCAGTCAGTTGGCCAACATGGAGAAACTCAAGAAGCAGCCCTAGATATGTCCAAAACTTTTGACATACTGTAGTGTGGCATCGTTTCCTGTTATCCAGACCTCGTTGCTACAGCCTGGCACCTTTTGTCCCACCGATCTCATGTCTAAGTAACTGAATGACTGTACGGATAAACGTTCGTCATTTCAACTCATTCAGTGCAGATTTGCCACAAGGATCACTCCTGGTTACGATCTTGTTTCTCATTCATATTAATGATCACTTGCCTTTCACCCATAACCCCTTTCAGTCCTATGCAGATGACTCAGTGCTCTACGTTCCCTTGCACTTAACCACCCATTCACAATTTTTGTTTTCTGTAACCCCCAACTCCGCACAGTAATGTCCATAAGTCAAGGCTTATCAAAGATCGCTGAATTGGGGAAAAAAATAACTTGTATCTCATTTATTTGTAGGAAAACCAAATATATCCAATTTACTAATAAAAGAATATTCCCTGATTCCTATATTACATTTAATGCAATCAGTATTCTTTTCTCTAAAAGTATTAAAATTTTCGGTGTTTCACATAACAATACCTTTGTTAGGCCTCTCACCTTAGATCACTTGCAAAAGCCACCTCAGTCGCGTTCGTTGGTCAGTCAGGGCGTCCTCTACCTCTTCACCAGTTCCTGCTCCTAGTGTTCCTTCCCATTCACCTGCATCATCTACTTCCTCCATCCCCACAGCTCTGTCATAAACCCCTTCCCTGTTGTCCAGTCTAGTCTAGCTTCTGCCTTCCTCCATCAGTCTCGTAATGGCCGATTACCAAAGGCCTCCAACAAGGTACATGTTCAGCGTGCTGTATCCAGTCGGTTCTTGTCTGTCTCCTGTAAACAGTCTACCCACCTTCCTTGTCGTGTTCCCCTTATCCTTGCTTCTTGCACCAGCAATAATCCTCTGTGCTGTCACCCGTGCAATTCCTGTCCCTCTTTC
Organism: Coenobita brevimanus; assembly: GCF_032717465.1. Classification (NCBI taxonomy): domain Eukaryota; kingdom Metazoa; phylum Arthropoda; class Malacostraca; order Decapoda; family Coenobitidae; genus Coenobita; species Coenobita brevimanus. The sequence continues at coordinate 21,305,160 of NC_137006.1, read as the reverse complement.
CCAGTCTACCTTCTCCTCCTCCTCTTCTGCTTCCGGACAGCGGTCCGTCTACCCCAGCCCTTCAACATCTCCCTCTCCTGGTAGTGTGAAACAGCAGTATTTACCACCGATCTAAATCTCTTAATCTGCTAAGTCTAGTATGAGTATGTCCTTTGTTATGGATCCTCCTCCAGATAGGTGTGCCCTCTCCCCCTGCGTCTGGTTTCTCAGGAGGACCTTCTCAAAAAGGATTTTCTTCCACCTACTCGTGTTCCCTCTCCCCGTGATCTGTCCATAACCTCTACCGCTTCTATTGTTCCTAGCAATGTTCCTTCTGCGGTTATACCTCCCAGTTCTGTTCGTACACCCGTCTCTATTTGTTATGGATCGTTGTAGTTTTTGCTGTCATTTCAGGGTATATTGCAAATATAAATTATTCCTTTTTTGTATCATGGCTTTCCTACAGTGGAACATTCGATGATTTTATTCGAATCACTCCCACCTTCGATACTTTCTTTCCCAATATTATCCTTTGGTTTTGTGCCTAGGAGACCCATCCCCCTGCTCAAATTCCTGGTTATGTTTTTGTTAGTACACCTGCGTCAACTTCTGAATCACCTATCCTCGTCCGCATTAAAGTCCCTTACGAACTTAATCCAGTTTCCTCGCCACTTAAGTTGTCTGTGGTGAGGGTTTTCCTTCATCTTTGGGCTACTGTAATTTCCCTCTACTTGTCGCCTTCCATCCCTATAGGTTTCCCCAAACTTTCTCGAATTCAGGGGCATCATTTGGGGGGGGGAGCGAGGGGCGCTCCCCCCCCAAGCTTTCTGAGGGGGCCTCCAAATAAACTATAACTAATGAAAAAAATATAAAGTTAACACCATGAAATGAAAAATAATTTGTATTTAGCCTCAATACGTTTTGTGTGATATATATCGTGTGTGTGTGTGTGTGTGTGTGTGTGTGTGTGTGTGTGTGTGTGTGTGTGTGTGTGTGTGTGTGTGTCCTTACCAACCAAATTGTTCTTATCTAATTCTATCATTACAGGAATGAGTCAAGCTCGTACTGTCCCGTGTATTAAACTTTTTTTTTATCATACACGTCCTTAAATTTATGAATTGTTTTGGCACACAGAGTTTCATTCAGTAGTGCATTCTACTGACCAATTGCCCTATTTGGGAAACTGAATTTCCTTACGTCTGTATTGCCCCTCTTTTTATGTAGTTTTTTGCAGTGTCCTCTTGCTGATGCTTCTCCATAGATTATATATTTCATGTATGTCTCTTTTCTCTTTCCCTAAAATGCATTTATATAGCATAATCATGTCTCTTCTTTTCCTTCTCTCCTGTAATGTTGTTAGATTCAATTTTTCCAGTCGTTCTTCGTAGCTTAGATCCCTTAAGTTTGGTATCCTTCTTGTACCTGCCCTTTGTACTTTTTCAATCATAGCTATGTGTTTTTTGAGATAAGGATTCCAGAATACAGATGCATACTCCAGGGTTGGTCTGATGAATGATGTTCTTATATTTCTCAGCATGTCTTCATTATATATGTGAATGTTATTCTCATTTTAATAAGCAGCGTATATATACATCGTACCTACCTTCTCGCTGTTTTGGTCAGCTGGAGATAGTATGTAATTGATAATTACTCCTAGGTCCTTCTTTTCTGATATGTGTAGGGTTGATCTTCCAAACTTATAATCCCAATCTGGTATTTTCTCACATTTACCAAACTTAATGTATACATGACACTTGTCCTCATTAAATTCCATTCGCCATTTATTGCTCCATTCATGAAGCTAATTTAATTCCTCTTGCAGCTCTTTGCAAGAATCTGTGTTCGGAATATTCTGTCTTGTTAATGTAGACTCAACTGTAGAATTATAATATCTTGTGTTGAATGTAGAGTTAAAATCGTAGATTCTTGTCGTTTATTGTGAATTGTAGAACTGCAGAATGTTGATTGTTAATGAACTCGTAACGCGTTAATTGACTGTAATTGTATTAGTTCGTAGTATTGCTGCCACCAAAATCTCTTAGCTGTAGCAGAGGCATTTCCAAAAATGTTAGATTATAGGGTTGTAGTAGGAAAGAATATTCAAGTTGGTCTTGTCGTGGATGGCAGGAGGAAGATAAAGACGAATCTGGGGTTTCATTGTGGTTATATTCTCAAAAGCGAGTTATCTTGACAAGAGCAGCACTAAAGTGAGGGCGGTTTATGTTAGCTAACACTGTGCCCTGTACTCCTGCCTTTTCCACTATGCCTCCCCTGTTTCCTGTCGTGTCCCAACCCCTTCTGATCTGCCACTCCAATTTACCCCGCATATGACTAGTTGGGTCATGTGTGTGGGCACGTGTATGAATCTGTGGTGATTTCCATGACGACACGTTGAACTGTGTGCTACATTCCTTAGGCAGAATTCCCACTGCTGTTTCCTCCAGCTTTCTCGAATTTAAGCACGACTTCCCTGAAACATCTATATTACATATTAACAGCATATATGTCACTAGCTGTTATGTAGTGTGTTATGATATCTTTGTGCCTTGACGAAGGCAATATACTGTATATATATATATATATATATATATATATATATATATATATATATATATATATATATATATATAATGTAAGGACAGAGAGGGATTGCCTGGAACAGGCAAATCGCAAAGAAAGAATAATTTTTATGATGACACTGAGGATGTCAGTAATAAAGACGGTGCACGAGCAAAGGAATCTTAATTATCATGTGCCAACGACAAGGAGACAGAAAAGGAAAAAACAACATTCGAGAGTATGACGTGAACCAGAAAAATAGTGTAATGTAAGAGAAGCAGAAAACATAAGACGACAAAGAAAAAGCGAGGCAACTCCGTTGGACGGGGCTTTTATAACTGAATTGGAGAAAAGTTTTTAAGGGGAGAGAGAGAGAGAGAGAGAGAGAGAGAGAGATTTAAATTCACAAGTACACCATCATATAGGTGCTTAAACAAAAGATAAACATTCTTGAGGGATAGGGAGTGAAAGAAATAAGATTATTATTCCGGAAACTTAAGCTCCGTATTCCTAAACTGGATTGCTATCAGAAAGAAAGATGACAATTGGGATAGAATGGATAAAAATAATAGGTAATTTCGTATACCCAGGTTATTTTGCACCCCATAGTTCTTGGTATATTTTGCATATTGTAAAAATATATGGTATATATGTCATTTATCTGTGGCAGTTCCGTCTTGATATATAATTTCGAACAGTTATACAATGTTCTCATTTACTCCTTGTTCCCGCAATGAATTTCATCTGCTATATTCTTCACTGAGTCGAAAGCCAAAGTGCAGTGGTTTATTATATTCTGCAGTTTTCTCTCTTGTGTGAAGATGATCGGCAGTCGAATACCCGCTTCGGAATCATGCCTGCCCACGAAGTTAGTTTTCTTCCAAATTTGTTGTTATTTTGTCCACACGGACTTTAGTGAAGAGTTTGTAAATAGCAAATGGATGAAAAGTTATTAAGGTCTTATGACTCGCCTTTTTTTTTTCTTTTTGTAAAATATAACTATTGCATTACACCATGTTTTCAGAATTTTCTTCTTAATACATTGAGTAATTAAGTGGGTTAGTCTGTTTTGTACTTATGCTCCTGCATCCGGCAGTGAATCTGCTACAGGCTCATCTTCTGAGGTCATCGCTTTACTCACACTTTTAAGAGAAATGATTATTTTCTAGTGTTACCTCAGGTATTTCATTTGTGTCAACCGAAAATTTAGTTATTGGTATTATTGGTGTTGATGCATACAGTGTTATGTAACATTCTTCAACTCTCTTCAGCATCCTATCTCTGCATTTAATGACTTAGCAGGTGATATAAATTTTTGCCTTCCTAGTACCATTTTACTTTGGACTTGTTTCAGATTTTTCTTTCTTTTTTATGATTTCCTTTATCTCATTCATGTTTCTCTCTCTTTTTTTCTTCTCCATGCCTCTTGTCGATAAGCTTATTTCATTCTGCTGTTTCTCCTTTCTTCTTTTCGTGAGCTCGAGGGTCATTTTTGAATAAGCGTTGGCTTTGGTTGTAATACGTTTCTCTACTACCTCCACCGATTTTCTTAGCAGCTTTGTTAGTCTATCATTTGACTCATTAGTGTCACACTCAGTATAACTTAGAGCCTGAAATCTGTTCGTTAGTCAAAGTGAAATGTTGCTTTGTTTTCATCTACTTTTATTGGACATATATATATATATATATATATATATATATATATATATATATATATATATATATATATATATATATATATATATATATATATATATATATATATATATATATATGTTTTTTACAGAATCTCATTTTTCACTTCTGAAACTGAATCTGGCTGTGCAATCCACCATTCTTTGGTCACATTCTGTATTTACTTTGTTGATAACTGTGACATTTATTATCGTGTTATTCTTACCCATCAAAAATGAAATCGATTTCGTTCTTTGTTTCTCCATGGGGACTTCTCCAGATATATTTTGTCCTAATTCTCTTGATGAAAGAATGTGTTAATTATTCTACAGTAATGTATACATTTTAACAAAATTTACCACCAATTCACCTCGGTCATTCCTTTCTCCCACTCCGAATTTTCCTATTTTTTATTTGCCAACTTTTGCATTGAGTTTTCCATAAGCATGGTATATTCAGTCATTTCTTCATCCATTACCTGGAGGATGTTGTCATAGAATGTTTGTATTACTTCTTCTGAACTTTGAGGAGTTAGTGCATATATCTTTTATTACTTTCAAAGTGTATTTTTTGCCTAGTCTAATTACAATCCATGCCACCCTGTCAGATACATTGTTGAGTTTACCAATGTTCTTTTCAAGATTTTTATAAATTGGAAATCCTACACCACTAATTCTTTCATTTTGCCTTCCTCTTTGGTAAAAGAGGCGGTTACTCTCTTGGAGCTAAATTAATTTTTTGTCTTTTCTGTGGATCTCACTCAAACGTAATATATTTCAACTAATTTTTCTAATTCAGTCATTAAGGCGTCAGTTTTGTCATCTTCTGTGAGGCTTATTACATTTTACGTTTTTATCTTCATGGATTTCAGTTTGTTTAACGTCCTTATTTCTGATTTGCCGAGAGACAGCCTACTCATTTTCTGTGGCACACTGCCCGTAAGCATAGGAAGAAGTGCGGCTGGACCTTTAGGAGATGATGAAACAGGAATGCCCGTAGGATCACTAACAGTAGAATTCATGTTTGGTTGGGGATATTGTGGCAAATATTCTCATCTCCCTGCCACATAGTTTCTGGTGAGATGTAATTTTTGTGTCACCTTATTCAGTATATTTAGTGGAGCCCTATATATATACTGTATACCTCATATAATTATCTGCAAGGCATTCCTCCATCCGTCACCCAGGGAAGCGCCAGGGAGCAGTGGGATCTTGTCCCTCTGTGTCTTCGCCGCACTGTTGCATCATTATCTCTTTCCTATCGTTACTTCAATGGTCACTGCTCCTCCTAATTGTCTGCTTGCATCCCTCCACCAATACGGCGGGCACGTAGGACCCGTGTAACAATAAACTCTCATCCCTCTTCTGTCCAACTCTCTAATGCAAGAGTTAACTGCTACTCCAAATCATTCATGTATGCAACAGGTCAACTCTGGAACTGACTCCCCATGTCTGTTTTTCCTGCTGCATACTACCTCCAGTCTTTCAAGCGCGGTGTGCCCAGGCATCTCGAAATGAATGGATCTTGAATTTGGCTCTCTGTTATCTTGTTTTGTTTTTTGTTTTTTCCTCGAGGGAGCAATTTGCAGGCCCCTGGCCTTTGGTTCCTTCTTCTTTGTATATAAATATATATATATATATATATATATATATATATATATATATATATATATATATATATATATATATATATATATTGTTACATAGCCTATGATTTCATCATCCTTTGTGTAATTTTAACGCACAGTTGCTGCATGTTTGATCACGAGCGTGTTCTGCCTCAGTCCCCCCCTTCTACCGTTATAGTAGAGTAAGTCGTTCTCTCTGTTGTCCAGAGCGGGATTGTCAACTCTATGTCCCCATGGCTTCATTTGCGCGTCCTTATTACAAGTTGTATCAAGCTCTCCTGGCTCCTATATAATGAGCTCAGTCTCTGCATCATCGCCACTTAGATCTGCTCCTCATTTTGTTCACATCTCTGTCCTCCCCTGTACAGATATTATTATTGTGAGTGCTCAAGAAGTCTCCAACCATCTGGCAGCTGTGTGTAATTTGAGTATAGCTGTTGTTGCATTTTTTCTTGTACTGTGTAGCATGGGTTTAATTTGTGGGTATGGTGAGGTTTTTGTGGTTCGTGTAGGGTTCTTTATGTCAGTCATTTTTGATAATAGTTTGTATCTGTAATTATTTATCTCGCATTCACTGAGTATTATCTGGTATCTCATTTTATCAGGGCTGACTTAGATAAATTTACTCTTGCTAATTTCGTGTTAATAGAGGCTATTGCAGTTAACCATATATTTAACCTGTTTTTGCCATTACATTATCCTTATGAGTCCTGAATGTTTTATTGTTAGTTTGAGCATTAAACTTTGACTTGTAATTTTACCTAACTCTTTGTTTTGAACCTGGAACTTTACGGGACAGTAGTGATTTTTAGTATTCTCACTTAAAGTGTACATTATCTTTCTCTGTTCCGTAACATAAATTTGGCGACCGCGCCAGGATATTCAGGATATTATCATAAGGATATTGTTTGATATTTTGTGACTGTGATATATTCATGATGGCTACTATTTCTACACTTGATGAAGCCAAAGATTTTTTGTCAAATGTGCAAACACTGTGTGATATAGAAAACAGAACAAAGAATGAACTTAAGATTGTTGCTCAACAATTGGGATTTGTTGTTCGCTCTCATCAGTCTAAAGATCAAATTGTTGCCATGATTAATGAAAGCTTGTTTAATGTAACTCCTCCAAATGAGCAAACGCAGATTGAATTAGCTAAGTTACAGCTAGCCCTGCAGGAGGCCCGTGCTAAGGAGGCTGAGTTTCACGCACAAGTTGAACTTGCTAGGATTCAGGCAGACCATGAGTATCGCATGAAACAATGTGGAACTGGATCATCTAGCTCTGATGATTTTGATGTGGCTAAAAATGTTAAACTTGTCCCTCCTTTTAATGAATCTGATTTAACAAAGTATTTTCAGTTGTTTGAGAGGGTAGCTACAGGTTTTAATTGGCCTAAGGAGTATTGGCCAGTACTCCTTCAAACTGTTCTCACCGGTAAAGTTCAAGTAACTTATGCATCTTTGCCTCAGGATCAGTCTGATAATTATGATGTAGTAAAGAGCTTGATTCTTAAGGCCTATGAGCTTGTTCCTGAAGCTTATAGAGTAAAATTTAGGACAACTTACAAGCAAGATAAGCAATCCCATGTTGAGTATGCAAGAATCAAAGAAGATTTGTTAGAGCAGTGGTTAAATTCTAAGAATGTGGATTCTGATTTTGGTAAATTTAAGCAGATGATTTTGCTGGAGGATTTCAAAAGGTGTATTAGTAAAGATGTAAGCCTATATCTTGATGAGAAAAGAATAGATAATTTGTCTGAAGCTGCAGTTTTAGCTGATGAGTATGTTCTCACTCACAAGAGATATTCTAGAGAAAAAGGGAAAGCTGAGAGTAAGTACGTTGCCTCTACTCAGCGTACAGGTAACAGGAAAGAGAATAAAGATGATGTTTCTCAGGAAGTAAATACCAGCTCCACCTCTAGATTTCAGAAAAGTAAATGTACTTATTGTAGTAAGCTTGGTCATACTACGGAGAGATGTTTCAGGAGACAGCGTGATGTGAACAAAAAGGAGTCTTTAAATATTCAGTCAATTGGTCTAGTGTCCACTCTTGAGAGTTCCCAGAATTCTTTAACTGAGTTAACTGAACCTGCTTTGAGGGGTAACTTAAATTCTCATGATGGAGCTCCTCTTTTGAGCAGTAACGTGGGTGACACTCTCAAGAGTTCATGTGCTAATTTCCTATCTGATGGTTTTGTCAGTCCTCTGGACAGTAATGACAGGAAATCAGTTAAAATATATCGTGATACAGGTGCTTGCCAATCCCTTATGCTGACCAGTGTTCTAGGCTCTAATGTTAATTCCTCTGATGAAACTGTAATCTTGCAAGGTGTAGGGAATAATTACTTCTCTGTTCCTCTGTGCAGAGTGAATTTAGAGTCTGGTTTTGTTAATGGTTCCGTTATGGTTGGGTTGGATGAGACACTCCCAATGTCAGGTGTAACTTTCTTACTTGGAAATGATATTGGTGGAAGTCAAGTGTGTCCAGCTCCTCAGTTGTCTAGTGAGCCAGTGGCTGCGACCCAGGATTGTGATGTCCCTGATGTGTTCCCTGCATGTGCTGTCACTAGGGCTAAGTCTAAAGTTACTGGTGATTTAGAGGATAATGATGATGATGATGTTATCCTAGCTGACACTTTTCTTGCTAATTTAGACCACTCACCAGATGAGGCAGTACACCGTAGTGTTGATAATTTGTCTCGTCAAGAGTTGGTTGAGTTGCAGGTTGCTGACCCTGAGTTGAAAGGTCTAGCTAACTCTGCTTGCAGTGAGGAAGAGTCAGCCGGTGCTTCTACTTGTTATTATGTAAAGTCAGGAGTACTTATGAGGAAGTGGAGACCCCCAACAGCATCAGCCGACTGTGAATGGGAGGTTGTACATCAAGCTGTCATCCCTCGTGTTTGTAGGCAGGATATCATTAGAGTGGCTCATGATTCCAGTTTGGCAGGACACCTTGGAGTGAGGAAGACTGTGGCACGCATTTTGAAACACTTCTACTGGCCAGGTATCTTCAGGGATGTTTCCTGGTATTGTAAGTCTTGTCACACCTGTCAAGTTGTGGGGAAGTGTAATCAGACCGAAAAGGTTGCACCTCTAGTTCCCATTCCTCCTTTTGAGGCGCCTTTCACCCGTGTGTTGGTGGATATTGTGGGCCCTCTTCCTAAGACTTCTTCAGGATTTTCTCATGTGTTGACCATGATTGACATGGCTACTCGTTATCCTGAAGCCATTCCACTTAGAAATATCTCAGCAAAGAACGTGGTTAAGGAAATGCTGGGGTTCTTCACAAAGTTTGGTCTGCCTAAGGAGGTACAGTCAGACCGGGGAAGTAATTTCATGTCAAACGTTTTCAAGCAGTCTCTGAAAGAGTTGGGCATCACCCAGATCACGTCTTCAGCTTACCATCCCCAGACCCAAGGAGCGTTGGAGAGATATCATCAAACACTCAAATCGATGCTCAAGAAATACTGTTTGGAACATCAGAAAGACTGGGATAAAGGTCTTCCATTCGTTGTGTTTGCTGCAAGAGAATCTCCAAATGAATCACTGGGCTTCTCACCTTTTGAACTACTGTTTGGCCATGAAGTAAGAGGACCCCTTAAGTTACTTCAAGGAATGCTGGCTGTCGGAGGAAGATGACATCAACCTGCTGGAGTATGTGATGAAGTTCAAAGAACGGCTGTCCACTGCTTTACAGCTGGCGAGAGAGAATTTAGGAGCTGCTCAGGAGAAGATGAAGACTTGGTATGACAAGAAGTCCAGGTTACGCCACTTTCAGCCAGGAGATCAGGTTTTGATTCTGCTACCAGTTCATGGGCAACCTCTTCAAGCCAAGTTTAGTGGCCCTTATTTCGTGGAGAAGAAACTCAGTGATGTCAACTATGTCATCGCCACACCAGATCGTAGAAAGAGCAAGCAACTATGTCACATCAACATGCTAAAGTTATATCACAGGCGGGACGAAAATAATCCAGTCTGCACTGTAGCTGTTCCACCCGAGTCTGCAAGTGAAGCTCTCCCATGCAGTATGAGCCTGAGTGATAGTTTGGGGAAGAATCCTGATATCATGAATGATCTCCAGACTAAGCTTTCTCATCTACCTCCCAAGGAAAGGCAGGAGTTTTCGGCATTACTGCAGGAGTACCCGCAAGTGTTCCGTGCTACACCAGGAAGAACCACTGTGTTGATGCATGATGTCGATGTTGGAGACGCAAAGCCAATTAAATTGCCTCCTTACCGTGTGAACCCAGTGAAAGTTCCTCTCATCCAGAAGGAGCTTGGCTACCTGTTGGACCACAAGATGATTGAGCCCTGTCAGAGCGAGTGGAGTTCTCCTGTCACTCTGGTCCCTAAGCCAGGTGGGTCACAGCGGCTTTGCATTGACTACAGACGTGTTAATCAGATAACTAAAACAGACACTTACCCTCTCCCTCGTGTGGAAGATTGCATAGACAAGATCGGAAAGGCTAGGTACATAAGTAAGTTTGATTTGTTAAAGGGATACTGGCAAGTACCTATGACTGAACGTGCTAGGGAGATCTCATGTTTTGTAATATTAGGAAAGACCTTTGCATGGTCTGTAATGCCATATACAGATTGTTTTAGAGTAATAAGAAATTTCCTTTGTAAATTTCTTTTTTCTTTGTGGGGAGGTGTTACATAGCCTATGATTTCATCATCCTTTGTGTCATTTTAACGCACAGTTGCTGCATGTTTGATCACGAGCGTGTTCTGCCTCAGTCCCCCCCTTCTACCGTTATAGTAGAGTAAGTCGTTCTCTCTGTTGTCCAGAGCGGGATTGTCAACTCTATGTCCCCATGGCTTCATTTGCGCGTCCTTATTACAAGTTGTATCAAGCTCTCCTGGCTCCTATATAATGAGCTCAGTCTCTGCATCATCGCCACTTAGATCTGCTCCTCATTTTGTTCACATCTCTGTCCTCCCCTGTACAGATATTATTATTGTGAGTGCTCAAGAAGTCTCCAACCATCTGGCAGCTGTGTGTAATTTGAGTATAGCTGTTGTTGCATTTTTTCTTGTACTGTGTAGCATGGGTTTAATTTGTGGGTATGGTGAGGTTTTTGTGGTTCGTGTAGGGTTCTTTATGTCAGTCATTTTTGATAATAGTTTGTATCTGTAATTATTTATCTCGCATTCACTGAGTATTATCTGGTATCTCATTTTATCAGGGCTGACTTAGATAAATTTACTCTTGCTAATTTCGTGTTAATAGAGGCTATTGCAGTTAACCATATATTTAACCTGTTTTTGCCATTACATTATCCTTATGAGTCCTGAATGTTTTATTGTTAGTTTGAGCATTAAACTTTGACTTGTAATTTTACCTAACTCTTTGTTTTGAACCTGGAACTTTACGGGACAGTAGTGATTTTTAGTATTCTCACTTAAAGTGTACATTATCTTTCTCTGTTCCGTAACAATATATATATATATACATACATATCTATCTATCTATCTATCTATATATATATATATATAGATAGATAGATAGATAGATAGATATAGATAGATAGATAGATAGATGGATAGATAGATAGATAGATAAAACTGGTTTCATAGGATCCCCACAACTATTTTCTTTGCGAAGCTAACTGCATATTGTACCTTCGCCCACCGATACAAAAGATTTTTCCTGAGGCGAATAAGATTGTCTGCGATAGCAAGAACTAATATTACTGTATATATCTTTCTGAATTGTTTACTGGAGCCTGATATTGAAGGCTTCACCACCAAAGTCTCGTCTAAGCTGAATAGGTTAGCAGCATGATGCAGCGGCAGGAGCAATTAATTTCGATATAAATGATGGATTTGTAGAAGGCATATGACAGTGGATAGACAAGGAATGTGGAAAAGATTTAGAACAGGCTATATGGAGTATATAACTGGGAAGTTGTTGAATGCCGTGAAGAGTATGTATGAGCAAGCTAAGGCTACGGTGCGTGTGGATAGTGAACTGAGTGAATTATTCTGTCTGAATGTCGGACTGAAACAGGGATGTGTCATGGTTCCATAGTTATTCAGTTTGTATATGGATGGAGTTATAAATCTGAGTACAAGATAGGACAGTGGAAGTTGGACCGGCCCTAATGAGAGAGCGCTGCGTTTGGAAACTTCCTATGCTGTTGTTTGCAGATGATACTGTATTATTAAGTGAAGACGAGAGAGAACTGCAAGGCTTAGTGAATGAGTCTGGGAAAGTAATGGTTTGGGAATCTAAAGCTGAATGTAGGGAAGAGTAAAGTTATGGTCTTCGAGAGATATGAAGTCAGTGAATGTACAGTGAGACTGGATGATGAGGAAATGGAAAATGTGAATGCATTTCAATACTTGGGTTGTATGATGAGTAAGGATGGAAGTTTGGAGGATAAAGTGCTTGAAAGGGTGCAACAAGGAAGTTCTGTTCTTTGAAAGCGGTGATAAGAAATAGGGAAGTGAGTATGGAGTTAAAAACTCACTACATGATAGTAGTCTGATACCAACTCTAGCGTATGGGGAAGAAGCTTGGACCTTGTTGGAAGGACACAAGTCAAGACTGAGAGCAGTGGAAATGTGTTATTTGAGAGGAGCACATGGAGTTACATGGAGAGACAGACTGACAAATCAGGAAGTGAAGGAGCGTTGTGGTGTTGATATGTGTGTAATACAAAGCGTTAGCAGAAATACACTGAGGTTGTTTAGCCATGTGGAGAGGATGGAGAGCGAGAGACTAACGAGGAGAGTGTATGTGAGTGAGGTGGAGGGGGTGAGGGAGGAGGAGGCCGAGGATGAGATGGGGGGATGGAGTAGAGAGGTATATAAGAGAGGGAGTGTGAGGTTGGAGGAGGGCAATGAAATGGCGGTGGACAGGGCAACGTGATTTCTTTTTGGCCACCCTCTATGGGATTGAGGCGTCTGGCAACAAACAGACAGATAGATCGATCATCTACAATCTTTATGACCACTCATTTATTTTTCTCAAATCTTGATTTAATATTGTATACATCGTTTTCTGATAATGACATTACCTATTATGGTGTCATTAGCGAATGTTTACCAGCCGCGATACCCAAGCTGCTATTGTTTTCATTGTGTGTGTGTGTGTGTGTGTGTGTGTGTGTGTGTGTGTGTGTGTGTGTGTGTTTGCACGATAACTTCGCAACCGCTCAAGATATCATTACTACATTTTATAGGTGTGTAGCAGGGAAAAAAGTGGTCATGAATTCCAAATCGGTGAAAGTAAATCAAGGTCTGTCCATTTGTTACCACAATAACTTCGTAATCGCTCATTATATCACCACAAAATTTTACATATGCATAGTAGAGATGAAAATCTCTTACAAGTATTGTTTTCAGTTTGTTTGCCTGTCTGTGTATCTGTGTGTCTGTTAGCACGATAATTTCGCAACCGCTCAAAATATCATCACACAGTTTTACAGGTATGAATTTCCTACTAGTTCGAAATTGGTGAAAGTAAGTCAAGGTCAAGGTCATATTCCGAGCCGCGCTATATATATGCATATAATGTTTTCTCTTCGTACCTCTATATCGGTGGTATAAACAGCGAGTACTGCACGGCCACCTATGGAGTGGCTTCCCTGTTAACTAATACTCCTGCTTCCTTTCATACAACCAGCTGTCTAGCTGTCTGTATAATTATGTTCCCTGTAATTCCCTCTAATTTAAATTTTCTTAAGAGTTTGTCATGGGATACCTTACAAAACAATTTCTTTAAATCTAGGTATTGTAAATCCAAAGATGTAGTTCTGTTTTGGTGAAACTGTTTATCATACACCTCGAGTAAATTTCCAAGACACTACCAAACCTCCGAAATCCAGTGTTCTTATCTGTAAATATAGTGTAATTTTCGAATTAGTCCGCTGACTTGTCCCCGATAATGGTTTTTAGCGGCATGCATACCACGGGAGTTAAGCTAATTGGTATATAGATTTCTGATGGTTAGCGGTCACCTGCGCAAAATCAGGGTCACTTAACTCCAATTTCAGGGACCTTTCCTTCCACCAGCAACACATTAAAAGGGTAATTCAGATGATTGGCAATTTTATTAACTTGTTTCAGAATTTTATAGTGAAATCTACCTGGATCAAGACTTTTCATGCTGTTCACATTGCTCGAATCTTTCATTACATTATGATCTGTAATAGGGTTTTGGGGTAATCCGTGCTGGAAGTTACTGAGTCTTGTTAGTAATTTCTCTGCTACAGGCGGTAAATACTGACTTGCTTTTTCGTAGTTTCGGATATTTGTTTGTCATTTTGACCAATTAATGGACTAATACCAGACTTGATTTAATTTTTATTATTAATGCAACCAGAGAATGTCTGGGGGACCTTAACTACTCTTTATGTAATATCAGACTGACTGATAACGATAGATAAACAGATTGATAGACTGATAAACAGACGGGGAGAGAGAGAGAGAGAGAGAGAGAGAGAGAGAGAGAGAGAGAGAGACAGACAGACAGACAGACAGAGACGGTACAGTACGTAGGCAGGTCGATAGACAGAGCGGTAGATACTTCAGGTACACAGATAGACTGATACAGAAATAAAGATGAGAGACATATTCAAACCGGTGCAAAGTTAATATCACACTTACCACAATTTCTCTGGACTGGGCATCCGGATGGGTGTCCAGTATTTGCAACTGTCACTGCTGACCTCATGGAATATAGAACCAGGAGGAAACTTACACTGCTAGGCAAAGTGAGGAGAAATTAAATACATTGTTGTTGGGTTAAATGGCAGCACCGTTAGTTAGTTTTCGACTTCCACGGGCAGTGGAGCAAATAGACATTCACCTACTTCAGTGACAGTGGGCATCATGGCACCTGTTTCCAGAAAACTGTTATGCTAGGTGTTTAAGGGTCGGCTTCCCGTCCCTTGAACGCCTATTCTGCAGCTGGGTTCCCTTTCTAGACCGGAGCTTAGGAAACTAAGAGAGACACACGGCACAAAAACTCAGGGCAACAACCTTACACGTATATTGGTAAATTCTGGATGTGGAACAGGTAGATGTCACAGACAGGAATCTAGACAATTATATAACATACTGAGATCGGGAGTGGCAGTATCTCGCAGGATACTGTTGAGACAATAGTTCAGGATAAAAGTTAATAGTACAATGAACAGCACTTAAGGTGTTGGGCAGGGGAATTGGTCACTGTCACTGAGGGAAATTTACATTGTGGTTGGAATAGGCAATTTGCCTATATGTCTTATGTCGCGGAAGAATTATATTACTAGAGCCGAGATACACATTCACTCAGGTCACTGTAATCACTGCTCAGCTCTCTCGGCCTGTGACTGTTTCACTCTTGGTCTGTACTTCCGGTACCGCAACACTGATAGAATTTGGGCTTAGTTTCCCTCTAGTATTTTAACACACACTGCCCGATGTCTAGGTCACTGTTTCACTGTTACTGCACTTCCACTGTCACTCACTGTCGAGACTGGGTCGGGTGGTGGCGTTGGTGGAGGGCGACGGGAGAGCTCACAGCCTGGCTCCTGAAGGGGGCTGAGCTCCACCAGGATCCTCCGTGTTCTGCGGCCACGGGATCACTCGTAGGGGCGTCCTCTCTTGTCTGGGGCAGCGTGCAGTGAAGAGTCCCACACTGTCGTGGCTGAGAACTGGGGTCCAGCCCTCGGGACTGGGGCCGAAGAGTTTCCTGAAGTGCTCACTGAGGCGCCTGATGGAGGACGAGTGTCGTCTGGATCGGGGTGGGGAGAGGTTACACCTGGGGGTCCTGAGGGCAGCCTCAGGGGCCATTAAGCTTCGGTCTTCTGCTGTCGGGGACGCCATCAGGGGTGGGCTGTGATGTCGACCTCCGTAGGAGTCCGTCAGGTAGGGTCCCTCTGGAGCCAGCTGTGCAAAGAATAGCCCTGGAGATAGTACAGGGCCTCTCCACGGAACCTCGAGGCTGAGGCCTTCCTCCTGAAGGTTGCCTTGCTGGTGGTGGACAGTAGGGTCGTCTGCGCCCCCGCTTGTCAGCAGGTCTGATGGCAAAACGCCCTCTCATAGTGGAGTCACAGGGGACGAGGGGCTTTGGTGCTCCTCCCCGGCATGGCTGCCGGCCGTTGCTGGGTTCCCGTGGGCAACGAAATGAGGGTGGCTACCAGTTGTCCCTTCGTCATAGGTGCGGCTACTGGCCGTCGCCTGGGCTCGACTCCCTGACGGGGATGCAGGCAAAGTGCGGCTACCAGCCATCACTTGCCTGTCAGCACGGCTACCGGCTGTTGCCTGAGCCCTGTATAGAGGACGACATGCCAGCAAGGAGCTGCTGCAGGTCGCCTCCTGCTGATGGGCATGGCTGCCGGCCGTAGCCTGCGTCCTGTCCTTTGAGGCAACTACAGGAGGAGAGGGGATGTACCCTTCTCTCCCCAGTGCAGCTACTGTCCGTCGCAGGTTCCTGTAGGGGGGTATAGCAGCACCTGACAGGGGCGTGGCTACCGACCATCTCCTGCCATGTGGCCTGGCTACAGGCCGTGGCCTTTTAAGGGTGCAGCTACCAGCCATTGTTGGAGCCCTGCTACAGGCCGTGGCCTTTTAAGGGTGCAGCTACCAGCAATTGTCGGAGCCCTGCTACAGGCCGTGGCTCTCAGGGGGGAGTGGCTACTGGCTGTCTCCTGAAGGTCTGAGTGGCTGCAGGCCATCTCCTGAAGGTCTGAGCGGCCACTGGCCATCTCACAAAGGGCGTGGCTGCTGGCTGTCACTGGGGTGCTGCTTGGAACTAAGGAAGTAGCTCCACCCCGATCCTGTCGAGGGTCAGCTCTCCCGTAAGGTAGTCTCTGTTTCCTGTTATGGTGGTGGTGGGCAAGTTCCAGGTCATAGGGGTATGAGGCCCGGGCAGGCTTATGTCCCTGTCACCTGGGGTCGGGTCGCGCTCTGTCTGCCCCTCCATAGGCTCCTCCCAGGGGTGTTGTGCTGCCCTCGGTGACTATTCCCGGCATTTTAAAAACAGTGCTGTGTATGTGGGAAACGAAGGGAAACACATCCCAAAGTAAGCTTTCACCTTTTCTCTAGGATCCTAGAAAATGAATAACTAGGATAGGAGTTATTTTCTAAATATACAATATAAATTATTCATTGGGCATGCCCACATAAATAAATGGTTAACACGTCAGTATGTATGCAATACCTGCGCTCACTGCAATTTCAGTAAATGAATACTATGGTTCTGGCCAATTTCTTCTGTATAACTTATGTAGCCATTGGGTAATTGCTGTTAAGCAGAATAGATATAATTTGTTTGTAAAGATGTCTGCGATTGGAGTCAGTATTTAGAAGCAATAATATGTGTGTAATTCACCGGGTCGGTCAGGGTCACGTGATGTGATCATCAACATTTTACCCTCCCCGAAGAGAGCTGAGAGCTCATATAATCCGATCTAAGGGCAAAGCCTTGACTCTCACACATTCACACACCCATCCTCTTGCTCAAGGAGGACAGTGATCATCTGCTTCATCAGTGAAACGTCTCGCATCCCGAGCAAGGTACAAACCCCTATCTTAACAGCTGCTAGGCAAGAATGTTATCATTGAGTCGGGGAGCGGTGTGTGGTGTGTGTGTGTGTGTGTGTGTAATTCACCGGGTCGGTCAGGATCACTTGATGGTCGTGATCGTCAGCTTTTTACCCTGCCGGAAGGGAGCTGAGAGCTCATATAGTCCGATCTAAGGGCAAGGCTGAGACCTTCACACACACACACACCCGTCCCCTTGCTCGAAGGGGACGGTAACTACCCACTTCGTCAGTGAAACTTTTCGCAACCTGAGCGAGGCGCGAACTCCCATCCACCAGTTGGCAAGTGAGAACGTTACCACTGCACCAGCGAGTGTGTGTGTGTGTGTGTGTGTGTGTGTGTGTGTGTGTGTGTGTGTGTGTGTGTGTGTGTGTGTGTGTGTGTGTGTCATTCCAAATTACATTGTCATATACTGTTAATTTATTACATTTAATAACCATATTCCAGTTATGCAACTGGTATCAATGCCCTTTTGAAATGTGTGACTTATGCATCATTACAATATAATAAACGAGAACAAGGAAATAACGCAGATACAGAGCAGATTACTTGTATATGTTTACACAGTACCAAGGGTAATGGTCCATATTTTCTGAATTAACCCGAGGTGTCCCGATGACATATGGATGCATCACCACGTTTTGTCACAGTGACACCTGATGACGTATCCATACGTTATGCAATTAAGGTCCGTCATTTGCACATTTTTCAAAATTCACAGGTGATTTTTGGTAGGCATATGTGGGAGACCTTCCTCTACCCAACGCCAGGCAGGGATAATGCCTGGCCCCACCTAACCCCCCTACCCCCCTGCACGCCATTTTCTCGGCAGCTGACCTGTTAGCAGTGATCTGGCCAGTAAAGACATGTTGCACCACGGTCTCTCCAATAACGAAATTCAAGGCGAAAGTGATTCCTGAGGTGGAGAACAAAGGAAGAAATAAGCCAGAGGAAGAAATAAGCAGAAGTGATGTGGCAGTAATGTTGTAAAAGAAGGTGTCATATGTTGATGTATTTGGTGAGTGAACAATGCTTATATTACCTAAATTATTGTCCAAAATTTAGTATACGCTTGTACTACATATAAATTCGTACCAAGTAAATAAATATCTAACTGGTTATGAATGGTTTGAAATAGCTACCCCTCCCATTGAAAACATTTTCTCTCGTGCCTGGCCTGAGAGATCATGGTAACAAGGTAAAGGTACTCTTACTTTTACAGTATTTCTAAACTCAACTAAGCACTTTCTCTCTGAATTTTCGATGTTTCTAATAAAAAGCAGAGGTTTTAGCCCCCCCAAAAACGTCAAAAATCTGCCGGGATTGGGGGTGGTCATTGGTGAAAAATCTGCCGGGACATGGCGGGTTAAAAATAACAGTTTGCCCTTAAACAATGTCAATGTTTGTTTTCCCACACACTTGCTAGTAGCTGCCTGCGATTCTGCAACATGGCAGCACTGTTATTTACATAGAAATTTTAATGAAGGGTTGAACTTCCTCATGACTCCATACTCCATGGCTGGCCCGGTCCATGAATAACCGCGGATCAAAACAAACTTGGCTGTATCCGACGAAATAGTCATGAGACTGCCATTAGGGAAAATGACATTTGCAACATGTCGTGGAGACTTCCTTTTTCCAGCAAATCTAGGGTAATATACTGGAATCGTGGTGTTTGTTGCTCCATGATTTACATCTCAGAGAAAAAATATATATACAAGATAGCTGCTATAAGCTGCGATTATCATCACAGTTAAAACGAGGGGTGACTGGCACTTCTGATTAGTGTATGGATTATAATGGCTGGTTTTGATGTCAGTGATGATTGACCATGCATATATTTTTCATTATCACGACTGCAGAATATGGCAAGTCTTTAACGCTGTAGTCTGAAATCGAACCCCAGACTCGTAGACAGGAACCAGGCACTATCGCTATAGTATGGTGTGATCAAACTTAAACCACGTAAATTCTATGAGGATCAAGATAAAGCCATTATGGGAGGATATATTTTCAACCCCAGTCCATATGATGACTCGTATTTCAGGGACATCTGGATTTTTGCTTAGTCCCACTCAACTTGGGAAGTGACAGAGGTTTTAATCAATCCAAGGCAGTGCAAGCACTTTTAAATAATGCTGGAGAAACACACATTTCACTTCCTTACGCATGTAGAAAGTTTTTAACGTTCTTGCCGGGAATCAAACCAGTGACTCCTAGATAGGAACCAGGCACTGTGTCGCCATACGGTGCGATAAAAGGAATCCATTTTGTTTTGGCTGGGATAGACTGAAACTATTGTCTGTTGCCGAGTTGCGTGGGACTAATCAAAAATACTGTTCACTCTGAAACATGTGTCATCATTTGGGTGCGGGCTGAAGATATATCCTACCAAAACGGACTTACCTGGTTCTTCATAGAATTCAGGCGGTTTAGCTTTTTCACGCAGTAGTATAGTGACACAGTGCCTGGTTCCTATCTAGGAGTCTTGGGCTCGATTTTCGGCTAGAGTGTTATAAACTTTCCACACATGTACGCTCGTGTAATGTGTTTCATCAGTGCACACACACACACACACACACACACACACACACATATATATATATATATATATATATATATATATATATATATATATATTGTTACGGAACAGAGAGAGAGAATGAACACTTTAAGTGAGAATACTAAAATCACTACTGTTCCGCAAATTTCCAGGTTCAAAACAAAACAGTTAGGTAAAATTACAAGTTAAAGTTTAATGCTCAAACTAACAACTAAACATTCAGGACTCATAAGGATAATGTAATAGCAAAAAACAGCTTAAATATATGGTTAACTGCAATAGCCTCTATTAACACGAAATTAGCAAGTGTAAATTTATCTGAGTCAGCCCTGATAAAATGAGAGAACCGGATAATGCTCAGTTAAAGCAAGATATATTATTACAGATACAAAATATTATTACTACTGGCTGACAGTAAAACTTTACACTAATCACAAAAACCTCACCAGGCCCACGAATCAACACCTTATGCCATACAGCACAAGAATCATATTACACAGCAGCTAGATGGTTGGAGACTTCCTGAGCACTCACAAAAATAATAACAACTGTACAGGGGAGGACAGAGATGTGAATAAAATGAGGAATAGATCTAAGTGGCAATTAATGCAGAGACTGAGCTCATTATATAGGGGCCGGCAGAGCTTGATACAACTTGTAAGAAGGACGTGCAAATGAAGCCATAGGGGACAAAGAGTTGACACTCCTGCTCTGAACAACAGAAAGAACGACTTACTCTACAATAAGGGAGGAGAAGGGGGGAGTGAGGTAGAACAAGGAAGCTTGGTCACTATGGAAGCCACGAGGCGAATCGTGATCAAACATGCAGCACACTGTACGTTAGAATTATACAAAGGATGAAGAAATCATAGGCTATGTATATATATATATATATATATATATATATATATATATATATATATATATATATATATATATGTAATATACCTTACCGAAGTGCCGTGCCCCTGCAGACGTTGGCTTTTTTTTTTTGGGGGGGGGTAATGGCCATCACCCATTATTTTGGGTATTAGGCCAAACAATATAATATACACAACAAAATTTTAAAACAAAGTCCAAAATCATTGAAAACAGTCACTCTAGGACACAAAGGGGAGCGAGGCAGGAAGAAGGGCACAGGATGTAAACATGGCAGGAAGAAGGGTACAGGACGTAGGTTAAACTGAGCTGGTGGCCGAGGCGGAGTCGGACGTAGAGATAGACTGCACCTCTTGAAGGATATGATTGAGGATTTTCGCCTCGTCAGGGTCCTTGATGGTCTGGAGGGACCCCCAGCGCAGCTCGGTAAATGAGAGGATGGCCCACCGGAAATCCCCCTTGGAAAAGTTTTTCTCATCTGGAGTCACAGGGGCAGCGTCCTTGTACTCATGAAGATGGCAAGACACGGAGTCCATTTCCGACTCATCAAGGGCGGCAAAGTCTGCCCAGGTGAGGTGATGAACTGGACCAGAAAGCTCCCGATCCACTGGAGCCAGCCCCGTAGGTGGAGCAGACTCCACCTCGTCAGGCACCAAGGTAGGAGCAGGGGAGACAAGGGGATCAGGAACAACAGCCTTAGGTGGGGAAGGCGGCGCCACATCCCCAACCTCCATAGGTACCACGGGTAGTGGTGGCGGGGCAGACCGGCAAGAGACTGAATGTCCTGCCAGCTGGAGCCTTGTAGGTGGGGTTGAGGGCTGCAGCTGTAGCACCCTCGGGACCAAGCTAGTGGAGGTCACAGGATGCCCCGAAGGACGACGAGGGGCCCTCCTCCAAGGCCTCTTCCGCACCACAGGTGGGGAGGAGAAAGACTCTGGGATGAGTATGGCAGGAAGCCCATTTGCTTGGAAGATGGCAGGCAGGTGCTGGGCGAGAACTGCCATATCACCCCCTGAGAAAGCCTTAGCAACCTCCACGCACTTGGTGACTAGGGTGGAAGCAGAAGAGGCAGAGGCAGAACCAGAAGCAGAAGAGGGAGACCGAGGCTGATGACGGCGCCGACGACAGGGGAGGGCGTGATGTGAGCCCTGCACCGCCTGGCCAGCAGGACCGGTGACGGAGGCAGCCCTTATCTCCCACCACCACGACGAACTCCACAACCTCACCAGCCTCAACCGAAGGCACAGGGTGGGAAGGGTTGGGGGCCACTATGGACGAGTGATGTATAAAAATGTCGGCCCCCGTGTCCCGACGAGTCAAGAAGCCAAACCCCTTCCGTACGTGGAACCACTGCACCTGGCCCACAACTTTAGCAGCCATGTTTCCCTTCAGCTGCTGCCTTCACACTCCGCTGCCAGCCAACTCGATAGAAGTGACATTCGAGGTTGATATTGTAGCGATGATGTCTGGCAGGGTATTCCACCCTTCAGCTGCTGCCTTCTCACTCGTCCCCTTCCGTGTCTTCTCATTTCAGCTGTTCGATTCATCCCTTACCCTTCAGCTGCTGCCTTCACACTCAGACGTTGGCGACCATGGAATGCCACACCTCTCTATCTTCTGTCATTTGCAGTTGTCCAGCCGTGCATCCTCCCCTCGCTGTTGTTAATATTCCATCCATATACTTCTCTCTTTGCCTGCCTCTTGCTCTACTACCTGGGAC
Organism: Coenobita brevimanus; assembly: GCF_032717465.1. NCBI lineage: Eukaryota > Metazoa > Arthropoda > Malacostraca > Decapoda > Coenobitidae > Coenobita > Coenobita brevimanus. The sequence continues at coordinate 21,282,616 of NC_137006.1, read as the reverse complement.
TCTTCCCGTTAAACTCAGGTTCGCTCTCTTTCCTCTTCTCATAACATGTCCTAAAACTCTCATCCGTCTTCCCCTCACGTGTACCAATAATTCTCTTCTGATATCCATTCTCCTTAGCATTTCTTCATTTGATATTCTCTCTGTCCAAAGAATTTTCAAAAGTCTTCGCCAGCACCACATTTCAAAAGCTTCCAACTTTATCTCCATCTTTTTTACTAATAGTCCAAGCTTCACATCCATATAACAACACAGACCACACATAAGTTTTAACTGCTTTTCTTCTTGTTCGTATTGAAAGGCGTCTTTTACTTAGTATATTTTCATCTTCTGCCTTCTTCGCTTCAAATATTCTTCTTTTAATTTCTTCTTTACATCTACCATCTTCCGTATTGTAGCTTCCCAAGTAGCAAAATCTTCTAACCTGCTTAATCATCTTATCATTCACTCTTACACTGCACCTAGGGGCTTGTGCCTTCTTACTGACTACAATCACTTCCGTTTTGTCCACATTAATTGTCAGACCTTTTTCTTCACTTGTCTCCTTCACCACCGTGAAAATATCTTAAAGTTTATCCTGAGTGTCAGCAATCAGTACCATATCATCTGCGTACCTTATAATGTTTATACTTTGTCCTTGAATATTAAATCCTTCTCGTTCTTCAGCTGATCTTATTATCATCTCGCTGTACAGGAAGAACAGATCTGGTTGAAGAACGCACCTCCGTCTTACTCCTCTTCTTATATCTGTCCAATCACTCTGATTTGCACCCACTCTTAGTTCCGCTTTCTCATTCCGGTTTAGCTTGTATATAATTCTAAAGTCTTTTCCATCTACTACAATACTTTTCAATATATCAATTATATATATATATATATATATATATATATATATATATATATACATAGAGAGAGAGAGAGAGAGAGAGAGAGAGAGAGAGAGAGAGAGAGAGAGAGAGAGAGAGAGAGAGAGAGAGAGAGAGAGAGAGAGAGAGAGAGAGAGAAAGAGAGAGAGAGAGAGAGAGAGAGAGAGAGAGAGAGAGAAATGGATAGATATAGGTATATATGCATTTGTGTGTATATGTGTGTTTGTTTCGAAGTCGGTGAGGCTAGGGGACTGACAAGAGACCGAGCTGGCTGAATGAATATTGTAAGGAGAATGGCATGATCAGGGATTTGGCACCCCTTTTTAATGTAACAGCGTCTTGATTGACTTTATCGGATACGTTTATATATATATATATATATATATATATATATATATATATATATATATATATATATATATATATATATATATTTGGGGGAGGCGGTGGCTCAATCGGTAGAGACTTGGTCTGTAGTCCTAACGGACCCGGGTTCAAATCCCGCTGGGGCAGAGAATAGTTTAAGGATTTGAATTTCATAAAATCAGACTTTACTGATCTACCAGAAGATCCGCCGACATGTTATAAAAATACCCCCGCTAATACCAATACACCAGTCCTGTATGAGACAGCCTCAGCATGTATTCAGTATGGACGGTGGGTGTTAGCGCCGAAGTATTGACATGTAAAGGTGTGCGGTACGTAGGAGGTCTACTGGGCCTTGAAAGCAGGCTGTGAAGCCTATGCTCAGAGACAATCACATAATATATATATATATATATATATATATATATATATATATATATATATATATAATATATATATATATATATATATATATCCTCTCACTCTGCTAGCAGAGTGAGAGAAGAGTTCTGGACAAATGTGGAAGTGTGCATGGAAAAGTTTGGAAGGAATGAGAGAGTGTTTTTGATCGGTGATATGAATGGTAAAGTAGGGAATGTGAAACTGGATGGAATAGTTGGTGAGTGGGGTGTGCCTGCTGAGGTAGATGAGAATGGCAGTGCGTTAGTGGACATTTGTGCTGGGAGGGGGTTGGTGATAGCCCTCTTCAGGCATATAATGATCCACAGGTATACATGGCGAGTGATGAGAAGGGTGGGTGGTGAACTGAATGAAAGGAAGGCAATGATTGATGATGTGTGTGTGGATGAAAGGATGCGATGATGTGTAATGGATGCAAGAGCTTTTAGAGGTTGAGGGAGTGGACTTTCTGACCACTACTTGGTGGTGGCCAGAATTAAAATTCAAGTAAGATGGAGGAACAGAAGAAGGGAAAGACGAGAGGAAGGAGTAGTTGCAAGGAGAGTGGAAAGGTTACAAGAGGACGAGAAAAAGGCAGAGTATAAGAGAGAGGTGGAGGAACGATTGGGCAAATATGAATTGGAGCAGATGGGGGACGTGGAAGGTGTGTGCAGGTGCAGCATGTGATGTAGTGTGTGGGAGGAAGAGAAGACGGAGGGGGGTGCAAGGAACAGCGTGGTGGACTGAAGAGGTGAGACAGGCTGAGGCACAAAAGAAGAAAGCATACAATGAATGGATGAGTAATAGGGGCGTGGAAGAAGTTGAGAGGCAGAAGAGAGAGTTATATGTAGAAAGAAAGAGAGGTGAAAAGATTAGTAAGAGAGAGTAAGAAGAGAGTGGATGAGGAATTTGGAAGGAAATTGAGTGTAAAGTGGAGGGACTGTAAGGAAATGTTTTGGAAAGAGGTGAAGAGAGTAAGACAGGGTGGAAGTGAGGTTAGCAGGGGAGTGAAAGATAAAAATGGTAGATTACTAGTGGAGAAGGGAGAAAAAGTGAGCAGATGGAGAGAACACTTTAAGGAATTGTTGAACATACAGGATGGAAGTAATGCGAGTATCAGTGGCTGGGGAATGGCTGGGAGAAGGAGAGAGGTGAGAAGACAGGAAGAAATCAGTAGGACAGAAGTTGTGGAAGCAATGAAGAAAGTTAAATTGGGGAAAGCCCCAGGAATTGATGGAGTGTGTGGTGAAATGCTGAAGCATGGAGGAGACATAGTAGTAGAATGGATGTGGAAGATGTGTAGATTGGCCTGGGAGGAAGGTAGAGTCCCGGAGGATTGGAAGTCAGGTATAATTATTCCCTTGTACAAAGGAAAAGGGGAAAAAGAAGTGTGTGGTAATCATAGGGGCATTTGTTTTCTTAGTATAATAGGAAAATTGTATGGTAGGATACTTATTGGCAGAATTAGAGAAAGAACAGAGGAATTAGTTGAAGAACAGGGAGGCTTTAGGAAGGGAAGAGGTTGTGTAGATGAGATATTCATTCTTAGATCTTTAATGGAAAAGATTCTAGAGAAGGGAAAGAAGTTGTATGCGGCTTTCATGGATTTCGAGAAAGCATATTACAGGGTGGATAGACAAGGATTGTGGAAAGTATTAAGCATATATGGAGTAGATGGGAGGTTGTTGAATGCTCTGAAGAGTATGTATGATGTTGCTAAGGCTGCAGTGCGTGTGGATGGTGAACTAAGTTAATTTTTCTCCTTGAAGGTTGGGTTGAAACAGGGATGTGTCAAGTCTCCATGGTTGTTCAATCTGTACATGGATGGGGTAGTAAAAGAGGTACAAGGTAGGGTAGTGGATGTTGGAGTGGCCCTGGTGAGAGAGGATAGTGTTTGGAAACTCACTGTACTGTTCTTTGTAGATGATACTGTGTTGTTAAGTGAAGACGAAGGGGAGCTGCAAGGCTTGTTGAATGAGTTTGGGAGAGTGTGTAAGAAACGAAATCTAAAGGTGAATGTAGGGAAGAGTAAAGTGATGGTCTTTGAGAGAGGTGAAGTCAATGAATGTACAGAGAGGTTGGATGGTGACGAATTGGAAATTGTGTGTACGTTTAAGTACTTGGGTAGTGTGATGAGTAAGGATGGAAGTTTGGAGGGTGAAGTGCTTGAAAGGGTACAACAAGGAAGAAAGGTTGCTGGTTCCTTGAAAGCAGTGATAAGAAACAGGGAAGTGAGCATGGAAGTGGAAAATTTACTATATGACAGTATTGTGATACCAACTCTAACGTATGGAAGTGAAGCTTAGATGTTGTTGGAAGGACACAAGTCAAGAGTAAGAGCAGTGGAAATGAGTTATTTAAGAGGAGCCTGTGGAGTCACATGGAGAGACAGGCTGACGAATGAGGATATAAAGGAGCGTTGTGGTTTGGATGTGGATGTGATACGAAGCGTTATGAGGAACACACTGAGGTGGTTTGGCCATGTGGAGAGGATGGAGGGTGAGAGACTGATGAAGAGAGTGTATGTGAGTGAGGTGGAGGGGGGAAGAGGGAGGGGGAGGCCGAGGATGAGATGGAGGGATGGGGTGGAGAGGTATATGAGAGAGGGGTGTGTGAGTTGGGAGCAGGGCAGTGAAATGGCGGGGGACAGGGCTACGTGGAGGCGATTTGTTTGTGGCCACCTCAAACGGGATTGAGGCGTCTGGCAATAGATAGATAGATAGATAGGTAGATAGATAGATATGTAAAGTGTGTGCTTTTTTTTACACTGAAGAACGAGGGTTCGCCCCCCGCCAGGGTAATAAACTTTGGGAGCGTTCTTCAGGCCACGTACTTCATTGGCGGACACAAGGGGTGCTGTGGTTGCACCAGTGTCACATGTTATAAAATATGCTTGTACCCAGTCGGCTTATGTGTGTCGATTACACTTGGTTCACAGACTACACACACATCCAAAGCCACTCCAACACTACAATTTCACTTACAACCACTTCTTACCCTACATACAATCTCTACCAGACAGCCTAAGCCACTTGGTAGAGAGACATTGGCTGTATCTGTCGGGATAGGCCGGTCCTGCAGTGGACACACAAACGGCTGATGAGATGAGATGAGATGAGATAAGACATACATCTCTCTCTCTCTCTCTCTCTCTCTCTCTCTCTATATATATATATACATATATATATATATATATATATATATATATATATATATATATATATATATATATATATATATATATATATATATATGTCTATATATATCTACATATATATATATATATATATATACCCGTATATTGGTGAAGATATCACAGATTCTTGTTGTCTTCATTCAGAGTGGTGAAAAAACTATACACTGGGGAAAAATCCACGAGTACCAACCAGATGGACGGTTGGGAGAAATTCTAACCACGTTGCTGATGCCAGCAATATCAGTGATTTGGGAGGCCGAAGGTTAGGCAGTTCTGAAGGTAATCATCATTCCTCACCATTATCCCGTCCCTTTTTCCCATCTAATGAGGAGGAACAATAGGATCCAGAATGAAAAAGCACGAACGTGGAAAACATGAAATATAATTAAGAAAAAATTCATATCCACAATGGTAGAGGGAATTCAAACTTTTGACGGGAAAATGGAACGACTTAATATAGGACATGAAGTTCAATTATTACTTAAGAGGCAAGGGAAGTGCCTGGAAGGAGGGACTGTCAGGAGCGTTAAATGTCCATGGCGGAGGGTAATCACGCGGTTCTAAGCCCGATTTTCCAGGTAATTAGGTGTTGGTCGGAGGTGTCCAATATTTTCAGGGTGATGATTGAACGTCGCCTCGTAAATACCAGGACAAAAGACTGGAACTGGTAGTAAGGCACGAGAGTAAGTGGTTGGAAGGAGAAGGAGAGAGAGACCGAGAACAAGGTGTAGAGATAAGGTCGGAGAAAAGACTAAGAAAGTGTTGTTCGGGGAGGATGGAGGAAGATTCTCACTGCACTGGGTACGAACATTCTAAGAATATAATCCAAGATTTTTTAACTACTTTTCTTTTATGTAGTCGTCCTCTGAGCGTATATTTTATAGTCTGTTTCCTCATGCCCAGCAGTTATCGCATACACCAACAGTAGCAGGCACCACACACCTTCACATCCGAACGTAAGAAAGGTTCAGACTTTAACACACTAACCCCAGATTCAAAATCCAGTGATAATTTTATGGTATTAACAGACAAGACTTTGGGGGATGGTAGTCAGTTCTGCAAAAAGTTCGGTTGGGGTAATAATTATTTAATGACTTTTTTTCCCCTCAAATTGAACACCAAAAATGGATACCAATTGCTTCTAATGGGGGTTAATATAACATTTCTAAGGTTAGAACTAATGTGGGTCTAGATGATTGGTTTTGGAAGATCACTATAGGCTTTGTGATCATATGTACAGTACGTTCTGCGGTTCCGAACGTGTCAAATTAGATTAAACGTTACATTACTTGTGAAACAATATTTGCAACCAAGTGCTTATATATATATATATATATACATATATATATATATATATATATATATATATATATATATATATATATATATATATATATATATATATATATATATATATATATATATATATATATATATATATATATATATATTACACTCCCTCTTCTGTCTTTCCTTCATTCTTTGCACTTCCTTCAGCCTGTTGGTGACTCTACACTGAGTGACAAGCCAAATGGCGATGGCTGAATCGGTAGAGAGGCGGCCTGCAGTCCTGATGGACCCAGGTTCGAATCCCGGATGGGGCAGGGAACAGTTTAAGGATGTGAATTTCATAAAAAGCAGACTTTCCTGATCTACCAGATGACCCGCCGACATGTCGTAAAAATACCCCCGCTAATACCAATACACCAGTCCTGTATGAGACAGCCCTAGCATGTATTCAATATGGACGGTGGTTGTTAGCGCCGAAGTGGTGACATGTGGAGGTGTAGGAAGACTACTGGGCCTTGGGATAGACTACTGCCCCCGAGATAAAGGCCCTGAAGCCTTTGCCCAGAGTCGGACAAACACACACACACACACACACACACACACAAATGGTTTCCTGTGCACCAGGAACCCATTTACTACTCTGGGTGGTAACCATATAACCAATGGTGCTTGGTGGTTTAGTGGGTAATTATTGCGTTCTAATCGGATTGAGCCGGTGAAGGTTTATATCCAAGGAGTGGTTGGGGTTGATTGCTCATGTTATACCACTCAGGGATGAGTGAGGCTGGTCACTCTCATCTTAAATGTCGGGACCAACTGCCTAGCCCCGGGCTCCTACGCTCCTCATGGGGCAATAGGATTGGATGATATATATATATATATATATATATATATATATATATAGAGAGAGAGAGAGAGAGAGAGAGAGAGAGAGAGAGAGAGAGAGAGAGAGAGAGAGAGAGAGAGAGAGAGAGAGCCTCTGTGGTAGTATGTTTGCACCCAGTCGGCTTGTGCGGGCCGATTACACTTGGTTCACAGACTACACACATATGCAAAGCCACTCCAACACTACAATACACTTACAAGCACTTCTCACCCTACATACAATCTCTACCAGACAGCCTAAGCCACTTGGCAGATATACATTGGCTGTATCGTCCCTACTTTGGTTGGGATAGGCCGGTCTGCAGTGAACATTCAAACAGCTGGTGATTATATATATATATATATATATATATATATATATATATATATATATATATATATATATATATATATATATATATGTGTGTGTGTGTGTGTGTGTGTGTGAAATATTAGTGTGATCCCCTTTATTAATTAAACAAACCTGCAGAATTTCAATTCTCTAGCTGGATATTTATAGGTCGCTACAGTTTTCACTTTTTGTTACCATCACATTATTGCTCTCCACCATAAACGACGTGAACAATGAACATATATATAGAAGTTTTTGTTACTAATGTTAAAATAAGGAGTAAGGTCATCCTCAAAAATGCCATTTCAGCAAAGTAAACCCTGTTATTTTTCAGTGAAAGTGCTATCCAATGCATTCTTCTTCGAACAGCACATAATGTCATGCTGATGCTTCCCCACGACGGTCAGGATGTACTATTTCTGTTCTCGCTCTTTTTGAGAGTTGGGTTGAATTTTGTCACATGAGAAATATCTTATTCCGTGCATTCTTTGACAACCGTCATCTTATCACAGGCCACTTTGAACCGTTTGTAGATGAGGTATTCATCCCATTCCTGGGACATTTTCTGTAAATGTTGGCCAGGTTCATCAGCTCCATCTGGAAGAAGAGCTCCCAAATTGCTCATGATCTTGGCTGTCACGACGTCACTAAGTGGCTGCCAAGGAGAAAAGTTCTTCCTCACTAGTTGCTTCAGAACTTTTTTCTTTGGAGGCCCCTTGAGTTTCTGAGGTATAGCATTCGCCTTTGAGAAATCGATCCATTCATCGAAAAAGGGGAAGTCGATCATCTCATCTGACTTGAGATTACACTTCCATGCTGAGAGAGCAGTCTCGGGGAGGGTTCACTCAGACAGGCCACTCCATAGATGGCACATCAGGTCAAGGTCGTTTTGGGGAGCACAGCAATCATCACTTCATTCAAGTATTTGACATAGCTGAGTGCAACAGACAGGACGACATTGCAGATCGTCTGCCTTTCCTGAACAGTAAGCTTAAACTGAGCCCTTTTAAATGAATATCTTGTGAGAGAAGATGGCTTTCGTCATTCAACTGGCTTAGTGGAATGCATCAGGCGTTCTACAACGTTCTACAATCTACATTTCTCTCGAACCGTCTATACCCTCTTAAAAAGTTCAAGTTCAGACCGACCTTCAAACATTGTCGGACCGGCCTTATTGTTTTACGTTACTAAAACAGTGAACTGTATTAAAGATATGTTGTGTATCAATTAGTATACTATTTGTGAATTTCCAGTATATGGCCAAGGACCCTCCTAATATATATATATATATATATATATATATATATATATATATATATATATATATATATATCTATATATATAGATATATATATATTTGTGTGTGTGTGTGTGTGTGTGTGTGTGTGTGTGTGTAATTCACAGGGTCGGTCAGGATCACTTGATGGTCGTGATCGTCATCTTTTACCCTCCCGGAAGGGAGCTGAGAGCTCATATAGTCCGATCTAAGGGCAAGGCTGTGACCTTCACACATGCACACACCCGTGCCCTTGCTCAAGGGGAACAGTAACCACCCACTTTGTCAGTGAAACTTTTCGCAATCTGAGCGAGGCGCTAACTCCCATCTACCAGAAGGCAGGTGAGAACGCTACCACTGAGCCAGCGAGCGGTATTGTATATATATATATATATATATATATATATATATATATATATATATATATATATATATGCCGAGACTCACCACACCTCACCCCCATAGTTGGACAGTATGCTCCAGGGTACATCTACGGTAATGTAAAAACCCATAAAACCAACAACCCACTCCGTCCCATCATCTCCCAGGTAACCACACCAACGTATACAACAGCGAGACAAGTAAATCAAATCATTACACCATACATTCCAGCGAAGTTTTCCCTGAAGTCCACAGACCAGTTCATAGACATTATCCGTTCTACTCGACCCAGCGGACTCTTGGCTTCGTTAGATGTTGAAAGCCTCTTCACTAACGTACCAGTAGACCAAACTATACAGATAATTTTAGAAAATGTGTATCACCACCCAACCCTGTGCCCACCTAAGATCTCAACCCACAACTTGGAAACATTACTGAGAGCATGCACCACCGAAGCTCCCTTTCGCAGCCCAGACGGTAAGCTGTATCAGCAGGTTAACGGAGTCAGCATGGTTCACCCCTGGGCCCAACATTTGCTGCCTTTTACATGTGTCACCTAGAAAACAAAGTGTTAGAAGATACCAACCTGCGTCCAACCACGTATTGTCGCTATGTTGATGATATCTATGTGGTCGTTAGAGACGAAAACCACCTTAAACAACTAAGAACTGCCATGGAACATAACTCAATATTAAAATTTACTTATGAGATAAGTGCAAACAACAAAATCCCTTTTCTTGATGTATTAATAGAAGAGGAGAATGGTAACTATAAAACCTCCGTATATCGTAAAGCTACGGACTTGGGTAGATGCCTTAATGCTGTGAGTGAGTGTCCGCAGCGGTACCAATTGTCAGTTATCAGGTCATACTTACGTCGTGCTCATAGGAACTGCTCATCGTGGGAACTCTTCCACTCAGAAGTAACTAAATTAAAGCAGATCTTAATTAACAATGGTTATTCCAATCAAATAGTTGACAGAGAAATATGTCAATTTATTTCAAAACAAGTCTCAACCACAAATGACCAACCGCTTCCCCATACTGTTACCCACAATGTGTATTATGGTAATCAGATGTCTCCTGCTTATAAAACTGATGAACGTGTACTTAGAGAGATTGTGACCCGTAACACATCATGTGTTATCCCCTCAGACAAGCTTAGTTTAATTATTTACTATAAAAACAGGAAAGTTAGCAACATGATTATGAAAAACAACAAAGCTCAACAAACCAACAAACTTCAACATACCAATGTAGTTTATGAATTCACTTGCCCACACGAAGGTTGTAAACTTCGTCACATGAAATATATTGGTATGACCACAACCACACTAAGCAGACGTTTAACCATGCACCTACAATCCGGTTCTATAAAAGATCATATGACTCAACATCACACATCAATAAACAGACAAGTTCTAATAGAAAATACTAATATAATAAAAAAATGTCATGACCACATTAGACTACAACTGGCAGAAGCACTTCTAATACGTGAAAACACGCCGGCCATAAACAACCAAACTACCGGACTAGATCGTACCCTCAAACTGTTTAAATACACAAAGGCCCGACCACAAGCAGCGACAATTACAAATGAACATTACACACACAATAACACAACTGGCAACACTACACAGCCACAAACACCCACTCACCCATACAACCTTCGCAGTCAACCTCGTAGCTCATAGCTGACTACACCTATAAGGTTTGTCTCTTTTATCCATACATTTTTAAATGTAGCTCATACTTGACTTCACCTAAAGGGTTTGTCTCTTTTATCCATACTCTTGTAACTCTACACTTTTATTAGTCGTTGTTGTACATTTCAGTATATATATTGTATAGGTTTATGTTGTATATGTCATGTTTTATAGTGTATTGTATCTATATTACAGTCGCTGATGATGTGTAAGGATACACGAAACGTCCTACGAAAAAAGAAAATAAATAATTAATAAAATATACTTACGACATGGATCTTGGACATATTATCTACAACCTGAATCATAGTGTAAAACAATGTGTAAGAAAACTCGAAAAGATCAACAGAAAAATAGTGAACAATGGCTACGCCTTGGTCTTTAATGATTTTTGTATAAAAGAAAACATTCTGCCTTAATATACTAATATATATATATATATATATATATATATATATATATATATATATATATATATATATATATATATAATGTACCTAAACTGCTTCCTCGAAGGAAAGGGAGGTAGCTGAGCCAGAACAACACACTCCCAATTTACTCATCCACTCAGACACATTCATTCACATCTTAGCCCCAAAGGGGAGAAGGGACAGATCCTCGCCGCACCACACCACACGAGGGGCAACTGCGCAGTGCAATCAGTGACATCCGCAGCAGGGCACGACAGCAGAGCTTTACCCCTGCCACATCATAATGGACCGATCCCCTTACTCGCACCTGACCTGATTAGCTGATCAGGCAAAATTCGGGAGAATATCCCCTCAGGGCTGCATCATCACTTATTCATTCACAATTTCTAGTCTTTTATTTCTATCACGCACAGCCACTCTTCCTTGCTCAGCAGACATCCCTCTCGCATCCAACGCTCTCTTCACACTGTCCGTCCATCTTATTTGTGGTCTTCCTCTAAGCCTTATGCCTCTCACATCAGATCTAGGTATCTTTTTCACCAATCGCTCATTATCCATTCTCTCCATATTCCCAAACCATCGCAACACCCTCTGCTCAACTCAATCAGCCATCTTCCGAACAACTCCAGTTCTCCCTGGCACTTCATCATTTCTCACTCAATCCATATGCATCACTCCACACATATTCCGCAAACACCTCATCTCCATTACATTCATACGTTTCCTCTCTGCAACACCCATATTCCATGTTTCAACCCCATATAATGCAATCGGTACCACAACACCCTCATACAGCCTTCTCTTTACATCCATTCTATGCGAACGACATCTAAACACTTTTTTCATTTCTCCCAGCAGCTTTCATACTTTATTCATTCTAAACTTAACTTCAGCATTTTTTTTTCCATCCACAGCAACTAACTATCTACACCAAACTACGTGCACCATACACACTACACTTCCTTTTCCAAAATTCAAAAAAATCATGGCGTCTCAACACTTAGCCTCGGAGTCCCCGGAGGGGGGACCATAAATGCCCCCATTCTCCCCTCTCCCGATGACGACTTGAGCTGCCTGGAACCACCGTCTGACTCACTTCTTCATTTCTGCAACATTTGCGGCCTTTCCTCTAACTTTCGCTCTGTTGAGCACCAACTTTCCTCCTCTAAACCTCACCTTCTCTTTCTAACTGAGACTCAGCTGTCTGAGGCAACTGACAGCAAACCCTTTTCTGTATCCTCCTACTTTCTCTATACTCATTTCAAAGCCAAAGGTGGCTTTGTGTATATATACACAACGACATATCATGCTCTCGTGTTCCTGAACTCGATTCTTCTTAATTCTCTACACTCTGGCTTCGGCTTTCCTGTCATTCTCTGACTAAATATATCTGTGCTGTTTACTTATCCCCTAATTGTACCATCAAAAATTATTCGACTATCTTACTTCTGCGATGGAACACATTCTATCCATTTCTCCTCTCTCTGAAATCTCCATTTCAGGAGATTTCAATGTTCACCACCGTCTTTGGCTCTCCTCGCCTTTCACTAATCCACCTGGTGAACAAGCCTACATCTTTTCTATCCTTAATGACCTTGAGCAGCTTGTACAGCACCCTACCCATATCCCTGACTGCCTTGGAGAGAGCTCCAACATACTTGACCTCTTCCTTAATACTAATCCTTCTGCTTACACTGTTAATCTTTTCTCTCCATTGGGCTCCTCTGATCACACCTCATCACCTTAACCTGTCCTATCACTCCAGTACGGCCTGTGGACCCTCCAGGGAAATGTCATCTGTGGTATTTTGGAGCCGCAGATTGGGAGGCCCTCAGGCAGTACTTCTTTGATTTTCCCTGGAATGATTATTGCTTCCATGGCCGGGAGCCATCCGAGTGTGCCTTGCACATTATGGAGGTTATTCTCTCGGGCATGGAAGCATACATTCCTTTTTCGTATCCTTTGTCTAATGCAAGAAAGCCTTGGTTTAATCATACTTGTTCTAATGTTGTCCGCAACAAGGAGAGGGCCTATAAAAGGTACTGGAGCCAACCCACCCCTGAATCACGTCATCTTTACGTTGCTGCCCGGAATCATGCTAAGTCTGTTCTTTGCACTGCTAAAAATATTATCATCCATACTAAATGCTCTCAGCTCTCCAACTCGTATTCTTCCTGCTCTTTCTGGCACCTTGCCAAAAACCTTTCTAACAACTTTACCTCATCATCCTTCCCTCCTCTTTTCTACTCTAATGGTTCTGTAGATATTTCTTCTACTGATAAAGCAGATCTCTTCACACAGACTTTCTCCTCCAATTCCACCTTAGACGATTCCGGTGCTGTTCCTTCATCACTTCCTCCCTCTGACTTCCTCATGGCTGACATTAAAATTTCTTCAGCTGATGAATTTTCTGCTATCACTGGCCTCAATACTAACAAGGCATATGGGCCTGATGGAGTCCCTCCTGTTGTTCTCAAGAACTGTGCATCTGTGCTTACACCCTGCCTAGGCAAACTCTTTCGCCCCTGTCTGTCAACTTGTATCTTTCCTTCTTGCTGGAAGTTTGCTCTCATTCAGCCAGTCCCGAAGAAGGGTGAGCATTCCCAACCCTCCAACTATCGTCTAATTGCTTTAACGTCCTGTATTTCAAAAGTTTTCGAATCAATTCTCAACAGAAAAATTTTAAGGCATTTTTCCTATCACAACCTTCTTTCAGATCGTCAGAACGGGTGCTGTCAGGGACGCTCCACTGGCGTTCTTCTCACCTACCTTTCAGACTCCTGGTCATCCTCCTTTCGGGACTTTGGCGAAAGCTTTGCCATTGCACTTGACATCTCAAAGGCTTTCGATCGAGACTGCCATAAATCTTTAATTTCCAAAATGCCCTCTTACAGTTTCTATCCTTCTATCTGTGCCTTCATCGGTAGCTTCCTTTCTGGTCTTTCTATAGCCGCTGTTGTAGACGGCCATCGTTCTTCTCCTAGATCTATCAACAGTGGTGTTCCTCAGGGCTTGGTCCTATCACCAACTCTTTTCCTTTTACTCATCAATGACCTTCTGAGCTGTACATCTAACCCTATCCACTCATACGCTGATGACTCCACCCTTCACCATTCCATTCAGTTCCTGCAACGCCCATCTCAGCAGTTACTTCAACAAACAAGGGATCACACCTAATGTCTGACTTGGCTTGTATCTCTGACTGGGGTAAAAATAATCTGGTTGTTTTTAATCCATCTAAGACACAGTTCTTACATCTATCAACCCGACAAAATCTTCCACAGGTATACCCACTAATGTTTAATAATATTCAACTCAATCCTGCATCATCCTTGAACATGCTTGGGGTCTCATTCACACAGGACTTATCTTGGAAAGATCATATTACATCTCTTGTAAAATCTGCTTTCAAAAGATTAGGTGTGCTAAGCCGACTCTGTTCTTTCTTTACCCCAACACAATTGTTGACTCTATACAGATGTTTTATCCGCTCCTGTGTGGAGTAAAACTCTCATGTGTGGGGAGGCTCCCCACATACAGCTCTTCTCAATAGGGTGGAGTCAAAGGCTTTTCGTCTCATTAATTCTCCTCCTCTTACAGACTCCCTTCAACCTCTGTCTCTTCGTCGCACTGTTGCATCTTTATCTCTTTTCTTTCACTGCTTCAATGATCACTGGTCCTCTGAACTGTCTGCATGCATTCCTCCACCTCTACGACGGGCACGTGGCACCCATCTAGCAGCAAACTCTCATCCCTTTTCTGTCTAACTCTCTAATGCAAGAGTTAACCGTTACTCCCAGTCCTTCATATATGCAACAGGTCGACTCTGGAACTGTCTCCCTCTGTCTGTATTTCCTGCTGCGTATGATCTCCAGTCTTTCAAACGAAGTATGTCCAGGCATCTCGAAATGATCGGATCTTGAATTTGGCTCTATATTGTATTTTGTTTTTCTCTTGGAGGAACAGTTATTGCGGGCTCATGGCCTTTGGTTCCTTCTTCCTCGATAAAAAAAAAAAACTCACCATTCAAAACTGTAATGCTAGGTGTAAATAGGCTCGACTTCTCGTTCCTAGTACACCTAACGTGGAGCAGGGTCCTCTTTTGAGACCGGAGCTTAGTGCAATAAAGAGAGGCAGGACACAAAAACTCTAGGCAATAACCTTTACATGTATATTACCATAATCAGACACAGGACAGATCAGCAGATATTGCAACATAATATATAGCAATATAAAACCTTATCTAGGACATGTGTATCTCGCAGGATACTTGCTTATCTGATATTAATGTCAACACAATGAATCCTAGTGTATTCAGGGTACAGTAAATATAGGCGCACGCAGGAGGTGTGGGGAGTGAGTCTCACAAGGGGGGGGGGAAAGAGGGAGAGTGTGAGGAGTGACTTGTGACGGCTAGGAGGGAGTTATGGCGATACTGGAGAGAGGCAAGTATTAACAATGAGGATTACACGTTTTCCAATAGCAAAGGGACTTTGGCAATTGATTTTATTCTTGATTTACACTTACACTAGATACTGGGATGAGAGAGTGTCGTACAAGATTTACGGGCAGGTGAGTGGGGGAATATCACTAATACTTTCTCGTATTACTTCTTTAGAGCTCACAGCAGTAGGGGTGTATTACTGCGGAGGAATTTCTAGGCGGCACAATCTTACTAATTGTATATAAGGGACGTCACTCATAAATATAGTTCATCAGATCTTGGTTCACACACTCGTCCTCTGTTCTCTCACTGTGGTCTCACTTGCCCTGATATTCACTATATTAAGTCACTGCACAATATTATACTAGGCGAAGTCACACTTAACCTAAATCACTTGCACTGTGTCTGGGTAGCATCACACGTATTCATCGTGGGGATAGGTGGGAACACGCCGTCGGCAATCCTGCCGGGCTAGGGGCACCGCCAAGGGGAGGCATGCCAAGAGGGCACGGGACAACTCGTAAGGGCGTCCTCTCACGTCCTGGGCTACCCGTGGCTTCCGGACTGGGCTCTGGAGTATGGCCCTCGGGACTGGGGCCGAATAGCTCCAGGAACCTCTGGTGTAAGTCTCGGCCAGAGGTGGGAGCCTTACGTTGTCGTAGGGGCGTATGGAGATCGCGCCCGGGTGTCCTGGGGAGAATTGGGAGAGACTGTGGACTGCGGTCTCCAGCGTCTAGGGGCACCGACAGGGAAGGGCTGCGGCATCGACTTACGCTGGGGCCCGTCAGGTGCATCTGTTCTAGAGCCAGACGTAGGGAGCGGAGGCCAGGGGAGGCTTTGAGGCCTGTCTGGGCCACCCTGGTATGGGAGGTCTGGGCTATTGTCTCCTGCCGGGGTGACATCTCGCTCCTTGTCTCCTTCTGTGCACCTTCGGAGCGACAGAGGGCTATCTCACGAGGGCAGGAGCGACAATAGGCCGCCTCTACCGGGGCACATTCGGAGTGACAATAGGCCGTCTCACGAGGAGGGGAGCGACAATAGGCCGTCTCTACCAGGGCACCTTCGGAGCAACAATAGGCCATCTCACGAGGAGGGGAGCGACAATAGGCAGTCTCTACCGAGACACTCTCGGAGCGACAATAGGCCGTCTCACGAGGGCGGGAGCGACAATAGGCCGTCTCTACTGGGACACTTTCGGAGCGACAATAGGCTGTCTCACGAGGAGGGGAGCGACAATAGGCCATCTCACGAGGAGTGGAGCGACAATAGGCCATCTCTACCGGGACACTTTCAGAGCGACAATAGGCCGTCTCTACCGGGACACTTTCAGAGCGACAATAGGCCGTCTCACGAGGAGGGGAGCAACAATAGGCCGTCTCTACCAAGACACTCTCGGAGCAACAATAGGCCATCTCATGAGGGCTGGAGCGACAATAGGCCATCTCTACTGGGACACTTTCGGAGCGACAATAGGCCGTCTCACGAGGAGGGGAGCGACAATAGGCCGTCTCACGAGGAGGGGGATGACAATAGGCCATCTCTACCAGAACACTTTCAGAGCGACAATAGGCCATCTCACGAGGGCTGGAGCGACAATAGGCCGTCTCTACTGGGACACTTTCGGAGCGACAATAGGCCGTCTCACGAGGAGGGGAGCGACAATAGGCCGTCTCATGAGGAGGGGAGCGACAATAGGCCGTCTCACGAGGAGGGGAGTGACAATAGGCCATCTCTACCGGGACACTTTCAGAGCGACAATAGGCCATCTCATGAGGGCGGGAGCGACAATAGGCCGTCTCTACCAGGACACTTTTGGAGCGACAATAGGCCGTCTCTACCAGGACACTTTTGGAGCGACAATAGGCCGTCTCTACCAGGACACTTTTGGAGCGACAATAGGCCGTCTCTACCAGGACACTTTTGGAGCGACAATAGGCCGTCTCACGAGGAGGGGCGCTGTCTGGAGTGTCTAGAACAACTCCACCCCTAGCTGGTTCAACAATCCCACTCCGTGAAGGTAGTGTCTTTCTCCTACGACGGCGACGGTGTGGTGGCTGCGTGACATAGGGGCGCACGGCCCTGGCTGACATATGTCGTTGTTGCCGGGGGTTGTTCCGACTGGTGGCGGCTACCCCGTGGGGTCCGTGTGGGGGTGTCGGCACGTTCCCGGGCATACTGGGCTGTATCTTGCTTGCCCCATTGTCGGGGGCACTATGGTATATTTTGGGGGCACTGTTCTGTAAGTCACGCATTTTAAAAACTATATTCATCCTCCTACCATATACCAACCTCGGAGACTTCATCAATTTACTCTTATTCTCATTTATTTTCGACTTCCTCCTTTCTCACAACCTTCCAAACTCCTCTATCAATTGTCTCAATCTCTCCTCTGAATCAGCTAACAGTGCAGTATCATCCGCAAACAGCAGCTGCTTCAAATTCCACTCTCAACCATCAACATTCACCAGACTCAGACGTTCATCTAACACTCTTGCATTCACCTCCCTTACAACACCATCCATATAAATATTAAACAACCAAGGCAACATCACACAGCCCTGCCGCAGCCCCACTCTCACTGGAAACCAATCACTCACAGTATTTCCCACTCTTACACACACTCTACTGTTTACATAAAAAACTTTTCACTCCTTTTAGTAACCTGCCATCAAGTCCATACAATCTTTAAAACTGTCAACAAAGCCTCCCTATCAATTCTATCATACGCCTTCTTTATATCCATGAACTCCCAAAACACAGCCTTACCTTTCGCTAAATAGTTTTCATACACCTGTCTCACAGCAAACACTTGATCCATGCATCCCCTCCCTCTCCCAGAGCCACACTGTTCATCACCAATCACTCCCTCTGTATCCTCGCTAACTCTCTCAATTAACACTCTACAGTACCAAACAGTACTCGTTACATACAACACTCAACAGACTTATACCCATAAAGCCAGTATATTCATACTTATCACCCTTACCTTTATACAACGGGACCACACAAACACTTGCCCAGTCAACTGTCACCATACCTTGCACAAAGTACACATTCAACAATCTTACTAACAAGTGAACAATAGTCGCTCCACCACCTTTCCACAGCACACCCATCCATACCTGCAGGTTTCCCTGTTCCCATCTCCTTTACTGCCTCCTGCACATCCTCCCATGTGATCAAAGAATCATTCAACTCTCCCAAGACATTTATTCCCTGCTCCCATCCATCTGCCACAACCTCAGCCTGCCTTTCCTCCTCTATATTTAACAATCTTTCAGAATACTCCACCCATCTCTTCCTAACTGCATCCAACTCAGTTAACATCCTTCCATCCTCTGCTTTCACTCGCTCTTCCTTCCCAGACTCTCCCTTTCGCATCCTTTTCACCTCCTTCCAAAACATTTTCATATTCTGTTGAATATTCTCAGTCAGCTGCCACCCCACCTCTCATCTGCTGCCACTTTAGCATGACGCACAGCCCTTCTCGCCCTATTCCTCTTTTCCTTATACCTTTCTTATGACACCTCATCCTTCCTCTGCAGCCACACTTCATATCCACGGCTCTTCCCAGCCACAGCCATGCTTACTTCCTCGCACCACCATTCACTTCCCTTTCTTACATCACCACCCACTCGTCTCACACCACACACCTCTTCTGCATGCCCCACAACAGCACTCTTAAACAACTGCCATTCCTCCTCCACATTGCCATTCTCCTAATCATTCACTGTATTCCACTCATCTTTCAATTTCTCCTGGTACTCTATCTTTTTCTCTCTTTTATCCAACTCACTCACTTTCACAACCTCCCTGCCACACCTAACTGTCCTAGCTCTCACCTATTTCTTACCTACCCTTAACTTTTCCTCTACCAGGCAGAGGTCAGACATACCTCCACCCTCCCCTCTCAGAAGTCTCACATCCAACAATCTTCCTATTACATTCCTGGACACAACCACCTGGGCGCAACCAGTATGTCCATCAATGCTCTGTCAACAACTCTTCCACCCTTCTGTCTGACCCATATATATATATATATATATATATATATATATATATATATATATATATATATATATATATATATATATATATATATATATATATATATATATATGTATATATATATATATATATATATATATATATATATATATATATATATATATATATATATATATATATATATATATATATATATCATCAGCCGTTTGAGTGTCCACTGCAGGACTGGCTTATCACTACCGAAGTGGGGACGATACAGCCATTGTATCTCTACCAAGTGCCTTATGCTGTCTAGTAGAGATTATATGTAGGGTGAGAAGTGCTTGTAAGTGTAGTTGTTGTGTTGGAGGGGCTTTGGATGTGTGTGTAGTTTGTGAACCAAGTGTAATCGGCCCACGTAAGCTGACCGGGTGCAAGCATACTTTTTTATAGTATGCGACACTGGTTCAACCACAGCACCCCTGATGTCCGAAAAAGTAGTGCGTGGCCAGAAGAATGCTCTCAAAGTTTATTACCCTGGCGGGGCGCGAACCCTCCTTCTTCAGTGTACAAAAACGCACATTTTGCCACTGTACCACAGAGGCTTTTTAAATATACATACAGTATATATATATATATATATATATTTATATATATATATATATATATATATATATATATATATATATATATATATATATATATATTTATATACACTGTAGATATATAGGAATGTAATAGGAAGACTGTTGGATGTGCGAGTTCTGAGAGGGGAGGGTGGAGGTATGTCTGACCACTACCTGGTGGAGGGAAAGTTAAGAGTAGGTAAGAGATGGGTGAGAGCTAGGAGGGTTAGGCGTGGCAGGGAGGTTTTGAAAGTGAGTGAGTTGGATAAAAGAGAGAAAAAGATAGAGTATCAGGAGAAATAGAAAGATGAGTGGAACGCACTGAAAGATCAGGAAAATGGCAGTGTGGAGGAGGAATGGCAGTTGTTTAACAGTGCTGTGGTGGGGCATGCAGAAGAGGTGTGTGGTGTGAGACGTGTGGGTGGTGGTGTAAGAAAAGGAAGTGAATGGTGGTGCGAGGAAGTAAGTATGGCTGCGGCTGAGAAGAGACGTGCATATGAAGTGTGGCTGCAGAGGAAGGATGAGATGTCATATGAAAGGTATAAGGAAAAGAGGAATAGGGCGAGAAGGGCTGTGTGTGATGCTAAAGTGGCAGCAGATGAGATGTGGGGTAAGGCGGCTTACGGAGAATTTTCAACAGAATAAGAAAATGTTTTGGAAGGAGGTGAAAAGGGTGCGAAAGGGAGAGTCTGGGAAGGAAGAACGAGTAAAAGCAGAGGATGGAAGGATGTTAATTGAGATGGATGCAGTAAGGAAGAGATGGGCAGAGTATTTTGAAAGATTGTTAAATGTAGAGGAGGAAAGGGTGGCTGAGATTGTGGCAGATGGAAGGGTGCAAGGAATAAATGTGTTGGGAGAGTTGAATGATTCTTTGATCACGAAGGATGAAGTGGAGAAGGCAGTAAAGGAGATGAAAACAGGGAAAGCTGCAGGTATGGATGGGTGTGCTGTGGAATGCCTGAAAGGTGGTGGAGTGACCATTGTTGACTGGTTAGTAAGATTGTTGAATGTATGCTTTGTGAAAGGTATGGTGCCAATTGACTGGGCAAGTTCTTGTGTGGTCCCGTTGTATGAAGGCAAGGGTGATAAGTATGAATGTACTAGCTTTAGGGGTATAAGTCTGTTGAGTGTTGTAGGTAAGGTTTATGGTAGAGTGTTAATTATGAGAGTTAGAGAGGGTACAGAGGGAGTGATTGGTGAAGAGCAGTGTGGCTTCAGGAGAGGGAGGGGATGCGTGGATCAGGTGTTTGCTGTGAGACAAGTGTGTGAAAAGTATTTAGCGAAAGGCAAGGATGTGTTTTGGGCATTCATGGATTTAGAGAAAGCGTATGATAGAATTGATAGGGAAGCTTTGTGGACTGTTTTAAGATTGTATGGACTTGATGGTAGGTTACTAAAAGGGGTGAAAAGTTTTTATGTAAATAGTACAGCGTGTGTAAGAGTGGGAAATGCTGTGAGTGACTGGTTTCATGTGAGAGTGGGGCTGCGACAGGGATGTGTGATGTCGCCTTGGTTGTTTAATATTTACATGGATGGTGTTGTAAGGGAGGTGAATGCAAGAGTTTTAGGTGGAGGTCTGAGTCTGGTGAATGTTGATGGTGGAGAGTGGAATCTGAAGCAGCTGCTGTTTGCAGATGATATTGCACTGGTGGCTGATTCAGAGGAGAGATTGAGACAGTTGGCAGAGGAGTTTGGAAGGGTGTGTGAAAGGAGAAAATTGAAAGTAAATGAGAATAAGAGTAAAGTGATGAAGTGTACGAGGTTGGTAGATGGTAGGGGGATGAATATAGATTTGAATGGCGAGTTGCTTGAGGAGGTAGAGTGTTTTAAATATCTAGGGTCACATGTTGCTGTGGATGGAAGAATAGATGCAGAAGTGAAGTTTAGAATAAATGAAGTAGGAAAGGTGCTGGGAGGAATGAAAAAAGTGTTTAGATATCGTTCGCTTAGAATGGATGTAAAGAGAAGGTTGTATGAGGGTGTTGTGGTACCGACTGCGTTATATGGGGCTGAAACATGGAATATGGGTGTAGCAGAGAGGAAAAGTTTGAATGTAATAGAGATGAGGTGTCTGAGGAGTGTGTGGAGTGACACGTATGGATCGAGTGCGATACGATGAAGTGCGAAGGAGAACTGGAGTTGTTCGGGAGATGGCTGGTAGAGTTGAGCAGAGGGTGTTGCGATGGTTTGGGCATATGGAGAGAATGGATAATGAGTGATTGGTGAAAAAGATAACTAGATCTGATGTGAGAGGTGTAAGGCTGTGAGGAAGACCACGAATAGGATGGATGGACAGTGTGAAGAGAGCACTGGATGCGAGAGAGATGTCTGTTGAGCAAGGAAGAGTGGCTGTGAGGGACAGAAATAAATGGAGAGAAATTGTGAATGAATAAGTGATGACGCAGCCCTGAGGGGATATTCTCCCGTATTAGGTCTGATCAGCTAGTCAGGTCAGGTGCGGGTAAGGGGATGGGTCTGTTATGATGTGGCAAGGGTAAACCAGCTCTGCTGTCGGGCCCTGCTGCGGATGTTACTGATTGCATTGCGCAGTTGACCCTTGTGCGGTGTGGTGCAGTGAGGATCTGTCCGTTCTTCCCTTGGGGCTAAGATGCGAATGAATGTGTTTGAATGGATGAGTAAATGGGGAGTGTGTTGTCCTGCCTCGGCTACCTCCCTTTCCTTTGGGGGAAGCAGCCTAGGTATATAGATAGATAGATAGATCTATATGTATATCTATCTATCTATCTATATATATATATGTATATAGATAGATAGATAGATAGATATAGATATAGACAGATATATTTTAATTTATGGCATTAGTCATGGTACAGTACAATTGCAACAGATCAGAAAGTATTAGGATTTGAGAACAAAATACTGAGAAGGACTCTTGAGGTAAAGTGGCAAGACAGAGTTACAAATGAAAGAGTAAGGGATATTACGAGAGTGGAACCAGTTAATGAATATGTGAGATTGTCTCGCTAGAAGTGGCTGAGGCACACATACAGAAAAGAAGGCAGTTTAGTACAGGATGTGCCAGATTGGACTGCTAGAGGAAGAAGAGGTAGAGGTAGGCCGAGGGAAACCTGGTTGAGGACAATAAAATAAGAAGCAGGAGAGGAGTGTTGATGGGACCTGAAGAAGATGGCAAGAGACAAATATTGGTGGAGAGAGTTCATCGAGGCCCTATGCATCCCGTGGGGTGCCACAAGAAATTATACATATATATATATATATATATATATATATATATATATATATATATATATATCATCTGTCTATCTAACTATCTATCCATCTATCTATCTATCTATCTATCTATCTATCTATCTATCTATCTATATCTATCTATCTATATATATATATATATATATATATATATATATATATATATATATATATATATATATATATATATATATATATATATATGTAGAGTGTGGAATGATCAGACATTTTACTCAACTTCAGAAGATTCTCTACCTTGTCTTTTTGTTAAGAGTACTGTCACAGTGTTAGTTAAATTCTCAACCTTTACTGAGTTATAATTACTGCTGATTTTATGAACAAAATCGTAACCCTAATATACTACCTATAATGGGATTTATAATTTTGGTTTCAAATCCCTTTCTCTCCTAGGAGATTTTTTTTTTTTTTCAGATTAGGTTAAATCCTATTGAAATACATTGTTTTGGGTGTATTTTAGTTTCGGAAAGTGAAATTTTTTTGAAATTTTAGTTGTATCTGAATTATACAAGGTGTCCATATAGTCACCTTAGGAGACTGCAACTACAAAAAATGATAGTTTTTTTTAACATACATTATTTTATTGATGCATCCACACAATGTATACAATTTTCATTTAAACCACTGATCCTTACGTCAAATACATATACAAAATTATGTGTTGAGGTAGTTGTGACCAACTGAGTAAATGAAATAGGAATATGTACTTGGCGACTGAAGTTTCATCACTAAATAATCTATGCAAATTGCTAGTGCCCATACTTAGATACATGTTATTTCTTTTTGTGATAGGAGGGAAAGCATGGCACACACAAGCCTACATCACATTTGCAGCACTCAGTGCACACAACAGGCTTAAAGGACTTGCCCATGCATTTGCTTCATGACCTTTAAGTGACTGAACAAAATGACCTGTGTTTTCATGCCTCATTTCATCTCTCCCTGGTGCTGACAGTTTCCTCTTGCCAGGAGCTTTTGGTTCTCCTTGACACTTGAGAAGGTAAGCCATTGTTAACTCTCGTCTGAAAGACAATGAATAGAAGTTTCTCCGCAGTGGGCTATTTGCCAAGCATTTTGAATAGAGGCATCCAGCATCCACGTAAACAAACTCAGCCATTACTTTCTACCTCGGATACCAACGCGAATTTGCACTGATATTGATCCATTCTGTCCGCACCACCCATGTTGCTGTTGTAGGCTTAATGAGCGTGAGGAACATTTATCGAAGTGTGCTTGGTATCTTTCTTTGACCACAGTATGACTTTCCCAATAGGATTTTGGTGATGAAGAGTAGATGATATTGTTACCACAGCATTATCCTTCCATCGTGTTACAACTATTTTACTTCCATCGACATTTCCGAACACCGATGAAGAAATTACTTCTTTATCCAGTGCTGCAACACTTTTTATGGGACATGTTTCATCTAATCTGTTGCTAAGATTGGTTCCAATTGCACTATAGCCTCTCTTGCTTAGTTTACCTAACAGCTAGATTGTAGTGAACAAATTGTCAGAGAAGAAATTAGATGGTTGACCTTTTCTTACCTTCACTATATTCATCATTGAGGCGCTAAACAGTGGATGTGGCTTTGCCACATTTTCATTAGCTTTATAGGTCTTCCCTTTGTATGGATCAAAAGCTTACAGTTAACCAGAAGGTGTATGTTGATACCAAATTTTATACCCAAAGCGAATGGGTAAGTGAATGGATCGCTTACAACAGTGCTTTTAACCACTTAAGCGCGGGCATGTCGGAGGTGGTCCGTGCACCTCACACGGGGATATTCGCGCTCTGACTGACTTTTTAAAAATATTTGCCAAAAATCAGCTATTAGTCCTAGAATATTATAATTAAATATGCACATGGCACATACCTTCTGCTTTCTCCTGGGATGTTTGTTGAGCCTTCGTCGACTACCATAAGACTTGTGGAGATTCCTAAGTTGGGTAACGAAGTCTCCACTTTACAGGTCCCGACACCCCGTAATATGATTACCACAGCCTGATATTATTCCTAGAAACACTATTCTATGATTTTCAAGTAGTTTGGAATCCATACACCAAAAAAAAAACAAAGAACACTGTGAAAGCAATGAAAATTACGAGCGCGTACGAGCTTCCCACTTGCGCTTGTTCCCCCTTGGTATTCTGTCATTTATTATTCATAAACACATTCACATTTTGTATTCCTATTACTTTATTACACTTACATATATATACAGTATTTATCCATAAGTTTCCTTCAGTAATAGTAGTTTATTTTCACTCCAGGCATTAACTTTCTCGTTCAGTAAACTAGTATAGAGAGCAAAGCTTTCACTGTCATTACTCCAAGTATTTGTACTCATATTCTTATACTAGTAATTATTTACATTTCTATTTTATTTACACTATGTTATACACTGTCACTTCCAGTAACTAGAGCTCCTTTCCCTTGGAGCCAGGATGAACTTGGGACACTGAAGCACTCGCAGTTTATCACCATTTCCTCCATTGGCTCATCACACGATTCACCAGAATGATTGTAGTCACTGTTCATCATTATCATGGATAAATTAGCCAGTTCACGCTCCACAGCAGAGTCACTTAGTCCTTTATCCCTTCCCACACGAGGTTTAGTAGGGGTTGAGGTCACAGGGTCCTATAGAAGCAGCGGAAATGGAGGGGCACGAGTGCTACGTGCTTTCATCTTAAGAGACAACACTGAACTGAATGACGAGACGGATATGGTGTCGCAAGGGTTGACAACGTCAGCAAGGTGACAGCTGCTAATTTATATGCTGTGAAATGAGTGACAGGAAATTAGGTAGTTCCAGGTGAATGTAAATATCACTTAGGTTTCTCCCTTCCTTTCTTATATATATTTTTATTATGAGAACAGATCATACAGCATATTTCAAGGGGAAATAAACAGGGAAAATTAGTGAACGAGTGCACGCAGGGTGTTGCCAGGTGATAATTAGCCAATTCCAGGTGTATGGCACTATCAATTACCTTTTCTCTTTCTTATATATCTTATTTTGTATGAGAATAAGGCATAGGGCTCATTCCAATGGATGAAATGAGTGGAAAAATCTGAACAAGATTTACCTAGTGCGGCACAGCTGGGGCAGGCGGGAGGAGAGGGTAATGGAGGGGAGGTAGGAAGGGGAGTCGAGAACGGGGAGAAATGGCTAAATTGTCAACAATGGATGGGAGTACAGTTGACAATAGTAGCACTGACTATTGTTAGACACTGGCAGTACTGACAGATGATACAAGCAACCACTTCAAAGCCAGGTCAAATTCAAAATAACACGGTATCGCAAAAGTGACGCCCCGCGGTATGATCCATTGCACCCAAGTGTCATGAAAGTGACGTCCTGCAGTTAAGGGGTTAAACATACTTTACCATTGCCTCATCATGTGATATACCTTGTGCGGGGATTAAGTGTTCCATAAACTTTTTTGGGGGATGAGCGATAAGCAGACGCAGTTTGGCGTATTTGTCATTTTTGTCTAGGTCATCAACTGCATTGAAGTGAAGGCATTTCATAATTAAATCAAATCTGTCTCAGCACATTGCATTACTTATGGCCTGATTGTACATGCCAAAATCATGAGACCAGTACATAGCTTTACTGAGCAATTAATTGAAACCAGACACAATCAAAATGCCCCCCCCAAAAAAAAAAAAAAAAAAATTGCGGTTCATTTATGGACACACTAATATCAGGCCAGTTTTTCCTCAAACAATATTTTGTCATTTCCTCCTTTGTTTCTGCAAGTATTTCCTCATCAAAGAATAACTCAAACACGTCAACCATACTGAAATCTCTATATTTCTTGCAACTCATGTCAGGAAAAAAAAGGTGAATGGGCAGGTAACTCAGTCGGTAGAGAGGTGGCCTGCAGTCCTACTGGACCCAGGTTCATATCCCCGTTGGGGCAGGGAACAGTTTAAGGATTTGAAATTGATAAGAGCAGACTTTACTGATCTACCAGAAGACCCGCCGACATGTAAAAATACCCCCGCTAATACCAAGACACCAGTCCTGTATGAGACAGCCCTAGCATGCATTCATTATGGACGGTGGGTGTTAGCACCGAAGTGGTGACATGTAGAGGTGTATGGTATGTAGGAGGACTACTGAGCCTTGGGAGCAGGCTGTAAATCATTTGCCCAAAGTCGGACACTAAAAAAAAAAAAAATAAATAAATAAAAAAATCACTTTTTCTGAGGTTTGTACCAGTTTACGTTGTTTTTGCCTGATGTTGTTCATCACCTTCTTCATATTGATGTTCCTCACTTGCTTCCTTTTTATTTTCATATGTTCCTCACTTGCTTCCTTTTTATTTTCATGTTCCTCACTTGCTTCCTTTGTATTTTCATATGTTCCTCACTTGCTTCCTTTTATTTTCATCATCACCATCATCACTACGAGATGCTCGAAACTCAGCAGGAGCTAGTAATTGATTGCCAGATAGATTTTCAGGGTGAAAGATATCTCCTCCATCTTCGGTATCAGAATCATCATCACTCAAGGTGTTAACGTCTGAGGGCTCGATGTATACCGGTATATCTTCACATCTACCCAACTCATCTAGCAGGTCTAAGGATTCGTTGAGGGTTAAGTTCTTTCTAAAATATGAGGAAACATATTGATATTTTGGATAGAGCATCTAGGATCATAATCAACAACAGGTGTAATCATATTCTCCTGTTACCTAAAAAAAAAAACATACTTGGTTTAATGATATTTTTAAGCCCAATTTTAGTTTGATAATTCCACATTATAACATACCAATATACTCCCAAACTATGGTAGCAATAGCTCATTATTATAATTCACACTCTATAATTTCAAGGCTTACCTTTTCTAACATCCATTTTGATGTTCAGAAGAAGTGGTACACTCTACGGAAAAGACGTCTGTCTTCGGTAACTGCAGCTCAAGAACTGATTTCTCTACATGGCTTGACAGAAGGATGAGTAACACACATGTTCAAATCTGTTATCACCTGTTTCCAACAGCCCTTCAGTGACCAGTCAGGAAAGGACCACCTTAGGAGGTAAAGGGTTTTGGTATACAATTAGACCTTTGCTGATATAGGATTTTTTGTACTCATCTAGTTACGGGATCACCTCCTGACGTTAGTGTATCAAGTCCAGCAACACTGTGTATAAGGGCGTTCTTGAACTCTATCGACAGACTCTTAAGACAACTGGATTTGTAAAAATACGCATACTCAGCATTAAATTTTTTACAGGTTTCGCCAAAAAATTACGTCATTTATGATATAGGGCCACTGTCCTTCATTTTGCGGCAGGATAGTTACAAATCTTGGGTTAAGCATCGGTTTGATTTTACCAAGAAATTAAGCAGTGTCCTAAAGTATGATTGCTGGTCATATAGCACGGAAATCTTAACAATTTGCAGAGTTGAGATGCTGAAAACATCTTGTGCTTACCGACACCTTAGCAGCTTTATAAACCAATCTAGCAACACATACTGAAGAATTTTCAGCAATAATCTTTCCGTGGTAAATTTTCCTTCGTTTTAGCTCTATAATAATAATCGGACTCTGTAATAATTGATATATCAGACCAGTGGTTCTAGATATAAAGATGTAAACAATTGGCAAAAAGTGTTGATGATGGGAAGGAGGACGACGAGTATGGCAATACCACCCAGAGGAATCTGAAAAAAAAAAAAAAAAAAAAAATCCTCTGTGAAATGTAACAATAATTTTATTTCCACAACGTGGAGCCAAAGGCTTTTCGTCCTATTAACTCTCTTCTTACTGGCTCCCTTCAACCTCTGTCTCTTCGCCGCACTGTTGCATCTTTATCTCTTTTGCTACTTCAATGGTCACTGCTACTCTGAACTGTCTACCTGCATCCCTTCACCGCTATGTCGGGCACGTAGCACCCATCTAGCAACAAACTCTTATCCCATTTCTGCCCAACACTCTAACAAAAGTTAACTGTTACTCCCAGTAGTTCATATAGGACTGGGAACCGTCTCCCTCTACGTGTATTTCCTATTACCTAAGATCTTCAGTCTTTTAGACGCGGTGTGCCCAGGCATCTCGAAATAGACGGATCTTGAAATTTGCTCTATGTTATCTTGTTATTGTTTTTTCTTAGAGAGAACAGTCTTGCGGGTTCCTGGCCTTTGGTTCCTTTTTTCTTTAAAAAAAAAAAAAGCGAGGATGAATAGCCTAGCACGATCTCATTAGGGTGTGACGTCTTATTCATGTCTGGAGCTACAAACTAATTCAGCAAGACCTCTCCTCGCTGAATCATTAATAACTAAGATCTCATTAAGTTGTTGCATCATACACGTGCCTGGAGCTCAGTATTCATGAAGCAGGACCTCATCTAGTTTAATTATTCCGTCAAGCAAGGTCTCATTAGGACATGACATTTTAGATACGGCCAGAGATAAGTAAGATACCATAGGGTACTGACACGATTCGGTAAGGTGTAAATAAACTTTTGATGGTACTTCAGTACAGTTCTCAGCCAATTAGGTACCTGTAGCAGATGCTGACAGTGCTGTGTAAGCAATAATCCCGGCAGCTGAAATTCAAACTATTCCTACAAAAGGTTCATAGTTTTTAAGATGAGAGAAGTACATGCTAATTCTCATAAGGTGCATTCTTAAAAGCTGCTGCCTTAATTCCGTATTTTTCAATATCCTTTCAACCGAAAGTGACCTGGCCTCAACAGTCGGTAATATATTTTGCATTTTAGTCTTGTTATCTTTGTGCGATTTTACATAACCTGGGAAGAACCTCACGTACTGAGGGGGTTCCTGAATATTATACTACATCCTCAGAGTCAAATGGTTCCCCATAAGGTCAGCAAAATTGCATGGAAATAGGAAAAATAACTGTAAAAATTATGTCGGCTTCATAGGTAGGGACTTATTCTTTACCTTTCTTTAAAAATTATCAACCTAAATACAACCTACTCAGAAAAACAGACTTGTCACGTTTCTGAAATCAAAAGCACCATCGGGGTAGTGTTTTACAGAAGCTTTACACAACTGTTGTAATCACTTGTCAGATATATGACTGCAACAGTGGTATCATTTCCATTCATTTACATACCATGAAACACAATACATGCTGTTCTTATCAACATTTTTGTTTAGCACAGCTTCCATACTGTATCAAAATCCAGTGAGGTCTTACTGAATTAACCACTAAACTTCCACTAGGCTGAAAGGCTCTGACTTTCACTTCATTGGTTCAGATACCCAGCCGCGCCAAGTGCTTTTCTACTTCAAGAATGCAAAACATAAACTGAAACTTTGCAAACTAGTCGTCAGTTTTTGTAATAGTTGTGTTTCCTCTCCAAAGTTGGGGGATCTGGTGGTGTAATTGTTAGCACATCCAGTCCACAACTGGAAAAACCTGAGCTCGATTCGCGGGCCGGACAATCTCTTCGACAAATCTTGTTTCCACTATGTCCTTCTTCATCCTTCAGTGCAGCCACGGACCTGGATGCAAATTCAACTGTCGCACATCGTACTGTTGAGTGCCTGAATGACCCTTGTGCAGTTGACTGGTATTAATCCTAAACCTTCTGCGATCTGCTGCACAGATTGACAAATTCCTTGTAATATCCATTGATCATTATTTTAACAGATTTTGTTTGGTGGTCGTAAACTCTCTATAAACACCTTCTTTTACTCAGTAATCCATTACCTAAAGAATCCTTTCCATCCTCGACTATCAACCGAGAGGTCGTGGGTTCGATTCTCAGGCCGATCACGAGGCTTTTGGGAAAAGTACAAATGTTCAAATCTGTTCTCACGTAGAGCTGAAGCAGGGGCCTGGATTTCTAAACTGACGGTTGCGATCGTCGTCTGAGGGAACACGTAAAGGGGTGATCTTGTCATTTACGCCTCTCTGAACATAGCCTACTACTTAGTCTAGGGTGAAGTGGAATACTTAACCATTTCCCCATCTCTCTCTCTCTCTCTCTCTCTCTCTCTCTCTCTCTCTCTCTCTCTCTCTCTCTCTCTCTCTCTCTCTCTCTCTCTCTCTCTCTCTCTCTCCTGTAATCCACGTAACAACCTCTGCCTGGAGCCATTTGTCAGTTTGGGCCCAGGCAATAAACTAAGAGGGAGTTAGAGGGCCGGGCATGAGACCCGTAAGAAACTCCAATTCACAAAAAAATGTCTTACAACTCTCGGCCGGAGTTTTTTGTACATCGTTGCCCAAAGCATTTGCTCTAAAGTATTCATAATCTAGCGTCATGGTAATGATTTTGTGCTATCTAAACGCTTCCACCCTGTCAATGTCCCCACGATAACATACACACTTGAGCAGCAGATGCACCTCTCACCATACAGTCCAAAAACCTTTCATGTCTACACCAGTGAATGAAATATTGTTTGCTGCAGGTCACTTCTCCAATGACAAAATGTGTTCCTTTGCCAACATATTAGTTGGTCTTTAGAAACCGTAAAACATGGCTGGAACCTGTATAGTAAAGATGCGCATCCATATCACGCAAGTGAAAGGCGATCACTACGTACATACATACATACATACATACATACATGCACACATACATACATACCGTACATATATACATGCGTCTTTACACTGAATGACAAGGTAATTGGTTTCTTATGGCCAAATAAGCCTGTTAATAAGCTTGGTGGTAATCATGTAACCAACAGGTGAAGCCTATTGGTCTGTTGGATTATGATCCCTAAGTCGGATGTGGTCCTTCTTCAGACAATTTTCATTTTACCGTCCCCGTCCCGTAGGGCCTGGGGGGGGGGGGTATTGTTTTCACTCGGTTTGATTATGTGATTATTTGTTGGTCTGTCTGTCTGTCAGTCGGTCGGTCGGTCGGTCGGTCGACTGCTTGTTAACAACTTTACACGAAAACTACTGGTGCAATTTTGACTAAAATTATATGGATGATGGGGTTAGACCTTCTGATCACCTGATTAAATGTTGGGCCAAATTGGGCCAAGGCCCAGGCTGCAAGACCTAAAAATGTTTAAAAATATTTTTTTTTTTTTTTCTCACCGTAACTCCTTTCAGATTCGTCATATCGACATGGAACCTAAACCTAAAGGTGTATCTTTCAAATCTGCATCCTATAACATGCCTCATTACATCAAGGGGGGTCACCCCCCAGTTAGCAGTAAGTGGATCAGTCAGGTGGGTCAGACCTAAATTTTCAATGGGCATAAAATCGTAAATTTTCACCCGATTTACTGCAAATCTGATATGTGACATCTTTGACTAGATATCCTGCTGTGTGTATACGTCAGCTCTGAAAGGACCCCTGGGGACGGATTTGCCATGGCATTGCTTCTTCTTTTTTCTTTTTTTTTCAGTAGAGGATTGTCGACCCGGAAGGTGCTACACAGTCTTCGTTAACCCCTTTTTACTAGGCATTTATCCTTCGCTGAGGAAATATCGTGTGAAATCAGGCCAGCAAGAAAAGAGTGAAAAATGTTGTCTATTCTTTATATTACCTGGTGTTTTACATGAGCTTAGGAAAAACCCTTCTGGACAGGAATGGTAGGATACGGCCTTCATTAATCTTTTCATTGACAGACATATCCTGTTAACTATGTTATGGTATGTCTAAAAAGTCCTATTTAGTGTTTCTCCAAGGTTAAGTGAATCATATGGAAGTAACAAGAATTAAGTAAATACAAGGTATTCAGGTTAATACGATTTGCGCTTTGAGCACTTAAGATACAGAAGTAGAGAGAGAAAGTTAGAGATAATATATATATATATATATATATATATATATACTGCCCATGTGATGCCACTTAGGGATGACTGAGGCTGGTGACTCATCCTAAATGTCATGACCAACTTGCCTAGCCCCAGGCTTGTACGCTTCTCATGGGGCAAAAAGGGTTATTTGGTGAGGATGATGATGTTGATGATGTTGATGATGATGATGATGAGAGAGAGAGAGAGAGAGATTACGCTACATTAGACGAAGCAGGCGATGAGGCAGAGTAGGGTATGTTTGGCTTGAGTAGGCTATGGCAATGAGGGAAGAGGCGGGTGCAGTAGAACTAATAGAAAAACTGGTGACAGCTTGATCTGAGGGAATTGTTGAGATGTTCGGCTGATTGATCGGGGTGTTGTCAAACGAACTGTCTATATCCGGGTCAGAAGTCGTCAGGGAATCAGGCTGGGGAGGTAATGGCAGGGGTGGCCCCTCCCGAAGACTCTGCATTCGAAGCTCTGTGCTCCAGAACTAAACCTGGCTGACAGAGGCAGGCAGAGACGTCCGCACCTCGCCAGGGCCTTGTGTGTGTGTGTGTGTGTGTGTGTGTGTGTGTGTGTGTGTGTGTGTGTGAGAGAGAGAGAGAGAGAGAGAGAGAGAGAGAGAGAGAGAGAGAGAGAGGAAAAAAAATAAGTTAGGCTACATCAGTCTCGAGTAGCCTAGGTCAGTATATTATTACGCAGTGAAAAGGGAGAGATAGTAGTAGAATGGATGTGGAAGATGTGCAGATTGGCCTGGGAGAAAGGTAGAGTCCCGGAGGATTGGAAGTCAGGTATAATTATTCCCTTGTACAAAGGAAAAGGGGAAAAAGAAGTGTGTGGTAATCATAGGGGCATTTGTCTTCTTAGTGTAATAGGAAAATTGTATGGTAGGATACTTATTGACAGAGTTAGGGAAAGAACAGAGGAATTAGTTGGAGAAGAACATGGAGGCTTTAGGAAGGGGAGAGGTTGTGTAGATCAGATATTCATTCTTAGATCTTTAGTGGAAAAGTTTCTAGAGAAGGGAAAGAAGTTGTATGCTGCTTTCATGGATTTGGAGAAAGCATATGACAGGGTGGATAGACAAGGATTGCGGAAAGTATTAAGAATATATGAAGTAGATGGGAAGTTGTTGAATGCTGTGAAGAGTATACACGATGGTGCTAAGGCTGCAGTGCGTGTGGATGGTGAACTGACTGAATTTTTCTCTTTGAAGACTGGATTGAAACAGGGGTGTGTCATGTCTCCATGGTTGTTCAATCTGTACACGGATGGGGTAATAAAAGGTACAAGGTAGGGCAGTGGATGTTGGAGTGGCCCTGGTGAGAGAGGGTAGTGTTTGGAAACTCTCTGTACTGTTGTTTGCAGATGATATTCTGTTGTTGAGTAAAGACGAAGGGGAGCTGCAAGGCTTGGTGGATGAGTTTGGGAGAGTGTGTAAGAAACGAATCTAAAGGTGAATGCAGGGAAGAGTAAAGTGATGGTCTTTGAGGGAGGTGAAGTCAGTGAATGTACAGCGAGGTTGGATGGTGACGAATTGGAAAATGTGTGTACGTTTAAGTACTTGGGTAGTGTGATGAGTAAGGATGGAAGTTTGGAGGGTGAAGTGCTTGAAAGGGTACAACAAGGAAGAAAGGTTGCTGGTTCATTGAAAGCAGTGATAAGAAACAGGGAAGTGAGCATGGAAGTGAAAAAGTTACTATTTGACAGTATTGTGATACCAACTCTAACGTATGGAAGTGAAGCTTAGACGTTGTTGGAAGGACACAAGTCAAGAGTGAGAGCAATGGAAATGAATTATTTAAGAGGAGCCTGTGGAGTCACATTGAGAGACAGGCTGACGAATGAGGATATAAAGAAGTGTTGTGGTGTGGATGAGGATGTGATAGGAAGCATTAGGAGGAACACACTGAGGTGGTTTGGCCATGTGGAGAGGATGGAGAGTGAGAGACTGACGAGGAGAGTGTGAGTGAGGTGGAGGGGGGAGAGGGAGGGGAAGGCCGAGGATTAGATGGAGGGATGAGGTGGAGAGGTATATGAGAGAGGGGGGTGTGAGTTGGGAGCAGGGTAGTGAAATGGAGGGGGACAGGGCGACGTGGAGGCGATTTGTTTGTGGCCACCCCGTACGGGATTGAGGCGTCTGGCAATTGATAGATAGAAGAGATAGAAAAAGGAGCTGCAGAGGCTACATGAAGGTAAAGAGAATATGAGAGATAGGTTCACCGCCCCCCGCTCGTGCAGAGGTTGTGACGTCAAGGATTAAAGAGAGAGAGAGAGAGAGAGAGAGAGAATGGGAGCGTGACAGATAACGAATGTAATGGTATACAAATGTAAACTGGCGATTTCTGGACCATGTGGTAGGTGTTTGGTGTTGCTATGCTCACAACCAATGATCTCTGTTAATATTTTCAGTTATTTTTCTCATTATCAGCTAGCTTACAGGCATCTGTGACGTCGATCTGTGTCTGTATGAGCCTGTATACATTCCTACATTCTCTGAAAACAGATAGTTCTTCTTGATGACATATTTTAAAATATCTCAAAAACATTACATTAACCTTTTCATTGCTGTGCATGCAGTTTAGGATGCAAATAAAAGTAATCCATATGGGAGATCATTATTTTATATCTCCCTTATGTCTTGAGTTGTTATCACCTTTCACATGAACCGATTTGCACCCACAAACAGTACAAACTGTCGGCATGTTCACAGAACATACCCATTTGATATCGTCACTGAACTCGCCCGGCAGTACAATAGAAAACGGAGCCCGGGGAGCTCATATCACTGGGAGGGTAGATGAGTGACTGGCCCTGACTACCAGGCTATCCTCAGTCTGGATTATCTGTGACGTCATGCACAGACCGAGACACATTTTTGCTCCCTGCCCCCCCGGTGTGAAACTACCTTATATTCTCTTTACCCTTTGGGCCACATACCCAAAAAATTGCTCCATCCAAGAAAACATAAAATCAACACAACAGAGAGCCTAATTCAAGATCTGTTCATTTTGAGGTGCCTGGACGAACTGCGTTTGAAAGATTGGAGGTCATAGACAGTAGGAAATAAAGACAGAGGAAGACAGTTCCAGAGCTGACCTGTTGATTGATGAAGGACTGGAAGTAACGGTTAACTCTTGCATTAGAAAGCTGGACAGGAAAGAGCTAATAGTTTGATGCTAGATGGATGCTATGCACCCACCGTAGTGGTGGAGGGATCCAAACAGAGAGTTCAGAGGAGCATTGACCATTGAAGTAGTGATACAAAAGAGATAAAGATGATAGAGTGTGGGTTGACTGAGTTGGATATTGTTTTTAAAAATATTAAAGATACTATTGTTGATGATTCTGACGGGTCAATAGATGCAGGAACTAAGTTATTCTAGCTTTAAAAACAGCAAGATTACTTATACCCCAATCAGGAATGAGCCAAGTCAGACATTAAGTGTGTCATAGCCATAGACTCATCCTTTGTTTATTGAAGTAAAAGATGAGATGGGCACTGTGCAAAGGGGACAGAAAGGTGAAGGGTGGAGACATCAGCATATGAGTGGATAGGATTAGATGAGCAGCTTAGACAGTCATTGATGATTAGAAGGCAGAGTGGTGAGGAACACAACTATTGATAGCTCTAGGAGAAGAACGGTGGCAGTGTACAACAGCAGCTATAGAACAACCAGAAGGCACAGATCGCAGGATATAAAAACTGTGAGCAGGCAGTTTGGAAATTAAAGATTTATGCCAGACTCGATCGAAAGCCTTTGAGATGCCAATTGCACTGCCAAAGCTTTTGCAAAAGTCCCGAAATGAGGATGACCGGGAGTCTGAAAGGAAGGTGAGAAGATCCCCAGTGGAGCGTCCCTGGGAGAATCCATACTGACAATCGGAAAGAAGGCTGTGATAGGAAAGGTGTTTTTTATTTTATTTTTAAGAATACATATTGAAAAACTTTAGAAATACAGGATGGTAATGCTATTGGCCAATAACTAGAGAGCTGGAAATGGTCACACTTCTTTGTGAGAGGCTGAATGAGAGCAAACTTCCAGCAAGAAGGAAAGGTACAAATTGACAAAGGCGAAAGAGTTTACCTAGGCAGGGTGTAACCAAAGAAGCATAGTTGTTGAGGACAAAGGGAGGGAACCCATCAGGACTATACAAAATAATGTACCTTGTTAGTAATGAGGCCAGTGATGGCAGAGAACTCATCAGTTGAAGAAATTTCAGTGTCAGCCATGAGGAAGTCAATGATGGAAGTGATGGAAGAACAGCACCAGAATAGCCTAAGGTGTACCTGGAGAAGTCTGAGAGAAGAGTTCTACTATTTCAGGAGAAGAGACAATTACAGAGTCATTAGAGAGGAAAAGAGGAGGGAAGGATGATGAAGCAATGTTCTTAGAAATATTTTGTCAAGATGCCAGAAGGAGCAGCAAGAATATGAGTCAAAGAGTTCAAAGCATTTAATATAAATGAAATTATTCTTAGCAGAGTGAAGACAAGACTTAGCACGGTTTCGGGTAGAGGCATAAAATAGATTCAGGCGTGTGCTGGCTCCAGTACCTTTTGTAGGCCCTATCCTTCCTGTGGCCAGCATTAAAACAAGAGTGATAAAATCAAGCTCTTTTTTTTTTTCCATCAGTCACAGGATATAAGAAAGGAGTGTATTCTTTCATACCCATGAGAATTACCTCTGTAGTGTGAAAGACACTTAGGTGGCTCTCGCCCATTGGAGCAGTAATCATTCTAGGGAAAATCAAAGAAGTGCTGTTTTCCCAAACAGCATCTCCTAAGTGCCACAGCCGCCACTTCTCGTGAGGGTCCACAGGCCTTACTGGAGCAGTAGGACAGGTTGAGGTGAAAAGGTTGTGACTGGAAGCGTCCAACGGAGAGAAAAAATTAACAGTATAAGCAGAAAGATTAGTTATAAGGAAAAGATTAAGTACGATGGAACTTTCTCCAGTGTAGTCAGGGTTATGGATAGAGTCCTATACAAGATGTTCTGGGTCATTGAAAACAGAAAAGATGTAGGCTTGTTCACCATGTGGATCAGTGGGAGACCAAAGGTGGTGGTTAACATTGAAATTTCCTCGAATGGTGATATCAGAGAATGAAGAATGTTATAGGATGTGTTCCATCTTAGATGTAAGATGCCAAAGATATTAAAAGTTTTGTTAAACTGTGTTAGGTGAGATTAGTTTAGGGTGGCTTAGGTAGGATAACATTAGGTCATTTTTTTTTTTTTAATTATTATCCTGTTACTTAATGTTATGCTGTGTTAGTTTAGGATGGACTGGGCTGGGTTAATTAGATTAGTTTAAACATTTCGTTGAATTACTCTTAATTGTATTAAATTATGTAACTTGATATCAATTTAAATATTTTATGCTAACTGTATGTTAGACTGAACTAGGTAAGGTTACACTGGTTTGGGCGAAGTTGCTTTTAAATTTATAAAAACAGGACGAAAAAAAGGATCTTCCAAAGAAATTTGAATAGAATGAAAGTCGAACTCACGATTACTCTTTCCAAGATGCCTGGGTACTTTAGCGTAAACCTCATAAATCTGGTGTCATATTATTGGTTGATTTGTGTTAACTACAGATAATTGATTAACTTTAGGGGATCTCTGTTGTTGTCAAATGAACCATAAAAGCTACATCTACTCCTCACTTTAAGAAGTCTCCAAAGCTAAATAAGATAGTATGGCAGCAGCAACAATGAAGCTGAAAAGACTTCACAGGAGTGCGGGAGTTAAAAAAGTCAAAATGAAGGCCATAGACAGTTGGGACAGCTGTGTTAAGTCAGGTTGGGAAATCAGGTGTGTGTTATTGCCGGTATGTTGTAGAAGTGATGTGTGGTAGGAGGACATGAAACACGTGTAGTAAACAAGGCTAGAAAAGTTAGGATTTGTTCATACCTGTAGTGGCTGATATTTGGTAGATAGAATGATGTGATAAGACAGTGTATGATAAGACAAGTGTGGCAATGAATCGCCTTTATATAAGCATGTAAGCAAACAGGAAGAAGCATTCAGAGGGTGCAACACAGGCCCCTCTACAAGATTAGCACACATATGGATTTGATGTACGATAATGCAAACATGCTGAGAAATAATCATGATGAAGCACACACATATGGATTTGATGTACGATAATGCAAACATGCTGAGAAATAATCATGATGAAGCACATTTCCTTATTTTTAAGTCCTGTTTATACTGTGATTCGTCACCATGCTTCAAAACTGATGTTCATCGTGCTCAACCCAACCGGTGCGCAACGATCATGTGATAGTCCTTATGGCTGAGCTCTTAACCCTGTCCTTTTTCCTTGACATTTGATTAATGCTCTCAGAATCGAATTTTTTCATCTTTACTTGATCCTTAACTTTTCCACCAATTCTAGTTCAGATCGGATTAAAAGTGCTTAAGTTGACCTCACCAAATGATCAGTTGTTCTGAAACAAGGATAATTTCAGTTTCCACTCACCTTAAGCTCTTTCAGCAAAATAATCCAAATCACATCAAAACGTTTTGAGATAATGAGCCAAAATTTGACTGCCTTGTAACCTTTTACTCTGATCGATTTTTCTCAAAATTGAATCACTCTGTTCCTTCCTGTCCCTCAACGCT
Organism: Coenobita brevimanus; assembly: GCF_032717465.1. NCBI lineage: Eukaryota > Metazoa > Arthropoda > Malacostraca > Decapoda > Coenobitidae > Coenobita > Coenobita brevimanus. The sequence continues at coordinate 21,242,804 of NC_137006.1, read as the reverse complement.
TCTACCAAATTTGGTAAGAATTGAACCAAAACTTCTCAAGATGCCCTTGCCTATGATTTATGCATCACCCTATACATTATCACTTGCTTATTTGATGGTCCTAAGTAATTATGCTAAATTTGGTGGATTCCATTCCAGCTTTTCCATGATATTCTAACAAGCAGACAGACAGGTGGACAAACAAACTTTTGCTAAGGCATTTTGATATTTGACACTGCTTTACCTACAGCATATACTGTGGGTAGACAGATAGGTAGACTTTCAGTCACCACAAATCTATCCTCTGATTAATAATATATCAAAGAATAGATATTTGTTTCATGTCTTTGACATCTGTATCGTATCTTGATTGTCCACAAAATCGAATCACTTCTTCCTCGCCTAATGGACTGGTTGACGGTCGTGAGCAAGTTACGTAAAGTAATAAAATGGTCACTCGTAATCATCGGAATATCTTTATTTCTTCTCTCCGTTTTAATAATTATGAAAAAAAAAAAAAAATTAATCACAGTTGGAAGTTATCGTACCCCGGGTGAAACATGCGCGCAGCACCCTCGGTGTGACTACAAATCCAACCAAGGCCACAGCTGACCGCCACTCACAACAGTGTCTGGGAATCATACTTCTGTACAGCTTATATTCAGCTGTTATTATCATGCTAGATATGTAAGACCTAGTGTGATAGCCCTCTTAAAGATGAAGTATACTATGTGCTTTAGTGAAGAATTTTGTTGGTTTTAGAGAGACTCTTAGTGGCGGCGAACCTTGCCACACCCAAGAGATACCTGTAGGACAACTCGGTAGCACAAAGATTAGATTTGATAAAGTCTTAATGAAGTGATTTATGAAATGAATCGGTATAAGTATTGCTAGGTCCTGCCTCCAGAGGCATACAACCCTGAAATAAGCAGTAATACGTAGGGAAAATGCCACAAAGATCGAAATATTTCAGTGTATTTTTCCTCCTAGATAGGCCTCACCATGGACTGCTAGATCTCTATGGAGTATTTGGTTACCTGATTTCTTGGTCTTATGTACTGGTGATGTTTAAACATCATATTAATAACAGCCAGTCTGAGCTGAAGAATAATATATTCACATCCCTACCAATGCTTTATGCCAAAATTAGGGTTGGTTTTGCTTGACAGGTGACTGTTAGGTTAGGTTAAGCTGTATCGTTTTTGTTATTATAATTTTTATCACCATTGAGGTTCATACATGCATAATTAACTGAATCAGGTAAAAAAAAAATGTTTAATATGACTATTAATAAATATTCAGGATTCAGTGCAAAAATTTGCTAAAGTTTGTGGAAATGTTTAGCCTCTAGCTTGACAACTCGCCTTGACAGACTTCTGTTTTGCGTAAATATTTATTTACAGTGCAAATACATTTACTTGTGCTTTAAATCAATATTTTTGCAAAATGGAAGTCTGTCAATGTGTGTTGATGATCTGAAGGGTTCATACCATGTTTTTGCTATGAAACCAGATTTTTTATTAAATCATATTAAGCACAATTTTTTTTGGCCGGATTTCAGATAATTAGGTGTGCATGACCCTATGTGATGATAAAAATGATAATATTTTCCATTTAAAAGTGCCGATTCGGTAAATGACCACCAATTCCTTATTTCCTCAGCTCGCACCACTTCACAACAGTAGGAGTTGCCAGTTGTGATGGGGTACTCCAGGCTATCTCCACAGAGAGCATGTGACTTTGGTTGCCACATTGAAATACCCACACTCGCCGTCTCCACCATGGTAATGCAATTGAAACAGTGTTCTTAGCTTGTTGTTTCTGTTTTGCTGTTGCTTACATAAGCTGAGCAGTGGACCATGATACTTTATTTCAGCTGTGCAGTGGACTATGGTACTAAATTTTCCGAATTCATTGGCTGATTTCAAAAGGCACAGGTGTCAGGAGTAGTGCATAAATAGCATCAGTGCCAGCCTGGGTCCCTGGCGGCAGGCACACAAACTACATAGCTCTACCCATGGGAAAGCCTCTCCATAATACAGAGCTCAGTGGGTACTCCATACACACAGCTCGCCACCACAGTTTCCTGGTTTTCATCTCTTGGAATAGTGATGATTTTTTTTTTCTTGTGTGATTCTACTTCTGTTCTTGCACAGTGGAACAAAACACCAGTGGTGGTTATTTGCTGACTTGGCCATGACGAAGCAAAACTTGGCTGTTAAGCAGAACCACAATCACAATACTTAGCTGGGGATCACAGCAGTGTTGTCAACCCCCCAAAACACCTCCACCTTAAACTGACACTGAAATTACGCTACATTTCCCTTCATTAGTCTACAGCTCAGGATGAAGATATTACTATGCTAGTTGGCACTGTTTTTATTTATATGCCGGTATAAAGCAACAACAAAAATGTGGTTTCTCTCGTTTTGTACAAGACTTAGTCTGCACCTTATATCTTCCTGGAAAAATAATAATTTGCATATAATTGTAGCTTATAATATCTTCCTGCAGAAATAATAATTTTAATACAATTGAAAATTATAATATCTTCCTACAATAATAATAATTTGAATAAAGAATGTAGATATTTGGCTTCTCAAAATCAATGTCAAGCTTCTTATGAAAGAGAAATAAGCATTTTTAAACTTAGATCCTTTTTCAGGCCAAGACAGACATACTGGAGCCATCCAATCGTAACTTACAAATCTTTTTATTGATTTACAAATCATTCTATTGATTTACAAATCATTCTATTGATTTTTTACAGTTTTGAATGCAAGCATAGAATACCAGCAGCTGATGGACTGTCTGCTGCCAGATTCCAACCATCCATCCATCCATCATCCAATTCTATGTTGCCCCATGAGGAGCGTAGGAGCCCGGAGCTAGACAGTTGGTCCTGACATTTAAGATGAGAGTGACCAGCCTCACTCATCCCTGAGTGGCATTACGTGAGCAATAAACCCCAATCACCTCTTGGATATAAACCTTCACCAGCTCAATCCGATTGGAGCACAATACTTACCCACTAAATCACCAGGTGCCAGAATTTGGTTACCGGTATATGGTTATCACTCAGCATAGTAAATGATTTTCTAGTGTACAGGAGACCATTTGGCTTGTCATTCAGTGTAAAGTCACCCACAGGCAGAAGGAAGAGGAAAGAATGAATGAAAGAAAGACAGGGGAGGGAGTGTAAAGTCACCTGTAGGCAGAAGGACGAGGAAAGACTGAAGGAAGGAAAGACAGAATTGGTTGGAAGGAAAGAAGGGTGGAGGAGAGGAAAGGGCAGACACTCGAGAGCAGCACTACATCGAGTGAGTGGATGGTGAGTCCCCCCACCTACCAGATCTGCCAGATTCACAAGAAGCATTTTCTGTAATGATGGGTGACCTACTACTAATCACTGAAGCAGTTTTTCTTTTGACATGGTTGACCCTAGAGGGTAATAAATAATTTTTAGTATTAGTACTTTTTTTTTTATAGCAAATTTCCTTTCCTTATTCTATATCATTTATTTTTTCTTGCAAAATGAGTATCATTCATACCTAAAATTCGTAACTGCCCTATGTTTTGCTCAGATTTTGTAAAATTACCCAATTGTCCAACAGACCAGGAAATGAGGCTGAGTTACCCTACACTAAGGTAATTGCTCTATGATTGGCAACACTGGATCACAGTCTTGTTTTGTCACTGGGCTTGGTGGCCTATGATGACAGAGCCACTTGAGGCTTGCACTCCCACCAACTACTTTTTGTGCAAATTTGAAGGTTTATATCTCCAAATTTTTACTTTGGTTTGTCAAATTAATTATATGATATGATAATTCACCACATTTATTACCCAAATACATTGTTTACTTAACCCAAAGCATCTGAGTGATATGTATATGTGACGACCCGGGGACATCCGGGTGGCACGTATACATGATCTAGTGTTTTGCTGTATTATTTGAATATTCTGCAAGTTATTTTCACCACACACAGCCATTGGCAACCCTTCTGCATGCATCCGAGTCACATTTCAGTTACCTGTGTACCTCCGTAATGGACAGACCAACGCAAAATGTTTTCCCTGTGTCTGGATCCTTGGCTGAGGGCCAACAGCTGCCAACTTCAACACCAATGCAGTCCAAAGGCCAGAAAAGAAGGCCTTAGTGATACTGTGACAGTGAAAGAACTCGAGATGACATTGTCGTCAGTTGTGACTGGAGAAAGTGACTTTCCTCTGAGGAAAGCGACCACCATGTTGAGTGTCAATATCAGTGCGTCACATGAGGAGGGTGGATCACGTGAGTCCTCCACTGTTCACCATCGTTTCCCCATGTATTTTCATCTGCAATTTCCGATGATGGGAATGGTTCAGAGGGTATTGACGTTCCTGGAGAGGGTGATATTGGCACAAATGAGGAGATCAAAGAGGAGGTAAAGAGTGGAGAAAGGGAGGAGAGAGGGAGGAGGAAGCGCAGTGCAGCATCTTACACCACCGCTCTGTCTATGTACATGAATAATGGAAGCAGAAAGTTTATTTCATGATGAAATCAGTGCCTTATTATTTACTGGAAATTTTGGTGTGTGTATGTTTCTTATCATGGAAAAGTACAAACCACAGGAAAAAAAAAAATCTGTTATAGTGAAAAATATAGCGGAGTGGAGAAAGGGAGGAGGAAGGGAGGAGGAAGTAGGGTGAGGCAAGCTTCACGCCACTGCTGTGTCTGTTAATGTGACTAATGGAAACAGAAAGTTTGTTTCATGATGAAATCAGTGCCATTTTCTTTTTATTGAAAGTTTTTTGTGCGTATATTTATTATGATGAAAAAGTACAAATCACAGGCAAACAATTCTGTTGTAGTGGAAAATATTTTCGATTATGGACAGTACATGAATATCTACTTTGTTCACAATATCTCCGTGTGTGTGTATGTGTGTGTGTGTGTGTGTGTGTGTGTGTGTGTGTGTGTGTGTGTGTGTGTGTGTGTAAGGCAGTGGTGTGGAGCAGTGGTGAGGTGAGCAGGTACCTGAGCCAGCCTGCCACAAGGTCGTTCCTGTGGTTACCAGACTCGTAGCAGCAATCATGCCACACTTTGAAAATATACACAGAAGTCGCGTTTCTGGTGGATTGCGATCTTCTGGAAGTGTTATTATTGTGGGGGGTTAGTCTAATCCTTAATTGTGTCGCCGCACCTCTGCCATGCATATGGACAGGGGTAAAAAAACAACAAAAACTGCCCCTTTTTTCCACTCACTCACTCTCCCTACACGTACTTCACAGACCATCTGAGGCAATCAGCTTGACGTCGAAGAATTGGTGATTATTATGACACCAATTTTTTGGGGGAGGGGGGGTTAAGTATTAGATGAGATTTAAAAAATATGATTTTCTCATAAATGACCAGCTGGGAGAAAGGTTGGCGGGAATATATACCAGCCGCGATGGGTCTTAAAAAAAAAAAATCAATCATCATCCAGTTCATTCTCAATCTTTTTACCAACCTAGGTCGAAATCAGATCAAACTGTTTCATTTATACTGCATAAACACATACACACACACACACACACAATACTCTTTACCGCACTGCACCTGAGTTTTAAAAATCGGTATGTCATGGTAAGTTCGTATTAAAGTTTTGATGCAGTGGTAAAAACTTGAGTCTTGGCATACACTTTCCGGCAACAGTCATCCTTGCCATTTCCTTCCGTCATTATCACAGGCACAGTCATACTCCTAGCTGTTCCAGAGCTCCTTTAACTGCTTGAGTCCATGTACTCCTTCCACAGGCCCATCACACCTCTATTAACATCATTATTACCATATATCACCCTCTCCCGCCCCACACATACACTTTCATCTCTGGCTGGCAAAAACTACATTTGCTCTTTTGCTTTCAATCCAAGTACATTCTCACAGCAACTTCATTAATTTTGTCCTTCCAGTTATTTCAGGTCACACTTTCTTATAATCCCGGCAAGTCAAACAGTATTGGTGGAGGTAGACTTCATGATGCGTTTATTCGTGGTACTGATTGTTTTGCTACTGTAGGTGTTTTTAGGTCCATTTCTCGCCCTAAGAACACTAGCTACTGAGCGGGGTCCTCTTTTGAGACCGGAACTAGAACACACACAAGGAACGGCATAAAAACTCGGCAGACCACCCTTACACATATATTGCCTAAATCTGATTCCCTTACAATATACAGCAATTACATATAATATAAGTGATGTGGACAGTGTCAGGCTTGGGTATGCAATAATTTCTGCACACAATAAATACAAGTGTAATCACCATCAGTCAACAATATTCACTAATAGTACAGAGGAGTTATAGGCACAGTCTATATAGTTCTTCCCATACAGTCCCAGTGTACCAATCACTAGTTTCAGACTTAGGTAATTCTCATTGTACATTAGAGGTGTCACTGTGATGGGTATGGACGCCGTCAGTCTTCACTATACCACTGAAATGAACAGACACTGTCAGTCCTTGTTCTGTGGGGAGTCACTGTTATTACACTAGTGGGCTTCTTGGGCTCCAAAACCTGGGCTTAATCAGAAGTGGCGCCCGGGCATAGGGGCTGACCCTCAGGCATGCCCTCCCATTGGGGACACGGGAGTATTGCAGGGGGTAAGGTAGCCTGGGTGTGGTTACAGTCCGGGGTGCAGGGACACCCTTCCTTAGTGGGGCCCCGACCTGACAGGTGGCCCTTGGGACCGGGACCACACAAGGCCAGAAGTCATGCCTGCTGCCATCTGCTTCTGGCGGAGGGTCGTCGGCAATATGGGCTCTGGAGGTCCCACCTTGGGATCCTGGGTACGTCCCTGGGTGGCTGCAGGCTGCGGTCACCACTGGGCTGGAACGCCGTCAGGGTGGCATCCGTCAGTGCTGGGTGTCGTCCAGGGGCAACTCATAGGGCGTGGATTTCCTCTCCCAGGATCGGGCCCAGCCACCACTCCTCAAAGGGCAGCTCCTCCTGGGGACCACACCTGTGAGGAGAGTGAGAAGGGCATCCTGCTCGGCCTCTGGCTGACAAGTGGGCCGAGCCAGGGACTTCCTCTGAAGGGGAAGCCCTAGAGGGTGCGGATGAAAGGCGTACAGTGGCCGACCTTTCCCCAGCGTGGACAGTGGGCGACATTACGGTTCCACAGGCTCTGAGGGCAGCAGCAGAAGTGGCTGACCCTTCCCCGGTATGGACAGTGGCCGATACTGCAGTGCTGCTCCCAAAGGAGGAGGAGGCAGACGAAGGGCATACAGTGGCCGACCCTTCCCAGATGTGGACAGCAGCTGGCATCGTGGTTCTGCCTTTCCCTGGCTTGCCAGCTGACGTGCTTACAGCGGCCGTCGTGTCCAACCCGGGGCCGCCATATCCAATGGCCGCCACCGCAGGGCTGGTTCCGGGGGTGACTGCAGCAGAAGGGCATACAGTGGCCACTCCTTCTCCAGTATGGACAGTAGTGTATACCATGGTGCTGCAGGGAACAACAGCTGAAGGTCATACGGTGGCCAATCATTCCCTGGTATGGACAGTGGCCGATACCGTGGTGCTGCTTGGGTGTAGACTAGTCCCACCCTGATCCTGGTGAGTGCTGGTCCGGCTGTGATGTAGCGCGCCGGTACTGTTTAGTTGTCATTGGCCATACTGTGGGGAAGAGGGGCGTAGGGCAGTGGTACACCTGAGCCTGTATCGCTCAGACCTGGGGTGCTCTCTACCTGCCCTTCTGTGGTCTCCTTCTGGGGTGGGAGTGGGACCGTGTCTCCGTCCTAGGGAGGAAGTCTCCACGGGAGTGTGTATTTCGCTGATCCTCGAGCTTGTGCAGGTTACTCACCTACTACCCTGATGCAGAGCCACTGCATCATCCATGTTATAATAGTTACTTCCTCCAGATGTTACCTAAGGTACTCATTTTACCTACCAACCAAGAAAAGGTAGATGGATTTCTGAGCTCAGTGGCACCAGATACCTGCACCAGGATCGAACCCCTATACTAACGGGCAGGCAGTTTCGTATCTAGCAACGCCAACCACTCCATTACCATACCAAGGGCGCCATCAGTCTTTTGATTATATCCCGGGTAACAGGTCGTCCATTCTCGCTGATTCCTTCCCACCAGTTATTTCGGGCTGACCTCCTGTAGGCCCCGGAGTATACCATTATTACAATTATCGCTTGAAAATGTTTAGACCTTTATGCAGGCAGTGACTTGACACATCTACCTTTACTCCACTCCCTGTATCAGTGTGTTTGAAAATTCATGAAGAACAACTCCAGTATTCCATTCCAGTTAATGCCAGACGATTTTTTTTAATGCAAGGAAGAAGGAACCAAAGGCCAGGAGCAGTAACGTGCAGAGACATTGCGAGAGGCAGGTGCTCAGGACTGGAAAAGGGCACTTCACTATCTATCTATCTATCTATCTATCTTTCTATCTATCTATATATATATATATATATATATATATATATATATATATATATATATATGTGTGTGTGTGTGTGTGTGTGTGTGTGTGTGTGTGTGTGTGTGTGTCGACAGTGAAGTAAACCGAGCCCTTAGTATATACAGTATATATATATATATATATTTATATATATATATAATTTTGAAAAGGTCACTTATGGGGCACGGGGCAAAGGGACAGGTGCTCGGGCATCCCCAGCATCCCCCCTCTGCACGTGCCTGGCCAGGAGCCCGCAAACCATTCCTTCCAAGAAAAAAGAAAACAAATACAAAAGAGAGCCAAATTTAAGATCCGTTCATTTAGAGATGCCTGGACACACTGCGTTTGAAAGACTGGAGATCATACGAAGTGGGTAATACAGGCAGAGGGAGAGAGTTCCAGAGCTGACCCTTTGCATAAGTGAAGGACTGGAAGTAACGGTTAACTCTTGCATTAGAGAGCTGGACACAAAAGGGATAAGAGTTTGTTGCTAGACAGGTGCTACGTGCCCGTTGTAGAGGTGGAGGGATGCAAGCAGACAAGTTAGGATTATTCCGATTTGATTGAGCCACTCTAGCGTGAAAATATTAACACAGGAACCACTATTCCTCTCATGGTCGGGACAACTCTAGTATGCTATCCCACCTTTCCTCAGATGATTCTGTTAATGGGAGCAACTCATACCCATCAGAAAGTTCAAACTATTACCATTACCCTCCCATGTTCAAGAAAACTGTGGTTTTGTATTTCAATTAATGCTAGGTGGTCTTTTATTATCATTATTATTATCATTGGTTTAGTTTCGTTTCGTTTATAAAGGCTCCAACATGCTTACATGCATCAGCCTTGGTCACCGAATTGCGGCTCTCCAAGCTGTTTGATTTATGGCAGCCTCCCTACTCAGTCCCTCATCCCTGAGGCCACACTCTGTGACCTCGTCCCAGTCTTTCTCGGTTTGCATCTCTCAGCCCTACACCCAACGTTCATACTTCTGACTTTCTGCACCCAATTTTCATTCCCTATATTCTCCACATCCCCAGACCATCTCAACCTTCCCCTCATCACACCAGTACAGTCTAGTATCATGCTTCCACTTAACTCTTCCATCGTAAACCTAACCCCCCCCCCCCAAGCGTAGCATTCAAGCGCGCTCTGCACCTCAATATATATATATATATATATACATACAATATCTATCTACCTACTCTCTCTCTTTCTGTGTGTGTGTGTGTATATATATATATATATATATATATATATATATATATATAACTCAATCCTCGTAAATCGCGGCAATTTGGGTCTGGACCACTGCCGCGATTTACAAATTCCGCGGTTGATAAATAATAACTCTTATTTGAAAAATTAATTTGGGTCCTGACTTTGGCTAACCACCCCCCACAGCACCCTACCTACACCTGTCTAGGCACCATCAAACACAAGCAGACAAATTTAGAAATATTCAGTGCATGTATTAAATAGAAATAAGCCATGTTAAGGGATCTCACCTAAATCCTATGACGATATTGCTTAAGTGAATGGAGTGGGGTGGTGTTGGGAAGAACTTAGAACCTCTCAGCATGAGGTGGGAGTGCTCCCTCATGCTGTTCTCCCTTCTCCAGCTCGTCTGCCTCCCTCAGGAAGCCCTCAAAGTCTGCCTCAGAGATGACAGATGCTACGTCATCCACATCCTCAGTGTGTGAAGGGCCAGGCTGTGGTTCAGGCTCAGCTTCTGCCCTTACCCGGGCAAAATAGTGGGTGATGAGTTCTTGATGTTTCTCATTAACTCTGCGATTATGCAATTCCTTGTAAAAACGCACAGCTTTTTCTAGGTAACCAATACTCTCACTACACCTTTCCTCATCACGTTCAATGGATTTCACAATCTCCTTAGCCAAGTCTACGTAAATGAGCAAATCACTGAGCTCCTTCATTGAAGGCTCGCCACGTTCCTGCTCATTCACTTCACGGTTAGTTTGCCTTTCCAAGTGCTCGTCGTCTTGTATAATAGCCTCCACGACAGCCTCAGCATCATCAACCTTCTCAGTAATCACGTCCATTATGTCACTAGCTGACACTTCACCACAGCCTGGGAGATTTCGAGCCAGTTGAACAACAGCCTGTACGTTGTCCTCTACACTCTGAGTTGGCGCGTCGTCACTCGTGAGGTTAGACAGGAGAAAGCGCCAGGCATGTGCAATCGTTACAACATTTAGCTTACCCCAAGCCTCTAGTAGTGCATTGATAGAGTCCTTGATGTTAAATTTCCTCCAGAACTGGTACACAGACAACACATGATTTTCTCCAGGGTCAGGCTCAACAACACCCACCTCTGTCTCACTGTCGCTGATGTCTGCCGTGATCTCTCTCAGTAGCTGCTGCTCCGGTGCATCTTCGATGACAGTTGAGGTAAACTGGCGATAAAATAACTGGATGTAAAACAGCTTCGTATTCGCTATTATCTCCTGGTCAAGGGGCTGGAGAAGAGAGGTGGTGTTGGGTGGGAAGAACATAACTTTGACGCTGGGATGACGTGAGGTTAGGGTTTGTGGGTGAGCAGGAGCGTTGTCCATGAGCAGCAACACTCTGAACGGCATTTTAACATGCTTCCAAAGAGCCTTCACATCCTCAACAAATCTGTCAAACCACTCCACAACTAAGCCTGTAGTAGCCCATGCCTTAGCCTGCTGACACCAATACACCCCTGACTGATCCATGTCTTCGAGGTTGTGGAAGGCGCGGGGTTTTCTTGTTATTAATTACAAAAGGCTTCATCTTGAATGTTCCCTTGGCATTGGTACAAAAAATGACTGTGTAGTGCCCCTTGTTGAGCTTCCTTCCCTGGGGCTTTCGGTGTTGACGTGGGATGTATGTGGTGTCAGGTAGCTTTTTCCACTGGAGTCCAGTCTCGTCCATCTTGAAAACCGTTTCTGCTGTATAACCCCCCTCCTCCAAAACTGCCTGGAGGACGGTTGGAAAGTCCTCTGCCAGGCCACATCAGCAGACGCTCTCTCTCCAGTCGTGTGCACGTTCTTAAGGTGCTTCCTTGTCAGAAAGTTAGCCAACCACCCATGGCTAGCATGGAAGGGCTTAGGGGGGTTGTTACGGAGCCGTTGACTTGCCAATTTGTGAAAGCTCTTAGCCTTCTCCCTGATGACTGAGCAGTCGACCGGAATATTCTTCCTTGCCTGCCTCAGGACGAACATCTCCAGACATCTGTCTGTCCAAATTACTGCCTCGTCTCTGCACCGTACCCGGCCGTCAATGAGCCCTGTCCCATAAGCTTTGACGCACTTCTTCAATTTCTTCCTGTTTTTGTAGATCGTCCTTATGGTCAACTCGTTCCTCCTAAATTCTTTCACCAGCCTTGAAAACTTCTCTCCCTTCTCAACACGACAAATGCTTTCCAAATGTTGACTGTACGACAATGGCGGCTGCTTCTTGATGCCATATTGCTTAGAGCACTTCATCGGGGGTTCGAGAGGGGCCATGGAAGGTAGGAGGCAGGGGGGAAGGTGCACAAAAAAAGGCAGGTAGCTCTCGTACTCCACGGTAATGGTCTGTCATGTGCGGACTGGCGGGAAGAACAACATCATCGTGGCGGCATTAGTATGCACACTTGGCACCAGGGACGGGTGGTGATTGGTTGTTGGGTCACGATTTTCAAATTGAATGCCGTGGTTTACGATTCTCCTCGGAAAAGGCCCATTTCGGTGCCTAGGTCCGCGATTTTCGTGACTTAAACAGCGATTTAAGGGTGCCGGCAGTCTGACAACCACTTAGCCGTGATTTACGAAACCGTGATTTATAAACACGTGATTTACGAGGATTGAGTTATATATATATATATATATATATATATATATATATATATATAAGCAGTGGAGGAAAAGAGGAAGAAGTGGCTAAAGTGGTTACAGGCCAGGGGTTCACTTGAAGTAAGAACTGAATATATTGAGAACAAGAAGCAAGTAAAGAGATTAATGAAAAGGAAAAAGGAGGTAAATGAGGATCTAGGAAGAAAAACGAATGCAAACCTCTCTGAAAATAAGAAGTTATTCTGGAAAGAAGTGCGGAAACGTAGAAGTGAAAACGGAAAGAAATGTGATGGTGTGAAGGATGTAGGTGGTTGAGTATTAACCCTGGGGATGAAGGAAGGACCAGATGGGATGAATATTTTTAAAGCCTGATGAATGGGAGCAGAGAGAGGAAAGCGGTTGTAAACATGCTTTGTTTGGGGGAAGTACAGAGAAGGAATGCAGTGGCAGGAGACGTGATACTTGCACTGGTGAAAAGTGCTGTGAAGCGGCTGAAAAATGGGAAAGCAGCTGGGGTTGATAAGGTGAATGCAGAGATGATTAAGTGTAGTGTAGAGAGTGAAATTCTTGGTGGAGATATGTAAGAAGGCATGGATGAGTAAAACTGTGCCGGCAGAATGGAAAAAGGCTGTGATTGTACCCTGTCCAAAAATAAAGGTAAGCGAAGTGTTTGCAAGAACTATCGTGGCATAAGTTTATTGAGTGTGGTAGGGAAGTTATATGGAAGAATTACATTATAGAGAAAAAGAGATATCGGAAGTCCTGGCGAGTGATGAACAAGATGGCTTTAGGAGTGGCAGAGGATGTGTGGATCAAATATTTGCAGTGAGACAGATCGCAGAGAAGGCTTTGAGAGGGACCATAAGGTGTTTATGGCATTCATGGATCTGGAAAAAGCATACAACAAAGTGGACAGAGAAGGATTGTGGAAAGTTTTGCGCGTGTACGGTGTACAGTAGATGGTAAACTGCTAGGTGCCGTCAAGACTTTTTATGATGGTAGTGAAGCACGTGTAAGGGTTAATGGGCATCTAAGTGAATGGTTCATGATCGGTGTCACCGTGCGACAAGGTTATGTGATGTCCCCATCGTACATTGTACATGGATGGGGCAGTGAGAGAAGTAAAAACACGAGTAATGGAGAGGGGGATGGCGTTCGTAATGAATGGTGATGGATGGAATATCTCAAATTTCCTGTATGCTGATGATGCAGTAGTACTTGCAAATACCGGACAAGAATTTGGTAGGCTAGTGCAAAGTTTTGTTAATGCCTGTGAGCGTCATGCCTTGAGAGTAAATGTAGAAAAGTGTAAAGTGATGGTTATTGAGTGAGAAGGTGACTCCCAGTGCGATGTTACAGTGAGTGGAGAGAGACTGGAATTAGTGGGAGAGTTCAAATACCTGGGTACGGTGACAGAAAAGAGAGGAAAATGTGCAAAAGAAGTGGAAAGTAGAGTGACACAAGGAAAAGTAGCTGGTGCAATGAAGGCCTTGATAAAGAACAGAGGTTTGATTGTTGCAGCTGCACGAAGCTTACATGAAGGAGTGTTAATGCCAACTTCAACACATGGATGTGAGATTATGGTGTGACATGAAAACGAAAAGTCAGGAGTAAGAGCAGTGGAGATGGGACTGTTGAGGAATGTGTGTAGAGTACAGAGGGTGGATAGGATACGAAATAATGTGAATCGTGAAAGATGTGAAGTGAGGAAGTCAGTGGACACCAGAATCGAAGAGACAGTACTGAGATGGTATGGTCATGTGGAGAGAATGGATAACAATAGAATGGTGAAAAAAGTATATCTGAGCGAATTTGAAGGAGAAAGGAGGTGAGGTAGGCCAAGGAAAAGGTGGAGAGATATGATGGATGGTTGTGTGAGGAAGGGAGGTTTGGAAGTCGGTGAGGCTAGGGAACTGACAAGAGATCGAGCTGGCAGGATGATTGTTGTGAGAAGTGCATGTTTGGCACCCCTTTGTAAAGTGGCAGCGTCCGGATTGACTCTATCAGATACGTTTATGTGAAGCTATAGAACGTGATGAATGTTTTTGGCGTATCCGATAAAGCCAGGATTCTGGGGGCTTGAGTGATGAGTGAATGGAAACGTGGCCCATTGGATTCGACAAATTTGGGCTGTCTGGACATTGCTACCCTTCATCCTGCCCTAGGGTGGGAAAGGAGGTCCAGATGATGATGATGATATATATGTATAAATGAATATATATATATATATATATATATATATATATATATATATATATATATATATATATATATATATATAGATTGTTTCGCTGTCCGCCTTTCCGTTCCCACGGATGCAGCCGTTACAGCTGGGCTAGGGGATTATGCAGTATGTATCCGTGTCATTCGCGGAGTTTATATTAGCGAGTGCTACAAGTTCTTTTGTTTCTTTCGTTCTCGCCACTGAGGGCAATTTTATTTCATACCATGCTGAGTATGCATTTGATTATTTTGTTTGTCTTGTGTGAGCTACCAGTATATTTATATATATGTTTTGCTTGCATTAGAAGTACCAGTTTATTGTAGAGAGAGAGAGGGGCACGAATATAAGTTCTTATTAATTAATTTGATTATGCGTTCGCGCTTGGCCGTGCACGAGCCTTGATCAGAGGCAGTCTCTTCCCAGCCAGCTTTAGTATCGGGTGTTTGTACACTCTCTCTCTCTCCCCAGTCATTTTTTATGCCGAGCTGGCGTTTTCATTTAAGTTTATTTTTATTCTTTTGTTGCTGACTGAGGGAAATAGTTATTTTATTTTGTTTTTTGTGACCTTGTTGTCTTTGGAGGGCCAGTCTGGCTCACCGTAGTCCTCTCGCTGCCTTAATTAACGTTCCCCAACACACGTACATACACACACACCCCTAACCCCTACACAGTTCAATCCCATCTACTTGCACAAGGCTAGTGAGAACTATCGTGAGCCGTTAACTGCGTTCCCCCTTGGACACGGGTTAAGTAGAAAGTCGTCACCACCGAAAGTAAGTGGGAGGTGTTCCTGTATACTGTCTCGGGCGGTATTACTTCCGGTAGTGACGATAGTAGGCTAGATCTATAGGTAGGCTGTTCCGTTTATTATCAAAGTACAGAGTGTTGCGTTTTAGTTTTTCCGTTGCGCAGTTTTTCTCTAGTTTGCGGAGTGTCAGTGCCGGGGTCTGCGTTATTTTTGCAACGCAGTGGAGGCCGATCATCTAAGGCTGACTTGTTGTCTTTTTTTTTAAATAGCCCCGGGCTGGCGCCACCGTAACAGTGGCGACCTCGCATCAGGATATCCTAACAGTGCCTTTTTCTTGCTAGGATATCGTTACCTTGGCGTTCTCTGTGCTTTGAGGTGAAGTTGATGTGTTTGTAGTTTCTCAGTCAGCATTAGTATTTCATTATTGAGTACTGCCATTGATTTGTCGCCATGGAGTCACGCGTGTCTACACCAGATCGCGTACGTGCTGAGTCACCTGTGGATATGGAACAACGAGAGGCACATAGCAAAGGTACTCCCCGTGTGAGCCCTGAGTTTGACTATGGGGCTGAGCTGCCTCGTTTCGCTACCCCACTATTACCATCTATGATGCCGCCGAGCCAGTTTAGAGCAGTTCCCCCAGGTATGTCTAGTGCTTTCCCTGGAGTTGTTCATTCCACTCCCATATACCCTGGAGTCTTGTCACCGGAGGCTCAGTTGCAGTTGGAGTTGAAAAAGATGGAGATCCAGCGTGCAAAAGAAGAGAGGGAGATGAAGATGCAGCGTGCAAGAGAGGAGATGGAGTTGCAGCGTGAAAAAATGCGATTTGAGCTGGAGAAGACTCGCTTGGAGGTGACTGCTAATAGACCAACTTCAGATACCCAAACCTCAGGCCGTGCAGAGGATAGGGAGAGTTGGTTCTCAAGGAGTCTAAAATTAGTGCCAGCATTTGATGAGTTGAAGGTGACAGAATGGTTTGTCAGGTTTGAGAAGAAGGCTAGGGAGTTTGAGTGGCCAAGGCAGCGCTGGGTGGGGTTGGTATCTAATGTGCTGAAGGGAAAAGCCTTGGAAGTGTATAATAGGTTGAGCCCTGAGGATGTAGATGATTATGATGAATTTAAAACAGCCATCCTGAAGGCATATGAACTTAGACCAGAGGCTTATCGGTTGTTGTTCCGTGGTGCTTGGAAAAGGCCTGCTGACACCTATATGGCCTACGCCAGGTATCTGGAGGAGAGGTTAGACGAGTGGTTGCTGAGTGAGAGCGCCACTTCGTATAACGAGGTGCGTGAACTGCTTTTGATGGAACATTTTACCAACATGGCTGACAAAGAAATTGGTGTTAAAATTAGGGAGAAGAGATTTAAGACCGTGAAGGAAGCAGCGACGTGGGCTGATGACCGGGTGTTTGCCTTGCGGAGTATGGGGGTCAAGTATGCTAATTTTCAGTATTCCAGGGAGAGGACTGTGAGTGGCCCTGCCTGGGATAAATCTCCCGTGAATCAGTCCAAGGGAAGTTCAGAGGAGAAAAATAATTCAGGGAGAAAGAGCCCTGTATCCAGTTCGAAGCTAGTTTGTTACTTTTGCAAACAGAGTGGGCACATCAAGCCTAACTGCCCTAAGTGGAAGGCCTCCCAAAATGCCAAACCAGTGGCACTAATTGTAGGTTCGAGTCAGGTGAACGAGAGGAGTTGGGAGAGTGGTAACGGTGAGGGAGAAGTCTGTGGAAAGCTGGAGTGCAGCCGGCTGTGCTCGCTGCCAGCTCAGGCTGGAAAAGTTACCCAACATGCTACGCCACCTCCGGATGAACTGCCTCAGAAATCGTCCCTAGACTGGTGTAAACCTTTTATGTGTCACGGCACAGTGAAAATTCATGGGATCAGTTATTCAGTTACTGTGGCTCGTGATACCTGTGCACAACAGTCTGTGTGCAGAAACGTGACTGGAGGGCCTGTAAACTCAGGGAAGTATGTGCTGTGTAGAGGCATGAACTCAGATGAATACTATGATTATGTTCATGTGGAACTCGATTGCCCCATTGTTCAGGCTGCAGCTCAAGTAGCTGTTGCTGATGTAATGCCACTAGAGGGGGTTGATTTTCTGCTGGGGAACGACCTGGCTGGGGAGAAAGTATTTCCATCTCTTCCCCCACCAGTTGTTGTGGCAGAGAAGTGTTTTGACGCCCCAGAAATTGGTATTGAAGCTGATGCAGAAGTGGAAGCCATGTTCCCGGTCTGTGCAATTACACGATCTATGGCACAGGTTGCAGCCCGGGAGGAAGAACTGGTGAAGTCACAGGTTCTTGGGGTCGACTG
Source organism: Coenobita brevimanus (assembly GCF_032717465.1). Classification (NCBI taxonomy): domain Eukaryota; kingdom Metazoa; phylum Arthropoda; class Malacostraca; order Decapoda; family Coenobitidae; genus Coenobita; species Coenobita brevimanus. The sequence goes on along the minus strand of NC_137006.1, from coordinate 21,225,284 downwards.
TGGTGAGGCAGGGCCACCAATGGAGGAACCTAGTGAGCAGAGTGTTGCTGTAGTGGGTGAGGAGAGTGGGAATGCGTGCATGGGCGCCGCCCCACTTCCCACTCAGGACACTAGAGGTGGTGTTGAGTGTGTCTGTGTGGAGACTGAACCCAGCCCATCGACTGAATTAGGAGAATTTCAGGACGCTGGGGTCGACTGCGGGGATGCAGGACCACCGTCAAACGCGCCTGAGGAACAGAGTGTCACTGTTGAGGGTAGAGGTGATGATGATGTCAGTGTGGAGTCTGACATTCCTCCCCCTGTCGAGTGTACTAGAGGTGACGCTGAGATTGATCGCCCTTCGCAATCCAGTGTCCCGACCAGTCCCTTATCTCAGTCCTCAGTAGAGCTGGCGGGTGTTGGGCCAGCAGAATTGAGGGTGAAGCAACAGGAGGATGTAACATTAAAGCCCTTGTTTGCTCGAGTAGGGGAAGAAAGAAGTATGGAGTGTGGTAAGGAGGAGTTCCTGATTAAAGACAATGTTTTACATCGCCGATGGACGCCCACTGGCGCCACGGTGGATGGAGGAGTGGGTGAGTTAGTGCAGGTGGTGGTGCCTGTGCAGTATAGGGTGCCGTTAATACAGTTAGCACATGAGGGACCTTTAGCAGGTCACTTGGGAAACAGAAAGACAGTGCAGCGCTTAAGATATAACTTTTGGTGGCCAAGTATGCCGGGACAAGTAGCTGCGTACATCAAGAGCTGTCACACGTGTCAGATAGTGGGCAAGCCTAATCAAGTTCTTCCTGTGGCCCCTTTGACTCCCATTCCTGCAGTTGAACCTCCGTTTACCCGGGTAATCATTGATATCGTGGGTCCTTTACCTCCTACTTCTGCTGGAAACAAGTATTTGTTAACCATAATGGATGTTACAACGCGATACCCAGAGGCTATACCAATCAGAAGCATGCAGGCGAAGTCAGTAGTCAAGCAACTTATCCTGTTCTTTACTCATTTTGGCCTGCCTAAGGAGTTGCAGTCAGACCGTGGAGTGAATTTTACATCTAATTTGTTTAAGCAGACAATGACAGAGTTGGGCATCAAACACATTTTGTCCAGTGCCTACCATCCGCAGTCACAAGGTGCCCTGGAGAGGCATCATCAGACCTTAAAGACAATGCTGCGCACCTTCTGCTATGATAGTGGAAAGGATTGGGACTTAGCGGTACCCTTTGTTATGTTTGCAGTGAGAGAGGTACCAACTGAGTCGTTAGGGTTTTCACCCAATGAGTTAGTGTTTGGGCACAGAGTTCGTGGTCCCTTGGATGTGGTGCGAGAGACCTGGAGTAACAACAAATCTGGCAACCAGGAATCCATGCTTGACTATGTCTGCCGCACTCGGGAGAGACTGCATTGCGCTTTAGAGCTTGCCCGTGACCATCTAATCGGGGCTCAAGCGAAAATGAAGGCTCATTACGATAAGAAGGTCAGAAGTCGTGAGTTTAAGCAAGGAGATGAAGTTTTGGCACTGCTGCCCATGCAAGGAAAACCTCTGGCGGCTAGATTCAGTGGTCCTTATATTGTGAAGAAGAGAGTTGGGGAACTTGACTATCTAATTGTTACCCCAGATAGGCGGAAGAGTACTCAGTTGTGCCACATTAATATGTTGAAGCCATACTACCGCCCAGTTGATTCTCATTGTGGGATGACTGCTGATGTCTCTCACCTGGGATGTGAAGGACGGGGAAGGGAGGACGTGGCATCAAGGGAACGTGCTGTGGAGGGAGCTGTTCGTGCCGGTGATGTGAGTAGTGGACCAGGGTTACAGCCACAGTCCCTGGAAGGTGACTTTGGAGTGGACGTTGAGGGAACCAGGGATAAGAGCGCTCCTGTAGTTTTGGCTGTTGGTAGTGAGTTGGAGGAGCAGGAGGAAGTGCTTAGTCGTGGTGAGATGTTACCAGCTGACCTATGGGAGGGCAATGGTTATGCAGCTCTGGTGGAGAAATTGCGACACCTTGAGCCAGTAAAGCGAGAAGAGCTGTGCAACAGATTATGGAAACATCCGAAAGTTTTTGGAGATTCACCGGGATTGACAACTTGGGCTACTCATGACATTGACTTTGGGGATAGTAAGCCTGTAAAATTAGCTCCTTACCGCATCAACCCTATCAGACAGAAAGCTCTCGATAATGAGATGAAGTATATGTTGGACCATGGATTGATCAAGAGGAGTTTCAGTGAGTGGAGTTCACCAGTTACCTTGCAGCCGAAGCCAGATGGGAAGGTTAGGTTGTGTGTGGACTTCCGGAAGGTTAACTCACTGTCTAAGACCGATGCTTATCCCTTGCCTCGGGTCGATGACTCCGTGGACAAGGTGGGAAATGCCACTTATATCACCAAACTTGACTTAGTAAAAGGATACTGGCAGGTCCCGCTGACGGAACGGGCTAAACAAGTGGCTAGCTTTGTTGTCAGTGGTGCAGTATATCAGTGCCAGGTGATGCCTTATGGATTGAAGAATGCTCCAGCCACTTTCCAGAGGCTTATGGATAAAGTGGTGGATGGCATACCCAATTGTGTCGTTTACATCGATGATGTCATTGTGTATGACACCAAGTGGGAGGAGCACCTTGATCATGTGGAAATGCTCATTAAGCGGTTGGAGGAAGCTGGCTTAGTAGTCAACTTAGACAAGTGCGAGTTCGTACGTGCTAAGGTCCAGTACCTTGGATTTGTTGTGGGACATGGGCAAGTGGCTCCACCTCGGGCTAAGGTGGATGCCATTTCCAACTTTGCAGCACCCCAGCGTCGCCGTGCCCTCCAGCGATTTTTGGGCATGATCGGCTATTACCGAAGATTCATTGGGAATTACTCCACAGTGCTTGCCCCTCTTACTGACATTGCGCAAGGATAAGAAGTGGCAGTGGACAGCCGAGTGTGAGCAAGCTTTTATTACGGTTAAGTCTCTGCTGTGCCACCACCCTATATTGCGTGCACCAGATTTTGACAAACCTTTTGTGCTGGCAGTTGATGCTAGCCGAGTAGGGGTAGGAGCAGTGTTGATGCAGCCAGATGAGGGCCAGGTTGAACATCCCATATCATACTTCTCAAAGAAGTTTAATAGAGCCCAGAAGAACTATTCCGTCATAGAGCAGGAGTTATTAGCGATTATCCTGGCCCTGCAACACTTTGCTGTCTACCTGCCCCCTTTTGGCCCTGTGATCAAGATTTATTCAGACCATCATCCCCTGCAGTTTTTGAACAAGTTTAAATTTAAGAACCAGCGTTTGACCCGCTGGAGTTTGCTTTTGCAAGAGTACAATTTAGAAGTTAAGCATATTAAGGGGATTGATAACGTAATTGCTGACTGTTTATCCAGGGAGGGGTCAGGGTCTTGATTCGAAAATTTTGATCCAGGGCTCAAAATTTTCCCTTGGGGAAGGGCGTGTTACGTTGTCCGCCTTTCCGTTCCCACGGATGCAGCCGTTACAGCTGGGCTAGGGGATTATGCAGTATGTATCCGTGTCATTCGCGGAGTTTATATTAGCGAGTGCTACAAGTTCTTTTGTTTCTTTCGTTCTCGCCACTGAGGGCAATTTTATTTCATACCATGCTGAGTATGCATTTGATTATTTTGATTGTCTTGTGTGAGCTACCAGTATATTTAATAATGTTTTGCTTGCATTAGAAGTACCAGTTTATTGTAGAGAGAGAGAGGGGCACGAATATAAGTTCTTATTAATTAATTTGATTATGCGTTCGCGCTTGGCCGTGCACGAGCCTTGATCAGAGGCAGTCTCTTCCCAGCCAGCTTTAGTATCGGGTGTTTGTACACTCTCTCTCTCTCCCCAGTCATTTTTTATGCCGAGCTGGCGTTTTCATTTAAGTTTATTTTTATTCTTTTGTTGCTGACTGAGGGAAGTAGTTATTTTATTTTGTTTTTTGTGACCTTGTTGTCTTTGGAGGGCCAGTCTGGCTCACCGTAGTCCTCTCGCTGCCTTAATTAACGTTCCCCAACACACGTACATACACACACACCCCTAACCCCTACACAGTTCAATCCCATCTACTTGCACAAGGCTAGTGAGAACTATCGTGAGCCGTTAACTGCGTTCCCCCTTGGACACGGGTTAAGTAGAAAGTCGTCACCACCGGAAGTAAGTGGGAGGTGTTCCTGTATACTGTCTCGGGCGGTATTACTTCCGGTAGTGACGATAGTAGGCTAGATCTATAGGTAGGCTGTTCCGTTTATTATCAAAGTACAGAGTGTTGCGTTTTAGTTTTTCCGTTGCGCAGTTTTTCTCTAGTTTGCGGAGTGTCAGTGCCGGGGTCTGCGTTATTTTTGCAACGCAGTGGAGGCCGATCATCTAAGGCTGACTTGTTGTCTTTTTTTTTAAATAGCCCCGGGCTGGCGCCACCGAAACAATATATATATATATACTTCTGCAAGTGGATCATAGATAGCAATAGCAGTTCTGCCACCTGCCATGAACAAATGCTTATAACAACTGTAGCATTCTATTCCAGTAATACCAGACAATTTCATTCAGCTGTATGCATGTTTGTGATTTTGAGAGATAATACTGTTACTGTTAATTCTGTTTTTGTCGATATATATGTATTGTTCTATTGCAGGCATTTTCTAATCGTTTTGTTTAGTTGACAATAAGTCATACTGTAGGAGTAGGAGTATTTATACTGTCACCTCAATCAAGCCAACGGAACGTAATCTGCATTTTAATGTTGCTGCCAGCAGACAGTTTCAGGAACCTGAAAATTTTTTTGAACCTTAGAAGTTTGAATGGTCTTCATAAATACTCAGGCGTTTATGACTCAGTGTCCGCTGAACAAAGTCACCTGGCGTTAGCTGGAGTAGAATACTAGATCAGTTCGACCCAAAATAATGTTTAACGTTAGGTGTCGAAGCCACGCACAGTCTAGGTGCTAATGAAAGTTATATCCAGCTCCTTCAGTTCAAAACTAATTCCCAAGCTGAATTACAGTCTTCTGATGGTAACGTACAGAAGACGTTAGTTGTATCTGTTTCATGGTAAATCCTGCACTACTCTTACATCTACAGTACTTGCCTATAAGTGCACATTCTCTCTCTCTCTCTCTCTCTCTCTCTCTGTAAGCTTACAAATCATCCTGCCCTTTGGCCCAAGTACTGTGGCTGGGTGGATAGTTTGATTGGCGGATGGTAGGGATGGTGGATGGGTTTGTGGATGGAATAACACCGACGGGTAGGCAGTGTGGGTGGGGTGGGTAAGATGGATGGGCAGGGTGGGTGGGTGGGTGAGTGGGTAGAGTAGGGGTAGGAGGAAGGAGTGGATAGAGTGAGTGGGTTGTTTGGATGGTTGGGTATATGTGGTATGTGGGCACGTGGGTGATTGGGAAAGGTGGGTGGGGCCGGTGGAATGGGATGGGGTTGTGGGTGGGTAGGACTGGTGGGTGAGTGGTCTATATGGTTGAGTAAGTGGACTTTGCTAGTGGATGTGTGGCATCCATGAGAGCAAGGCAGGAGATGGGCCTACTACATTGGGTGAGTGGATAGCTATGGTATATAGGTTGGTGACTGTGTGGGTAAGGGGATGGGGTAATGGTCAACTGGGGAATAGATCAATAAGCCGATTATGTCCAGGGTTGGAATTAGTATGCTGGGGCAAACACATTCATGTGGGAATCGTGGGAAATTAGGTCAAGTGGAAACAGAGGACCAGTAATCAGAATGAGGCCAGTGGGGGAAATAACTACATGGTTGAAAACAGGGGCATGTGGGGAATCAGCCTCTCCTTATCAGGAGGAAATTGGTTCATGAAGAAAAATTTACTGTAGGGGAAAATAGTTTGCTGGATGGAAAATAGGCTCATGAAGGGAAAATAGGTCCATGAAAGAAAAAAAGTCCAAGGGAAAAACAGATCCATGGTGAAAATAAGTCCATAGGGGAAAAATAGGCCCAAAGGATAAGAAAGGCCACATGAAGACAGTTTGGAGACTACGAGTCGGCTTACAGGGAAACTCGCTATATGGAGAAAAATAGATCCGTGGGGGAAAACAGGTCCAATTTTGAAAGCAAGTCCATGGGGAACATTTATTCACGATGGAAAATAAGCCATCGGAAGAAAATGGGTTCCTGGGAGAAAATAAGTCCATGGGAAAAATACTGTAGGTGAGCGACTCATAACGGGAGTGACTACGGATGGATTTATGCGCTGTAGGGTTTGTTCTAGTTGATGAACTAGGGATTTTGTGTAGCGTAGAAGAGACTAGGATTGTTACTGGGCTAATGAAAGAAGAATCTGACCCATCCAGCTCTAAAGCCACTCTTCAGCTAAATAAAATCGTCTGGTATGATAACAGCATACCGGCTGCAGCCAGCCACTGCCTGAGCGGTGGATCCTTGGAGGGTATTATACATTACTGTGGGCAATATCTCTTTATTATTTTTGTGATTAGATATACAGTAGAAGTAGACACAAGAACAGATAGAGACAGATGGATAGGTGGCGTAATAGATAGGAAGGAAGATAAACCGATGGAGATACTGCATTTCTTTGGTCGAGTATCTTGAGCATTTCTTTGGGTGAATATACAACAACTGGTGAAAGAGATATAAAGAAAAAAAGGTACAGACATATACACAATGGATAGACTGATTGATATATGTGTTACTGAGTTGTAGTCACTGACTGGGGGTAAATATTTGTTATGGATAGGTAAATAAAGAGAGAGAAAATGAGAAAAAATAGTGACAGGCTAGTGCGTGCACACACACACACACGCACACTCATCTAACTTCAAGCTGTCCTTCCACTACAGAAGAAGACGGCTACTATACTCACTAAGATGATGGGATGGGAGGTGAGTATAGTAGTGGGCTTACGCGATGAATGGATTTGGTGTGATGGTGAGGGTGCACAGTCCTTACCACCATGTGACTTCGTCCTTCCCAGCCGGCGATAGTGGCATGAAGATTCACGACGACTATCTACAGAGCAGGGATGCAGGAGTCTGCCAGGAGCTCTGTCTGTCGAGCCCCACCTTCCATGGGACTCCATTCTCGGATATTTCGTTCGGGACTTACTTCTGTAGCCTTGACTCAACTAAGGGCAGTCCACAGGGCAATGGACTTGGGAACACTTAGTCTGACCCCTTACTAATGGTCCTTCCGGCATGGGTAACCCTCTCCTCCTGTTGAGTTTGGGGGGGGGGATCTTCCCCCTCTGGTGTGGCCCAACAGATTTACAGAGCAGACAAGCCTCCCACCATGACGAGGTGGTTCCCGTGGAGGGGGTCACACACACACACACACACACACACACACACACACACACACACACACATATATATATATATATATATATATGTATATATATATATATATACAGTAGGCTCGCACAATGTGCGAGCGATTGGGTGGTCCACGACCTCACGCACTGTGAATTCTCACTCTGAGAATACATAATCTTATGGGAAAAATTACATATGGGCGGTACCCCCTCATACCTGGACATTTTTTGGCCCTTAGAGACATAATAAAGGTCAAATTTTTCAGACATTGTACTACAAATATAGCTACAATAACATAAATATGGGTAGTCACCTTAACAACAGTAGACAATAGGCCTGATGGACTTAAATAACAGGGGTTCCGAGGCACGGCAACACTTACAGTGCCGCACTTCCCGCGCACCAACGCTTCCCTCCACAGACTCCTCTTGAGCACCTTCCCCAGGAGCCTCAAAGTCACTCACTTCGGCCAAAAACCCCTCGAAGTCCAATGCTGACACTTCTGACATTGCATCCTCTTCATCCTTAACAGGAACAGGAGCAGACAATGTACCTGGTTCCTCAGTTTCACTAACTTGAGCCAGCTGTGTATAACTTGTTATGGGCATCTGTCTTCTTCTGTGTATTTCTTGCCTGTGCCTGTCTGTGTAGAAACGGAAGAGTTTGTCGATATCAACCAGAACTTCCTCCGTTCCTAGGCTGTTCACTTCCTGTTCTTTCACCTCTTCCTTGAGCTTATCCACTGCAGCAAGGATCTTGCTTATTCTTGACATACACAGCTCTGTATTCCCCTCCATCACATTAGGCTGCTCAACTTGACTCTGCTTGGCGTCGGGCTCTGCATCAGCTTCGTCTGTCCGTTGCAACACTTCCTCGGAAGGCTGTTCCTCATTAGCAGCATGCACTTCTCGTATGTCCGCCAACGGAACGTCCTCGAAACCTGGTACAGCTTGTGCTGCTGTCAGTGTTGCTGCCTCAGCCTTGGCCAGTGGTTGAATGGCCGTCTCCTGGGTCGTGCATAAGTGAGGCACGAGCATTCGCCACCCATGGTTCACCGTTGCAGGTGTAATCTGATGCCAGGCTTGTAGGAGAAATTCAACTGCGTCCTTCACTGTAAAACAACGCCAAAATGCCTCAACAGTCATGGCACCTGTGCCGGGTCAGGATACAGCTGCTGGCGGAGATGGAACAGGAGCAGGTGCCTCAACTTGGTCTTTGTCGTGATCTTCTTGTAGGGCATGAAGCTCCTCTTGTGTGTCGGTCTTCCTGCATGGGTAGTCGTACACTTGCTTATGGTTGAAATGCTTCACAGTGGCGATCAGTTCTTGATCCAGTGGCTGCACTAGTGACGTCATCCGGGATGGCAGAAACACAACACGACAATCCTTGTGCAGATCTTCTAGGAATGAAGGGTGACTTGGTGCAATGTCAAGCACAAGGAGCATCTTAAATGGAATGCCCAGTTCCCGACATTTGGCCCTGGCGTCGGGGATGCAGCGCCTTGTTAACCAGGCTGCCATAATGTTCCCAGTCATCCAACCATTTGCAGACTTGCATCAGTACACGCCACTTGCGTCCATGTTCGTGAGGTTTTTGTAGCACCTTGGGTGAGAAGTTGTGTGTACAACAACTGGCCTCATCTTGTGGCTCCCAGACAGGTTTACAGCGAACATTACCGTCATCTTACACTTTTGGAGCTTGCGACCAGGGACTTGTTTCTGTCTGTTAGCAATGTAAGTTGATTTGGGAATGGCCTTGTAGTATAACGACGTTTCATCGACGTTGTAGATCTGGTCCTTGGTGTACTGTCCCTTTTCAAGAAGCACTCTAAATATGGCAGGATAGCCTCTCACGGCCAGCTCGTCGGCAGAGGCACGTTCACCAGACACTGACGTGACGGTCCAGCCATGCAACCGATGCCTTGAAAGGTTTGTCCACATTTAACTTGCGAGATGCTGCCTTGTAAAAGAGCTGGGCTTGGTTCTGAATAAATCTGCCATTCAGTGGAACGCCTTCCTTCTCCTTCCTCATCATGAAGGTGGCAAGATAACGTTCCATTAGTATCATCACATGATTTCCCACCAGCGAACGGTCGTCTAGGTCAGAGGCACCATATGTCTTCACTACAGCCCTTATGGCATCACGGTTCTTCCACACTGTTCTCACTGTTGATTCAGAGTCCCAGGGTTTTCCCAGTGGCGGTGTTTTCTTGTCCCTCCTCCTTCATCTTAATGATCTCTAACATGATGGCGTGCACCAGAAGTTTCTTAACTCTTGGGGTTGGAGCCATGGTGCAACAAAGTACAGGCCAGGATGGAGCAGCAAAAAAAAATCCCACACGTTGTACACAACAGGTTAGCTGTAGAGAGCGGATCCGCCCTGTGCACGAGCCAGGACTGTTATGGCATGCCCACCGCCTTGTACCCCAAGCTGCGCCGTAGAATGCCCGGGAATTTCAACGTGAACACACGTGACGTGTTGTGTGAGGGGTGGTCACGGACTACTAGAAAATGGCTTTTTTAAGCCACTCCTTGCCTCTGCCTCACGTTCTATGAGGTAAACTCGCGCATTCAAGGTTTTTGGTTATGATTTTTGGTCACGCTCACAATAGGAATTGCGCACTGTGAGAGCCTATTGTATATATATATATATATATATATAAAGAGAGAGAGAGAGAGAAAGTTGGATAGATGTAGATAAATAGATATTCCTGTATATATACACACCAGGGGTGACACAAAAACTCCCGGAAATTTAATGAAAAAATCATCACAGTCATACAACAAATCATTATTGGTTTTTGCTTCAAAGTCACCCCCTGGAGACACTATACACTTTTCTTAGAGCTTTATCCATTTCCTTGAAACACTTCTTGTACTCTTCTTTTGTAATGTCTTCCAGAGACTCCATTTTTTTTTTTTCAAAATTATTCTAAGCTGTCAGATCTTCTCCGTTTCAGTTCTAACTTAACCCTTTAACCATGGGCATTGTTTTGACCCGACTGGCCCCCCCTGCGGGGGTTCCAGCCAAAATATAAACGAACTTTAAATCTTTATAACTCTGCGCAGAATAAAGCTAGAGCGAAAAATAAGGTACCATTAGAAAGTACTAACCTTCAGCTTTGCAATGATGTAGGTTTCATGATTTCGTTGACTATCGCTGGATGGGAGTGCCATTAGAAGTGAGCGATCTAAAATCACTATTTTTCGCCCCACACACCATTACCAAATGCCAACCACACTCTGATAATAATACTATAAACATATATGAACACTGCACATACGATAAACACCCACTCTGTGTTCACGGAGGCAGGTAAAAGGCACTGTAATTGCCTGAACTTCACTGCCACATCAGCGCCATTGTGACTCACAAAGCTGGACAGATACTGATGCGTGTTTGGGCAGGGGTAGGGGGGAGCCCGGGGGGTGGGAGATGGGGGCCCGGGGGTTGGGAGGAGGGAGGTGGGGGTCGGCTGGAGTGAAAGAACTTAATAGCTACTCTCCCTTGAAACAATTGGCGCGCGGAAAAAACGTGCGGTATTCAAAATATTAACAAACATTCCAGAATGACACCCACGGTTTGGTCCAGTTTTTGCAATGTCATTCTGGAATGACACCCGCAGTTAAGGGGTTAATCTTGGGGAACAGGGAAAAATCACAGGGAGCTAGATGTGTCAAGCACAGAGGTGCGGAGCAACAGCGACACTGATTTTTATTTTTTTTTTAACAAAACAATGCTTCAACTAATAAAGCGGTGTGTAATGAGGTGTTGTCGTGAAGCAAGAAACATTTCTGGGTGCGCCACTTCTCTGGACGCTTGCGCCTGATGCTTTCCCATAGACGCCTCAGGACTATAATGTAAGACTTCTGGTTCACAATCTGGCCCAGGGAAACAAGTTCTTAATGGACAACTCAGTTCCCTCACTGTCAAGAACAAGGATGAGTTAAAGTACGTTCAGAGGTTTGAAAGGGTGTCAATGAGTATAAAAGCTAGCAGGGAGAGGGGGGACAGAAGGGAAGAAGGGGATGTGTGATAAAGGAGGCAGACATAAAAGAAACACTTAGACTATCGGCTTGAGGGTATTTAATCTTCTTCACTGAAACCTATATACAAAGGTTAATCCAGAGGTTGTACTTTGATATTACTTTCTAATTAGGGACACACATATTATTAGCACCCAAAAGAAATTTTCCTCAGCATCATCCATCCGAAAGTAAGTCCCGATACATTTTTTTCCACCAACAATAAAACAAAATGGATCTCTAAATGACAATGCATTTGGGCAACAAAGCACCGCCACTCACTGCTGGACACTGCACATTTGTAACAAGATGAAGGGACACAGGACAATACGAGTTAAAAGGCAATCATTCCTACTTTGTCCAGACTGGGGATAAACTGGAAGGCTGGGTGTATGAGGAGATGGACTGGGGGAGAAGGGAGGGGAATGCGAGACAGGAATTACAGGCAAGACGAGGGGAAGGGAATGAGATGAAAGACTGGATGAAGGGACTTGGGAGAGAAGGGAAAGGGTGACATATATAAAGAAGTAGGATGCACAGGAAAGCAAACAGCAACACACCTGTTGGTCATTTTATGGGTGTTTGGCACAGGAATGGTTATAGCTAACAAAACTCTTCAATCAGCTAAAGACAATGATATAAAAGCAGGAAGGCTCCCCCTCCACCAAAGCTGGGAATAGCGCCGCTATTAGTAGCAGAGCTACATGGCGCCGCTACTATTTTAATAGCGATGGTGGTAACGCCATTACATTTTTTTAGCCGGTAGCAGAACTGAGAGCGCCGCTACTTTTTGACTGTACTCACGCGACGAATACAGGTCCGGAGTCGGTGAGTACGTACAGATATGCCGACGGTTTGGTTGTATTAATTAATGACGAGAGTAATACTTTTGTCAATTCTGTCGATTAATGTTGTTTGTTCTACATTACATCAGTAGTTTATTAATTATTAGTTATTAGTAATGTGGAGTAATTAGACAGGAATTTGCTAGTTATCGATCATTTAAATTAAGTAAAGATAAATAAGGATGTCAGCTAGATGTAGGCAACACACACACACACACACACACACACACACACACACACACACACTCCTCTAACTATCCCCGTCTCTAACTCCCGCTCTCTCCCCCACTCTCAGACTAATTCTTACTCGCTACGTTATTATTTCGTAACAGTATGTAACTCTCAGTTTAAAGTAATGGAAAAAAAAAACATTGTTATTGTATAAATAGCCTTTAAAAGAAAGCCCCAGTTTATTTTTACTTTCTTTTTCGTACATATCTTACATAGGTATTATTGAAAATATAATAAATCTATATAATATGTATCAGTGATAGGCCACTTTTTTTTTCCTTTTATATATGTATGTTACTTTCAGTAGGTATACTATGTAACAGTGTAAAAGAACATTTGTTACATTATACAGTAAATAGCTTTTTCCTGTACCTTTGGCTCTAAGCTTCACTAAAGTGACATCGACATGTATATGATGTTATTTTTTTTTTTTTCAATATAAGTATATACTGACATTACTGGTACACAACATAACCATTGAGACTGACTAATATTATCGAAAACAGTGTATAGTGTATTGGTATAGCACAGATTTTTGTTAACCTTTTCTTCGTGTACCCTTTCCTTATCCAAAGTAGCGGGAGCGGGAGCGACGCTATATTTCGTATCAAGTAGCGAAACCAGTAACGCCACTACTTTTTCGAGCTACAGTAGTAACGGGAATGGGAGCGCCGCTACTTTTTATTAGTTGCGTTCCCAGCATTGCCCTCCATCCACCGAAACCTTCAGCCGAAGGCAGCAGGAAATAGTGAAAAAGGATCACCATGCAAAAGCCGTCATGGAAATCTCACAGGAAAGAGGGAAGGAAACTCTGTTCAACATTATCCACCTTAAAAGGAATGTAACATTGTCTATATTATTCATATTCATCGATGTTGTTCTGCGGGTTGTATCATCCAGGTTCTGAAAAAAAAAAAAAAAGTTATATACACTCCAGAATGTAGTATTCAGGAGTGAACATACTCAGCTGCGAGTTACAAGAAAGCTACTTATCCAAGCGATTATTTGAAGGTTATTACTGTATCACAGTTCACTACTTTGGAAGTCAGTTTATTTCACATACTTACAACCTTTTTAATGATGAGATGCATAGATTTCCGTGGCTGAAATTATTTGTCTATAATTTTATGCCCATTACCTCTACTGTACTTTGAGCAATTACTGTAACTGTGAAATGTTTATCGATACCCATACTGTCATGTTCTATGAATATTTTGAATGCTTGCAATAATTCTCCTTGTAATCTGCGTTTAGTTAAAGAGCTTCGGGGCTTCTAAGCTCCCCTCGTATGGTTTATTTCTTAATCTAAGTATAATCTTTGTCTTCTTTCGCTGTAATGTCTCCAGTTTTTCCATATAATTGTTATAATAGGCTGACCAGAGCTGAACGCAGAACTTCAAGTATGGGTAAGGAATTATACAAAGTGAGGACGACAATTTCGGATTTATATTCGAATGCTCTACCTTTGAATCCAGTCAGTTTATTGTCTTCTTAAACAGCCTTTTTACACTGTTTACTGGGTTTAAGATCATTTGTTATTATAACTCCCAAGTCTTTTTCATCGATTACACTATCAAACTGAAGATTATTCATGTTGTTACTGGCCCTTACGTTTTTGCTGCCTACGTTCAGTGCTTTACATTGATTAATATTGAAGTACATTTGCCATGTTTGGGCCCAATTAAACAATTGATTAAGATCTCTCTGAACTGCCTGCCTCTGCAAAGCCGTGTCAGCTCTGTTACCTAATTTTGTATCATTGACAAATTTAGAAATATTACTCTTCATCAATTTCATTTACATATATTAAGAAAGAATATGACCTAATGCTGAACGCTGTAGCACTCCCTTTATAACGTCTATCCATTCTGATTCTTTTCCACTTATTACGACTCTTTGCTTTCATCTTGTGAGCCAGTCTTTGATCCACGCGAGCACACTGCCTTTACAGTAGCTTCTGAAGGAGTCTTTTCTGTGGAACTTTGTCAAAAGCCTTTTAAAATTAGATACAGACAATGTTAACAGATTTCCTCTTGTTGTACATGTCCAACATATCTTTGAAAAAGTCCAACAGATTCGTAAAGGAAGAGATGTTATTTCAAAGACCATGTTGCGAATCTTGATGAGATTGCTCATTTCTCAGGGCCATTCTAAAAAAAAAAAAAAAAAAAAAAAACAGTTCAGGAGGTTCAACAGCGACGTTCAGTCGTGAGCCTTTTCTGAGCGTCAATCATCCTCACTAAAAAAAAAAAAAAAAAAAAAAAATCTCGACCGTCAGTCTAAGCAAAACCGAGTTCAGGAGTTTGAAAGCCACGATGGTCGCTAGATTGGGCCAGAATACGTTGCATGAACGCTAACAGAGTGCGAATTCTGAATGTTTCTTATGTTCAGTAAGTCAGACACTTGGCTAGCCCATTCTAAACTATTATTTTTATGTAGGAAATATGTATATATGCACTAGAATTGGTAAAAGTTGACGGTAGAATGCATAAAGAGCAGGCATTTACGAGCAAGATACTTTTTTTTTTTTTGTTATGCAAGGAATAGGGAACCAAAGACCAGAAGCCTGAAAATTGCTCCTTCCAAGGAAAAAAAAAAGATAAGAGAGCCAGGTTCAAGAACTGTATAGGATCAGCATGAATTTTGATTTATCCCCTTTTTGATATTACTTGCATTAAAAAAATATATATATATTGAGGATAATGAGATTTGAATTAGACGGGCAAAGTGAATGTATTATTGCATATTTCACAGACTACATTTTATGTTCCTAAGTTTATATTGCAAGATATATATACATAGTTATTACAAAATTGGTTTTTAGAACGAAGACTGCTTTGCTTCTTTACAAAGATGGTTGAATGGTGACTTTCACTGCAGCACAAATACATGAGGGATGCAATAACACTCCTCCATTTTCTTTCTTTTTGTTTTCAGCAATCTCTTTCCACACCTGTGATCCAGCCATAACCAGCACTGGGTGCAAGTCATCCTATATGGTGGGAGGAGGATGGTCACTAGTACTGTCATTCTGGTCAGCACAAATTGTTGACCGAGCAGTGATACTCCCCCTTGCGCTTTGTCAGAAGTTAATTATAATAAAGTCCTCCAACGCATCAGCTTATCGGATAAGACCGCTAATTTTGTTTGTAGGCTCGGTCAGCTTGTCTTCTAGGTTATAATGTGGTCTACACATCCTGCAAACTAAGGAGCAGTCCGTATAAAAGATCCAATGAAACTATCGGAGCAGGCTATGCAATTAATGTTAAAGGGTAATCTGAAATTCAGTTACTGTGAAGCTGATCAGGGAGAAAATAATATTACTGATTCACACCTGGAAGAGATAACGAATCAAGATGCAATATCTGCTAGCAAAATAAAAACAATTTATACAGTTGTTACGGTTGAAGGTTTTGCTGGTGAAGGTATTGCTGCAGTTAAACTGTATAGGAATGGCTACCGTACTGGTTAGTAATGTACATGCAAAGGATATGTTATTAATTTATTAATAATCTGCTACAGAGACTGGAATGTTAACCGTTATTTGGAATGGGGAAATTAAAATATACTATCACGTGAAATAAAAGAACATGAAAAGTAACAATATAAACACAATACAAAACTTTCTTCTCATTATAATATTTAACATAACCAAGGTTACTATCAACCTGAAATATACGAACAGTTAAAAGTCACAACACAAACACAGTAAAAAAAAGTTTCCAGGTATTTTAACACGTAAAATACACAATCAGTTAATACCTAAGTATATTACGAAACAGGTTGTGGTTAGTTTAACAGGTGGATTTATTTCTGTGTTATAGACTGAAATGAAAACTGAATAATTCCTATAATGAGAGGACAAGATAAAATATAAACAAACACCCAAATAATTGATGCCAGTAACTATAACAGACCAAAATTTGATACCGTACCTGAAGATGAGTTAGCTTAATACAGATAATTATAATCATAAAATTACTGATCTCTAGAATGGAAACACAGAAGACTGACTACATTTAAAATGCATTAGCAAAAAATAAACACAACAACACACAGGTACTGTGGATGATACTTGCCTACAAAATTTACCGTACTTAATGATGACAGCAAATGAAAAAATATGAATATACAATATAATCTTAAATGTAAAGAATTAGGAGTGATATTTCGCTAAAAGTGGAATATAATTGTTAGGCAAAACCAACACAACTCACCTGGTGTCGAAAATGTAAGCAACGCTGATGTAACAACCTGGTTCACGATTTTATCCTCTGTGGTTATAAAATACTGAAGCGTTAATGGAATTTAAAAAAAAATCTTCCTTAATCCGTTATTACTCAACTATTTTCAATACAGAAAAAATGGAAAACAGACAACTATTTTTTTTTCTAGGGTACTTCGTTATGCTCTCTGGTGGTACAACGGAAGCAGCCTCTTATGTAGGACGGAGGGATGATTGCCGTCTAAATTACTCAATACTCAGTCATCACACAAAAATGGGTCGCTTACTCAGTACCGTCTATCAGACAATGCTAATACTGGAATATAACACACATCCTTAAACAAAACTCTCAGACGTAAAACAAACCGTATTTACACCGCACAAGCTACAATTAGCAGCCAAGCAATCAGCCATTCCCTTACCTAGATGCAGGACTATCACACTGTTGCTATCACACACGCAAACCACAAACAAGGCACTACTTTGCTGTGGGTATTCCCAGAGCAGAGCAGGAGGACTAACCAACAAGGAGTCGGGTACGTATAGGGGAGAGGGATGGAGACACGGGATGAAGGAAAGAGGACGGGAAGAGGGGGTGCAGGGAGAAGAGTAATACGGGAAGGAAAGATGTTATATGTATGATAATGTATATGTCTAGATGTATAGTTGTTGTGTGGTGCTATTGCTGAAATGTTTCAAAGGCAGGAGATTGGTCATTAGTCCAAACAAAAGGATCATTTTTCTTAAGTGGCTTAGTGGAAAACGCAGAAATTGTGCATAACCTTGAATATATCGCCATAGCAACCACTCAAGGGAAACTCCTTACCATCAGTACTGATGGGTTTTGTGAAGTTAGCAACTGCTATGGCTTTCTCATCCGGGGTATAAATTCCCTCATCATCAACCACATTCCAAGAAATTTAGTTTTCTGATGCAGGAAGTTGGATTAACTGAGCTCAACTTTTAGACTTGCTACTTGGAGGCAATCAAAAACTTGATGCATTTTGGCAAAATGTTACGAGATTTATTGACTGAATGTAATCTAGATAGGGAAAAAGAGAATAGCCAATCATACCACTTAGTACAGAATGGATAAGCCTCATGAATACTAATGGAACATTTTAGAGACCAAAGGAAAGACTTTTAAAATGACAATAGCCAGAAGGGATACTGAATGCAGTTGTTGAATGAGACGACTCTTCCATTTCTACTTGCCAGGAAACATTAAGTAGGTCAAGGGAAATGAAAACAAAGATATTCTAACCAAGGAATTCCGGTAAAAATGTCAAGACTGGTAATGGAAATCGATCGGGTACAGTGGCAAGTTTACTTTACCGTAATCAACTACAGGTCTGACCTCACCTCCTGTCTTTGGAACCAGAGAAGGGACTATTCGAGTGACTGACAGAGCTCTCAATGATATCATAGTTAAGCATATCCTGCATTACTGTCTCTTGTCAGCTTCCGTTTTGACATTACGGGGCAGTCTATACGCCAGTACATCAATTGACTGACCACTGGGAACCAGTTCAGTGTTATGCTGTACAAGATTCGTCTTTCCCATAAGTTCTTTAGGTAGGGTCACAATATCTCTACAGGTCTACAAAAGATTAATTAATTGTGGTTTATGTTCCGGGAAATCACCAGCATCTATATCAAAGGCAATGCCAACTGAAAGGATCCTAGTAGAATCCGTATAGTTTTCAGTTGTATATGCACCATGTACACTCGTGATCACTAATCTCTGACCAGAGTGTTAGCCAAAGTCGTGGCCAGGCGTAGGCTACACAGTCAGACACACTCCACTGTCGTTTCAGAAAGGTTTAGTGCTTCAATGAACAATTTTCTAAGCATCACTGAAGCACTTTTGTTTCACATATTATATTACTTTCTCAAGTAAAATATGCATGGTAAGTAATACACAAATTTGGTCATAGCTGTTATTTTTGGTTTATAATGAGTGCGTGATATTTAAATTTCATACACTGTTTTATTAATCTGTTTATTATTTTACTAAACTATTTCTTGGGGCGACACTTTAACCGAGCTGTTGGTAGGTGATAGCAGAGAAATATCCACGATTGCCACCGCAGCCGGCATTCACGCGACATATTCTAAGAATGCTTTATAATACTTACATCATTGACAGAAATTTACTGTTACTACTACTTTGAACTGAATGTTTTTCTCTAGTGATAACAGGCCCCGTTGCCCATAGATATAAATAAGCCTAAATGCCACATGACACTACTTTCGATGCGTCTGCGCGGCCGCCATCTTGGAACGGTTGAGGCAGACGATGTCGTGTTCCTGACGATGATCAAAGATGACCACTATTTACCTAGAAATGCAACAGCACTGTGCTGCTTTTGGGTGTAGAAAGCGTCGGAATATATCTTTGGTGACACCGATAGCATGAGCGAACTCTCTGGTAATGCAAACGTCCCTCAGCTGCATCTCTATCCTCCGAAAGGATTGGTGGGCTGCAGAAGGGAAACTTAAGCCTGCAGTCCACCAAGTTCACGTTTCAGACGAACCAGGAACCAAACCACTTCCACCACAACAACAGCCACCACCATAACAGCCACCACCACAGCCACCACCACAACCACCACCACCACCACCACCACCACCACCACCACAACAACAACAACAACAACAGCAACAACAACCACTACCACAGCACCACATCCACCACCACAACCACCATCACAACCACAACAGCAACATCCACATCCACCACCACAACAACAATCACCACCACCACAACAACATCCACCATTACAAAAACAACCACCACCAAACCAACAAGAACCACCACCATCACAACAAGAACCACCACCATCACCACAACCACCAGCACATCAACCACCACCATCACCACAACCACCAGCACATCAACCACCACCATCACACCAATAACCACCACAATAACAACCACAGCAACAACAACAATAACCACAAGACCTGGAGCAGTGGTTCAGTTCAGTGCAATTCTTGCAAGAACTGGACCCATTACACCTGCACAACACTTGCATCCAGGAAACATTACACAAACACCTGGACCTGCTCCTTATGCTCCTTCCCCCCACCCATCAACTCCCCTTCCAATCCTACTCCTACTTCCTTCACATCTCCACAGCCAAACCCACCGACCCTTCCCACACCATCGAGTCCCCCAACTCCTCCCATTCCAACCCATCCTAATCCACCTCAACCCTTACCTCCATCACAACCTCCTCCTACCCCTTCCCCTCCACCCACACCACCGCCCCCCCATGCTGCAGCAGCCAACACACATCGCACACACAACATAAACATCCTTCAGTTACACATTGATGGCATAAACACCAAAAAACATGAACTCACACAATTCATCAAACAACAGAACATACACATGGCCATCTTACAAGAAACAAAACTACACAGAGCACAGAAAACACCGACATTTCATAACTTCACCACCATTCGACAAGACCGGGCCGACGGCGGTGGCGGTGGACTCATCACCCTGGTACACAAATCCATCAACTTTGCAGATACCAGTGCACACACAAAGTCACTTCTCCCCCCACATGACAGCACAAAAGAAATACAATCAATTAAAATACGCACTGGTAACAAATCACACATAACAATCGCTAACACATACATTCCCCCCCAATCGTCCCCCACAGTGCCACACAACTACTCTCCACAGATACACCACATAACTAACATTCCCAACATCATCCTGGGTGGTGATTTCAACGCCAAGTCGTCGGCCTGGCATGTCAACAACCTTGACACAGACAGAGGGCTGGTACTACAATCCCAGACAGATCATCTTTTCATACTAAACAGTCTAGACCAACATACCCATATCCCACACCAAGCCCTCTTCCTCCCATCATCTCCAGACATCACCTTCTGCTCCCCAAACCTCGCGTCCATTACATCATGGAGAGTGGTCAAAACCCTAGGTTCTAATCACCTCCCAATCATCATCACTACCAAAACCCGAATCACCCCAGCTGGCCACAAACACACATACACTAATTATAAGAGAGCCAACTGGGAGGCCTTTGTAACTGAAACAGAACAACTTCTCGGAACACTAAACAGTACACCCATCACAAACATCAACACCGCTGTGCACACTTTCAATACAATTATACAAAACGCAGACAAAAGACACATCCCTAGAGGCAACAGAAAGAGACACAACCCCAACTTCACACCAGAAATTCAAGGCCTCATCAGACAATGGGACACACTGCGACACTCCCCAACACCCCATACACAAGACACCATACAACAAATTCAAGAACTCAACACTCAGATAAACAATAAAATATCGGAACAGCAAACACTAAACTGGAAAAATTATCTCCAAACACTTGACCACAAAATAAATATCAGCAAACTCTACAAAACAGTAAACAGCATCACACTTTCCAACAGCAACACCACACAATCACACGCTGCCATCACAACAACAGACACCATACCATCAAACAAACAACAAGCAAGCACTCTCATCAATCACTTTTCACAAGTCAGCCATCTAAACCCCCATCCCGAAGACCGACGTATCATCCGACGTAAGAGACAGTTCCCCACAGACCCAGACTACGCACCTTTCACTTACAACAAGACGAAGCACATCATTAACAACCTCAAGCACTCATCTGCCTGTGGACCAGACAACATAAGCAACATTCACCTTAAACACCTAGGACCACAAGGCATACAAGCACTCACCAACATATCAAACTACAGCTACTCACACAACATAATACCCAACATCTGAAAACATGGCAATATCATCACTATCCCTAAACCCAACAAAGACCCCACGTTACCCTCCTCATATCGCCCCTCCTCTGCACCCCCTCTAAAGTCACTGAACGACTGGTACTACAACTAGTCACACCTCACATTCCCCTAGCCCAGTCACAACATGGCTTTAGGCCACTACACTACACAAACACCCTTCTTACAGACCTTACGCAGAGAGTTTTCGATGGCATGAATTCAGCTAGGCCACCACACGGAACAATCCTAATCACACTAGACATTAGCAAAGCTTTTGATGCTATTCCCTGCCACAACCTCACACACAAAATATTCAACACAAACATGCACAATAACACAAAAAGATGGCTGGCAATCTATTTAGCAGGCAGATGTGCACACGTAACATTTGCCGGTCAGTCTTCTAACATCAGAAACTTCACAAACGGCGTCCCCCAAGGATCTGTTTTGTCCCCTCTTTAAACTATACATGCACGACATACCCACACCCCACACACCACAGATACACATAGCTTCCTATGCAGATGATATATCACTTACATGTACGCACCAAAACACAAACACACCTGCACACATCATTCAACCGTACCTCAAAACACTACACGAATGGTTCACCACAAACAGGCTCAAAATAGCCCCAGCCAAATCTACAGTGACTCTTCTCACAAACTGGACAGCAGAACACAGTCACATCCCACACCTCAACATAAACAACACCCCCCTACCACACACACACACACACACACACACACACACACACACACACACACACAAAATCCTTGGTGTAACATACAATACATTAATGTCATTTAAACAACACATCACAAACATTAAAAATAAAATAGCACCAAGACTCAATGCTTTGAGGTCACTTGCCCATACAACATTCGGACACAACAAAGAAATCGCCACCACAGTATACAAACAATACATACATTCAGTGATGAATTATGCAAGCCCTACCTGGGCTTCTAACCTCACCAAAACACACTACAACACACTACAGACCATACAGAACAAGGCCCTAAAAATAATCACAGGCTGCACAGCTACTACACCCACAGACCACCTACATCAAGAAACCAAAGTCCTCAAAGTCAAGGATCACCTGGACATGAGAGGTACCCAGTTTCTTGCTGCAGCCTCCACAAACCCACAACATCCACTACAGTACATGGCAGCACATCCACCCACACCAAGGAACATCAAAACAACACCCAGCACACGATACCATGCACAAATACTGTCATCTCTTCCCCCTCGCCCACCTCAGACCAGCTTCCAGAAGCATATCCACACTCAGATCACTCGCCGCTCCATTCAGTCACTTAAAGACAACACACAGCTGCATGCACGGCCTCCTGACATCCACCCTTCTGAATCCTATCTTCCTCGTGAGGACAGGGTCCACTTGGCCAGGCTGAGATGTGGGCACCATCCAGCCCTCTTAAGCTACCAGAAGAGGCTGGATGACTCCGTCGCTGATGCCTGTCCAGGATGCAACACAGCACCTCATACTATTAAGCACATTATGGAAGACTGCATTGCACACAATCACTTACGCCAACAACACAACATACACTTTTTGAGGGCTCTGTGGGAAAGCCCGGTCTCGGCCATGGCCTTCCTAAGGGACTCGGGGCTGTTCAGCCAGACTGCCTAGGGAACAACTACTACTACTACAATCAGAACAAAAACAACCACCACCATAACAACAACAAGAGCAACAACCAACACAACCACAACCACCACCACCACAACAGCAACAACGACAACAACCACAAAAAAATCATCACAGCAACCACCACCACCACTACAACCATCACCACAACCACCACCACCATAACAACAACAGCAGCAACAACTATAACCACAACCACAACAATGACCACCACAACAACCACCACCACAACAACCACCACCACGACAACCACCAACACAACAACTACAGCATCCACCGCAACCACCACCACAACAGCAACAACAACCACAATCATCACCACAATAGCCACCATTATAACCACCATCACAACAACCACCACCACCACAACAACAACCACCATCACAACAACAACCACTAATACAACAACAACCACAAGTAACACAAT
Organism: Coenobita brevimanus; assembly: GCF_032717465.1. NCBI lineage: Eukaryota > Metazoa > Arthropoda > Malacostraca > Decapoda > Coenobitidae > Coenobita > Coenobita brevimanus. The sequence continues at coordinate 21,201,784 of NC_137006.1, read as the reverse complement.
AACCACCTCCACCACCACCACCACCACACCAACAACAAAAACCACCATCACCACCACCATAGCAACAACCACCAGTACCACTATAATAACCACCATCACCACCACAACAACAATAACCACCATCACCACCTCCATCAAAACAACATTCATTTTCATAGTCTGAATTCGCTCTAAAAAAAAAAGCCTCACTATTACATACTTGACCGCTCCAACATGGCGGCCGCAAAGAAGCATAGCCGCTGTACTGAAGAATAGGCGATGGGGCATCTAGTCTTATTTATATCCATGCCGTTGTCATCCAGTGGGAATGGTTGCCCTATTCCTACGCTACGTCTTAGCTACATGCCCCCTCTGGTCAAAATGTGTGGCAGTTAATGCCGTTAATTCATAAATAATTATTACAGTATATATGATGCCAATACCCACGTTTATTGACACATGTTTTTTTTTACTTCTTGGAAACTGCTACATTGCAGACTGATTTAAGAAATGCCAGCCCCTGTCAATAAACACAGATTATTATATTATGGATTAGAAACCATAAGAATATGGTAATATCAATGATATGAAGAGTAGTATGCTTCAGATCACCTGGATACAGTTCTTTGCCCCGCCCACTAGTGCGGAGGCTGTGTTCGAATGCGTGGCTTGTGTGTGGTCATAACACGGGCCGCCACGCGTTCCTGGTCAGAGTGTACATAATCATCATCATCATCCTTAGCAATTACAGAGAATGGTATCCTGGCACACCTTTAATGCCGATGAGTACCAGGGGTTCGCCAATCTTTATACCAGTTTTCAGCTTAAGTGGAGCATTGATGACATTTGCTAGGTGAAAATAGCACAAATTATCCTCCATCTTGGAGCACAAGGCTGACCCATATGTTAAACCCTTCACACAACACGTCTTAGTTAAGGTTAGTGCAACCACTCCTTTTGCACCTGAACAGTGACTTTCGTTAATTCGTGCGGCAACAAAACTGTGGATTGTTTTGTAACCGTTCTTTCATCTCTGAATGTTCCGAAATATCATTCAGACTTTGTAAGGTGGTTCGTGAAATGCTAATGAGTCAATCGTTGTGTCACTGCTAGAGGAGGTCTCATGCGCTACTGCTACTAACTTCTCTTCGTTGCTCTGAGCTGGTGGTTGTGGGGTAGGAATTACTGTAGACTGTGTCACCGAATTTGCATGTGACAGGGAAGAGTGTTTTTTTTTTTTTTTTTTTTATGTATCCGACTCTGGGCAAAGGCTTCAGGGCCTATTTCTCGGGGGCAGTGGCCTATCCGGAGGCCCAGTAGTCCTCCTGCACCTCCACATGTCACCACTTCGGCACTAACACCCACCGTCCATATTGAATACATGCTAGGGTTGTCTCATACAGGACTGGTGTATTGGTATTAGCGGGGGTACTTTTACGACATGTCGGCGGATCTTCTGGTAGATCAGGAAAGTCTGCTTTTATGAAATTCAAATCCTCAAACTGTTCCCTGCCCCAGCCGGGATTCCAACCTGGGTGCATTAGAACCGCAGGCCGCCTCTCTACCGATTCAACCACCTCCTCCCCTGATACATGAATTGTATTTACTGTAATACTACCACAAGAAGGTATCTGTTCAATAGAATGTTGAGCCTTGGTGTCAGTACCAATCAGAACATCTGTAGGATACCTAAGTTTCTTTATGACTAAAACCTCAGCTGTAAAAGGTTTTATTAATTCATCAAGATGTATTTCAAGAGTTATCTTGCCCTTCACATATTAAAAAATTATGAGCCGTCGATACCACAGAGATGAATATCAGACATACTATAGCAGTAGCCGTGTGTCTGTGTGTGTGTGTGTATTTTGGGCAGCCGAAACTACACATTCAAATCGCACCAAAATTAGCACAAAAATCGCAAAAAATTCACTGATGTGAGAAAACTTGGTCCCATCACGATTGAAAAACTTTTACTGTATTTAATGAGCGATCACATTTTGACCAAAAAACGACGCTCCTGGCACCCGGCATAGGATCTCCATAGAATTTTTTGCACATAGCTATAACTAAAATATAGCAGCGCGAGAGCTTTCCACAGGAGCAAGTGTGAGGGGCCCGAATGGCCAACGAGCACTTGTACTGTCTAGGGAGGTTTCAGATGATTAATTCACAATGGACCCAAAGTCCATGAAAAAAAAAAAATGTAAGGGCTCCTCCATAAAGACCAAAGATAACTACATTTACTGTAACTGAGACAGAGGGTCAATCTGGCGTAAGCTCAGAATTTTGTGTCATTATGGAGGATTCTGTTTGTTGTGGCGTGGGGTTTCCCCCGGCTGTGTGTAGGCAAGAGCACAACACACTGTTAGAATGATGAAGGCTGTTGTGGTAAGTACAGTTTATGCTACCGCGTCGTCATCAGGGTGAGTTACTAATGTACACACCAGTGGATGACCATGAAGGTGATCTGCTATCACGCCTGAGTCCACTTTCATCTTCAAGTCTAACAGTGAGCTACTGGATGACTTGAGAGTTTACAATACCAACAAACAATTTTTGGTATGTTTTTCGAGCTACCACGACCCAGAATGAATCTGTATCATGACGCAGGTATTTAACACGACGTGGCTAGTGAATGTGGTGTGACGTTTTGTCTGTTGGGTGAACGTGGCACATACCCTTGACCTTGAGACAAAGAAGTAGCTGTGGGACAAGTAACTGATTGGGCTGCACGAACCGGTTGGGTAGGTAAGATACCAAGTTTTTCTTCTATCTGTACAGCTAACACGGTTAGGTCATCCTTAGGGGAAAACTGAATCTCTGATTAAGCGTCTAATTCTTCCTCGCTAAGATGATTTAGAAACCTGACATAACTAAATTACGTCGCTACATTATCTATAGTCAATGATTTTACTCGTAACATCAGTTTCCGCCCATTGATCGTTTCACAGTACCTCAAAAAGTTCAGTTCGTGCCGTGGCTGCAACAGCAGCTGCCTCCAATAGATTATTTTGTTCGGGAGGGGTGAGCATATCCTACTTCATAATTGGCCACAAATCTGGATGCTCATCAAACATGTTTTCGTATGAGTGCAGGATAACTCTGTAAATGTGACAGTATTCAACTGAGGAAGTAAACTTCTCCAAGAATCTAGATCTTATGAGAGAACCCACTCTTGAATAACCATCAATTACTCTGCTTCTAAGTCCTTTGTTAGTAACGTCAGACAACCTCACTAAGAGTGTTATAAACACTAATGTCAGGATTCCTAACCATGAATTTAGGGTTTGATGCATCCTCCAAGATGATTGAAGTACTTTTTTTTTCAGGCTGAGTTGCCATGGTGAAAGAAGTAGAAGGAGAAGGGGTGTTAAGAGCAGTTATTCTGGTACAGCTGCAACACAAGTATTGGAAGTAGTAGAAGAGGATGATGAAACTGAATCTCTATCAAAAGGTAAGTGAGATATGTGTGATTATTGCTGGTAGGACATGAAAAATATAATCATTGGAAGAAGTAATTGGTGCAACAAAGACAGGTATTTGAGAGTGCTCAGTCTCGGTGGAACCTGGCCTTATCTCATCTCTGGACGAATGAGTATCATCTTCAGTCAAGTTAGCTTCTTAAAGTAAAAAAAAAAATGTCATGAAGAAATAAGTTGGAGGGCCAAAAAATGCATGAAAAAAAAATGAAATAGGTATAGGAAAGAAACACGTTAGACAAGGAAAAAGAGTGCAAATTTTTACATCTGGAAGTGACGAGAAGAATACACACCATGATCTTGAAATTGGGGAAATATAAGTGGGAACATGACAACCCACTACCCACGGGTACCCACCAACCGCACCGCCGTCAACTTTATGGTCACCTGTACCTATGAAGTGTTGATTTTTGTGCAGACGTGTGAACTAAACATCCATCTATTAACCATATAATCATCATATAATCACCTTTGTATATTGACTAATCTTGTTGTTACCCAATTAAAAACTGTTATCCCTTACCCTATCATACTGACTGATCTAATTACAATACCATTCTCTTCTGTGTGTGCACAATTTTTTTTTTTTTTTTTTTTTTAATATCAGAACGGAGGAAGGAAAAACAAATGTGAATAAAAAAAAATAATCCATTCACCAGATTACTGGTGTCCTCTGTTCATAAAACATCTGTAACAGTTAGACTTGAACAGCTGTGGGTTGAAATTTGGAGGGAAACGACTCTGGGGAAGCGAGTTCCAGAGTGACACAGTTCGGGTAATGAAAGAATTCTGATAGGCAGAAGTTCTGCAATATGGTTGAATGACATTCCAGTCATGAGCGCTACCAGATGCCCGTGTAGCAAGAGGGAATTTATGGATAGGTGGCAACATGGACGCAACTTCGTATGAGCATTTGCCAAAAAAATATCTGAAAATAATGCAAGGGAGGCAACATTCCTTCTTACTTGCAAGGGAGGTAGTTTATTTGTAATGGCTTGGTTGTTAATGATTCTAACAGCTTTGTTCTGAATTTTGTCTTGTTGTTCTAATGCAACCTCTCCACAACCATTCCACAAGAGTGAGCAATATTCAAGCTGAGAGCGCACATGACTCTTATAAATTATAGCTAACTGCTCATCAGCTAAGAAGTTACGGACTCTGTACAATAATTCAAGTTTCTTTGAGGCGGTTTTAGCAAGTGATCTGACATGAGAGGTCCAACTGAGGGCATTTTTAAGTGAGATGCCAAGAATTTCAATACTTTTCGAGATGGGAATATTAGTAGCACTGAAGATAATGTACGAATCTGGCAAAATCTCTCAATTAGTAAACTGTATATATTTAGTTTTACTAGCATTAAAAGAGACAAGGTTGTTTTGTCCCCATTCACTGATAGTAGATAGATCTTGATTTATGGAGATGGCTGTACTGAGTTGAGAGGTAGAGATATTAGACTTTGTAAATGGGCGTCTGAGTGTGAATGAACTATGTAGTGTTGAGTCATCTGCATATGAGTGAATGGGATTGTGGGTGACAGATAAGAGATCATTAATATGAACCAGAAATAGGGTTGGCACCAGAACTGATCCCAGCCGCACGCCGGCGTTAATTGAGTGGAAATTGGAATATACATCATCTACATTCCTTTATTCTTTCATATTGAATTCCATATGGACTTCTTTAGTTAGATATCTCTATATTAACTATACCCTATTTGACTGACCTGTGCAGCTGCAATGCACGGGAAGAGTCGGGTGTGTTTGATTCACAGCTGCTGATTGGCTGCCGATGATGTAAATCCACAGCTCTTCCTATTTTAACACACACTCAAACACACACACACACACACACACACACACATATATATATATATATATATATATATATATATATATATATATATATATATATATATATATATATATTTATATTTTTTAATTGCCTGCAATATAAGCAGCCAGTTTAAACATGGAATAATTTTCGAAGCTAAAGAGGTCAAAATTTGCTTTAAAAGTTTACTGTTATCAAAGAAAATTCAAGCTGATTTTAAAGTTAAAAAAAAAAAAAACAATGAGTGACGTTTGAAGGAAATTATCCACCCACTGTGTGCGCCCCCGTCCGCATGTTGCACTGCATCCACCCACAGTGTACTCCTACGTCCGTATCTTGCGCTATAATATCCATCCACGGCCTACACCAACGTCCGCATGTTGCACTACGACAATACATGCCTGCATTTACTTCAATGACATCATCGGCGGCCAATCAGCAGCCGCGAATCAAACACACCCTACCTGCCCCATACATATCAGGTGCACAGGTAAATCAAATAGACTATAGTGTGCTGTTAGTATAGTGACCATTTACTGTTAATAATGTCATATAAATTTCTTGTTACCCTCTTATATTATCAATGTTCTTTTAGTATTATGGTTGTCCTTTAATAATCTCTGCTCCTATAACATGTCGGAAGACATCTCGTTTATCTGGGGGAAAATTGATACCTGTATGATAATGCATGTGTCTAGACGTATAGCTGTTGTATGGTGCAAATGCAGAAGTGTTTCTTGATGCGAATGTGTTATGCTGATAGTGTTACTGTCACAAATGTGCAGTCCGGTGCTGACATGCTTCCTATTGCCAAAGTGCAGAGAAAGGCTTCCTTGTGTATATGTTGCGGTGTTCGTACCAGTATAACGTGAGGGCACATGATACACGTGGTCACCCCTAATCTCTCTCCCAGCGAACCAAGGATAGTTAGAAAGCAACTAGACATCAAGGAAGTAGGGCGAACCTGTTATAAATTAGAATCCAGTCGTCGCTGGAGGTGTCTCACAATCTGAGTTCCTGAGTGTGTCTATCGTCCTACAAGTCCAACTACACTAACTTGGCAGAGATCCTGTATAAAGACGGAGAGGTAGAACGGGTGAGAAGAGTATAGGAATAAGGAAAGTTGGGGAGGCAAGAAAAATAAGAATAGAAAAGGAAAAAGGTTAAATAAGAAATGAAGGTAGTGGGAAGAGGGAATGGAAGCGAAAGGATGAGAAAAGATAATGGGGAATGAAAAGGAAAATAAGCATGCTGATATTTGTAAGGAAATATAAAGGAAAGGGTACTGCTAAGGGGAAGGGGTATGACAGATTAGAAAATAAAGAATGGGAGGGAGAGACAAGCAAGGGGGTAAGGAGGGGGTAGTGTACAGAATGGGGTAAGGCAAGAGGGGAAGGGGCATACGCTAGGGGCAGAGTAAAAAGAGGTGGAGAGTGTTTCGGTAAGGAAGAATGATGGAGGGAAAAGGAAGTGGCAAGGAAGGGGGAGGGGAAGGGTAGGAAGAGTATAATGCAAAAAAGATTAGGATGAAGGGAAGAGGGGCTAGGGTCCAAACGGGGGAAACTCTGCATGGGAGAATGAGAAGTGTAAACGGGGACGGGAAGGGGAAGTGGGGAGAGGGAACCAGTGAGTGGAAAAGGGGAAGTGGGGAGAGGGAACCGGTGAGTGGAAAGGGGTCAGGAGAATGAGAGGGAAACACAGAGAGTATAGGAGAAGGAATGGAAAGGGGAAAGGAAAGAAGTAACGGGAGAGAGAAAAAGAACAAAATGGAGGGACTAAAAGAGCTGGTAGTGAAATGAAGCAGGAAGCGAAGGGGAAAGGTGAACGGAAGAGACGAGGAGGAAAAAGGAAAAGCAAAGGGGAAGGGGAGAGATGAAAGAAAGAATTATAATGAAAGGGGGAAACCAGAGGGGAAGGCGAAAGGCAGATAAAGAGAAGAGATGAAAGAAACAGGGTAGGGTGAGAGAGAGGTGAGAAATTGAAGGGAAAAGGGAATGGAGAAAGGAGAGAGGAAGGTAGGTACAATTGGTCAGTAATGAGGGGAGCTGATCCTCGGCTGTCTAGCCCTACTCTTGTCTTTGTGTGTGTGTGTGTGTGTGTGTGTGTGTGTGTGTGTGTTTCCTCTTCTTTATCCTTTCTTGTGTCGGCGTATGTTTCTTCCCGTGTGTGTGTGTGTGTGTGTGTGTGTGTGTGTGTGTGTGTGTGTGTGTGTGTGTGTGTGTGTGTGTTTCCCCATCACTGAGCTCTATCATATGGAGGGGTTTTCTCATGGATAGTGCTGCACAGCTTGTACGTCCACCACCAGGGCCCCAGGGCGGAGCTAATGTACTGGCAGCCATGTTTATGCACCTCACCTGACGCCCGCGCTCCTTGCAATCAGCCGTTGAAACTACCACACTTATCTCTGCCCCACCATTTACAAATTGTTCCGCAGCCATACTTGGAAACTGATAAGTGGCGTGCTTGGACTTCACAGCTGCCAGCTGATCTTGTAAACAAGCCTTTATAGTGCTGCATACTTGACTGTAGTCGCTAGCCGTTCGTTTGGAGAGATAGGCTTCTTGCAGTTTGTGGTTTGTTCCTGAAGGTGATCCTTGACGGTGAAATAGCAACTAACGAGAAGTTCCAGGGTTCATACGGAAACACCTATAAATATTTTCAGGGTAGTCTTCCATTTCCTGAGTTAGATGATGGCATCCACCTGGGCGCTCTCACTCCTTGGTAACTCGTGTGTCCCCTACTTCGCTCTTTTTAGAAGTTTGTCCTGCGGCATACTGTTTCCCAGCAGCTGGGAATTTCGCAGGTATGCCCTCTCTTTTATTCCATTTGTTATTTTTATTATTATTATTATTATTATTATTATTATAATTATTTGTGGTACTCATTCGATGTAGTGCTGCTCTCGGGTGTCTGCCCTTTCCTCCATCCTTCTTTTCTTCCATCCTATTCTTTCTTTCTTTTTTTCATTCTTTCCTCTTCCTCCTGCCTACGAGTGACTTTACACTCCCTCTTCTGTCTTTCTTTCCTTCATTCTTTCCTCTTCCCAGGAAACCATTTACTGCACTGGGTGGTACCCATATAACTAAAGTTTGGCGCCTGGTGGTTTACTGGGTAATTAAGGTGCTCCAATCGGATTGAGCTGATGAAGGTTTATATCCAAGGGATGGTTGGGGTTTATTGCTCACGTAATGCCACTCCGAGATGAGTGAGGCTGGTCACTGTCATCTTAAATGTCAGGACCAACTTCCCTAGCCCCGGGCTCCTACTCTCCTCATGGGGCGACGTGGGATTAAATGATGGATGGATGGATTATTATTATTATTATTGTTAATATTATTATTACTGTAATATATTTATTATTATTATTATTATTATTAGTGCCAGGATTTGTGCCATCTGCATCGCCAACAGTGACGGATGACTTTGTCATGGAAACTCCTACTAACGGCAGAGCTGACAAGCTCCTAGAGCTGACATTCGGATGCTCCAGTCTGCCCCCTCCTTCCTCGGCCGCCTTTCTCTGGAAGCAGATAGTTCAGATGCATAATGTTTCTTCATATGCCTTAATACCTTTGGATAAGTAAAAATCCAAACTGATTCCACATATTTATTTGCTTCAGTTAATGTCGGTAAAGGACGTGATGTATGACCGGTGAAACACTAAAGAGAGTACGAAACTCCGAAACACTTGGTAGCACCATTCATTATGGAAAACACTGCATGAATTATGATTTTCTTTTATATTTATTATTATTATTAGTCTGCATCCATTACATGGGTGAAGACTGTTGTTTTTGCTGGTATTATTATTATTCCGGCCTCAGAGTCTAGCAACGATTCCAGGAGAACCGGAGGCTGCACAAGGAATCTGGAGGGCCCAGGTTATTTGTCCTGGCATGGGCCATGTCTAGTAAAAAAAAAAAAAATCAGATTCTTTTTGCGCAGTGCAAGGGTATTTCAGAAAGTGTCATATCAGTATTAACCTGCCCCATCCTGGCAGATTTTTAACCAATGACCTCCCTCAATCCCGGCAGATTCGATGTTTTTGTTTTGTTTTAAGGGGGGGCTAAAATTCGCTCACCTGAAGTTTAAAATGCTGATACATGTAACAATACCCTTACCTGGCTGTGTTTTCTATGGGGTCTGGCTCCAGAGAAAATGTGTTCTATGGGAGGGGTAACTATTCCAAATCACTCATTATAGGTATTTACAGTATTTAATTATTTGGTACGAATTTATATGTAGTACAAGAGCATATTGGTTTTCACACAGTAATATAGGTGATATAAGCATTGTTTCACTCACCAAACACATCAACATTCCGCACCTTTTTTTGGTGACATTACCTGATCATCATTTTTGACTGTATCTTTGTCCTCCACATTGTCATCACTTGGGAAATCACTTTTGCCTTGAATTTCGTACTGTGGTGCAACATGTCTTTACTGGCCAGGTCACTGGTAACAGGTGAGTTCCTGAGACAATGGCATGCAGGGGTGGGGAGGCAACGTGGGGTAAGGCAATGTCCCCACCTGGTATTGGGTAGAGGAAGGTGTCCCGTGTTTATGTACCAAAAATCATGTGCGAAAATTGAAAAATATGCAAATGACGGACCTTGCAGTAGCAGTGCGTTTATATACATCAACGGGAGTCACAGTGACAAAATGTTCAGACGTATATATATGTCAATGGGATGCAGCGAGTTAAGTTGCGAGCAAGATAAGTAAGCCGTGTCTATTGGAGATTTCAATGGGACCTAAGCATGGAATCTGAATTGCCCAGGTTATGTGTCCAGGTATGGGGCATTGGTTAGAGAAATAAATTCAGATCTCCCCAATGGGGTCAAGATCATTGTAAGACGTAGTAAATGGAGACTAGTGATTGTCAGCAGGACTACTACAGAGTTCTAGTTAGTCTCCACCTATTACATATGTGGAGAATACTGTTTTTGGTGATATTATTATTCCAGCCTCAGAGTCTCGTGACAAATCGAAGAGAACTGAAGGCTGCAGAAGGAATCTGAAGGGCCCAGGTTATGTGTCTTGGCATGGGCCACTGCTGATAGAAACAACCCAAATACTTTATGTGCAGTGACAGAAAGATCCATAACAATATTATCATTGAACGAAATAAGGTGGTTGTGTCTACTGGAGATTTCAACAGGACCTGGGCAAGTAATATGAAAATGAAACTTGCCAGACTGATTCCCAAGAGTTTATTTCGTTTATTTACAAAATTCCAAAGCTTCCCATTGGGGTCAAGGTCATTATAAGAAACAGTACATGGAGACTAGTGACTTTGCACAGGACAGTTACAGAGTTCCAGTTAGTTTCCACCTATGTATTTATGCTGGTACAGGAAGTTCGCCCCAAACGCATGGGTTCCATTCCAACCGTGACGCATTTGGCGTGAAACCGCATAAGTTTTAACTACTCCTTATTTTGCTTCCTAGACCCCCTAAATGTGGCGTTTTGCTGTTATCTGCCATTGGTAATCAATATGAAGTGCTTTAAGTAGTTAGAAGGATTATTCAGTGTTTTAACTTACAAATACAGTACAGCACAGCAAAATTTCAACATACATATGCATAAACACAGGGCAACATCGGTTTCGGAACAATTCACCATCAAGTCAGTTCGCCATCACAACAACAAGACAATTCTCCGTCATTAATGAAGACAGCTATGGGTGACGCTAGAATATAATTAAAAGGCGATAACAACGAGGAAGAAACAAGTTAATTATTGACTAAAGATGCACCTAATAAATAATATCCAAAGCCTATGCTATTGAACATAGACTTCTATGGATCCCCCTGAAAATAATATGTATATTTGTAAAATGACGGGGAATCATCCAGGGTGTGCATTGTCCTGACGGGATATTGTCCAGGGTGTGAATTGTCCAGACGAGGAATCGTCCATGCTTTGACGGGGAACTGTCTGACGGCAAATTGACTTGACTCTGAACCCGCTGATCATGGGTAATCATATAAATCATGTTAACTGGTTACAAGGCTTTATTTAATGCTTTAACTTTATTTAAGTGCTTTAACTTACAAGTACATACCCAAACAGTAAATGTTTAACTTACAAATACAGCACTGTGGAAAAGCAGTACAGCAAATCTTTAACAAACAAATAAAAAAGGCAATATTCCAACGCATAACTGGTTATAAGACTATTTCTTGCTTTAAAGTTATTTTAATAGTACTTTGACTTGCACATATACTTACCAGATCAGTAATGTAAATATTTAACTTACAAATACAGTACTGTGGAAAAGCAGTACAGTGAATCACATGATCACGTGATCAAAACAAACCGTGTGCGCTGCGCTTATGTTCGAGGATTTGGCCTTTCAAAGGCCTCTCTTGCATAAACTTATGGTTTCGTAATGGTTCTTTAATCTTACGTTGTCTTATATATATCCCAGCACCTACCGCATATAATTGCTAGTGTGTTTGGCGCGAACATGTTCGAGGTGAGCTTACTGTATTTCTATTGTTCTTCTCTCCTCAAAGTCTCAGAATGATTCCAGGTGAACCAAAAGAGTGTGCAAGAAATCTGAAAGGTCTGGGCTATGTGTCCTGGCATGGGCCATTGCTGATAGAAAAAAAAAATAATAATCCCATTCTACCCAATGAGGTCAAGGTCATTGTAAGAAACGGTAGCAGACATATGCATTCATTGACACCTTTGTCACATCCCTTGTTGATGTCACACAATACGTTATCGTAGGATCTTTAGATCTTATCATATGGTGAAGCTTCCACATTATGGCTGTCCATTAAAAATATGTAATTAATTGTTTTTATTCCGGCCTCAGAGTCTCTCAATTATTCCAGAACTGGAAACTGCACAAGGACTCTCGAGGGCCCAGGTTATGTGTCCTGGCATGGACCATTGCTGACAGAAAAAAGATCCAAATCTCCCCAGTCAGGTCAAATTCACTAAGAAACAGTAGGAGACTTGTGACTGTCTGTAGGACAGTTACAGAGCTCTAGTTATTAGTCTCCATGTACTACTTAGCTTAAGGTTATTGTTTTTGCTGGTATTATTATTGTTTTATTATTATTATTATTATTATTATTATTATTATTATTATTCTGGCCTCAGAGTCTCACAACGATTCCAGAAGAACCAGAGACTGTGCAAGGAATCTGAAAAGTCCAGGTTATGTGCCCAAGCATGGGCCATTGCTTAAAAGAAAATCTAAATCTCCCCAATGGGGCCAGGGTCATTGTAAGAAACAGTAGCAGACACATGTGTTCTTCGACAGCTTTGTCAGTTCCCTTGTTGATGTTACATAAGAAGTTACCTTAGAGTCTTCAGATCTTGTGTATATTACACATACTTTACCACATTGCAAAGTTTTCATTATTATGGCAACCCAGTGAAAATACATAGCTACAGTAATTGCTCAGTTATTCTGGCACTCTGTATCCAAACATTAGGCTTTGGCTTTATTATGGCAGTATCCAGATTCCGTTTTTCACATCCGAACATAAAATTTCTGACATCGCCGGTTGGGCAGCCTACAAATTCAAAAAATCAATTGGGTGGGCAGCATGCCTTTGCCCACAAGCAGGTTATAGACTGCAACCGAAGCTGAGCAAAATGGCCATCCACTTTCTCACCAAATGGTCAAAGTACCCTGGCTGTGTGCATCACTAGGATGCTCCCAGCTGTGCACTTGTAATACAGACTCTAACCCACAGGCTGAGCAAAAATGGCTCACCAAACGGTCAAAGTTCCCCGGCCAGCCAGATCACCCAGACGCTCCCAGAAATGCACAACCATCTGCCTTCCTACTGAATGGTCAGAGTCACCTGGCTGGCCGGATTACTCGGATGCTCCCTAACCCCTAAACTGCGGGGTTGTTTTGGCTCGACTTGCGTGTCCCGCTAGGATATTCGCACTCTGACAGACTTTGTAAAAATATTTGTCAAAAATCAGTTATTAGTCCTAGAATATTATAATTAAATATGCCTATGGCATATACCTTTAGCTTTCTCCTGGGATGCTTGTTGAGCCTTCGTCGAGTACCATAGGACTTGTGGAGACTTCTGAAGTTGGGTAACGAAGTCTCCACTTTACACTTCCTGACACCCCGTAATATGATTACCACAGCCTGATATTATCACTAGAAACACTATTCTATGATTTTCAAATAGTCTGAAATCCATATTCCCTTTAAAAAATACTGTGAAAGCAATGAAAATTACGAGCGCGTACCAGCTTCCCACTTGTGCTCATTCGCTGCTGGTATTCTGTCATTTATTATTCATAAAAACACTCACACCTTATATATCTATTACTATATAACACTTATAAATATCTGCAGTCTTTATCCATAAGTTCCTTTCAGTAATAGTAGTTTATTGTCACTGTAGGCATTCAATTTCTCTTTCAGTAAAATACGTAGCATTCACTTTCTCGTCCTGTATACTAGCACTGAGAGCGAATCTGTCACTTTCACTTCCACTTTCATAACTCATAGTATTCATACATGCTAGAGTGAAACTTTCACTTTCATTACTCCTAGTATATATACTCGTATTCTTATATTACTACTCATTTACATTTCTATTTACATTCTCTATTTTATTTACATTATTTACATTTCTATTTTATTTACACTGTGTTATGCACTGTCACTTGCAGTAACTTAAAAAACTATTTTCCACTGTTCACTTATAATTACATTAATTGCTTTTACTTGCTGTTTACACATTATGTACATAGCCACTTGCACTGTTTTAGTCACCAGAAAGATCGTAGTCACTGTCCAACATTTTCATTGATAAGTTAGCCACTTCACATTCCACAGCAGTCACTTAGCCCTTTACCCCTTTCCACACAAGGTTTAGTAGGGGTAGAGGTCACAGGGACCCTTGGATGGGGCTAAAAAGCGGCAGAATTGGACAGGTGCGAATCCAACGTGGTTTCATCTTGAAAGACGACAGTAAACTGAATGCTGTGGTGGTCTAGGGGGAGTGCAACGCTGCCAATGTCAGCATGGTGACAGCTGCTAATATATACGCTATGAAATGATTGGCAGAAAATCTAGACAATACATAGTACATTAGGTAGTTCCAGGTGAATGTGAATATCACTTAGGCTTCTCCCTTCCTTTCTTATATATATATTTTTATTATGAGAATATATTATACGGCATGTTTCAAGGGGAAATAAACAGGGAAAATTAGCGAACGAGTGCACGTGAGGTGTTCTCAGGTGATAATTAGCCAATTCCCGGTGTATGGCACTATCACTTACCTTATTTCTCTTTTGTATATATTATTTGGTATAAGAATAGGGCATAGGGCTTATTTCAATGGATGAAATCAGTGGAAAATTCCAAGGAAGATTTACTTAGCGCAGCGTGGCTGGGTAGGTGAGAGGAGAGGGTAATGGAAAGGAGTTAGGGAGGGGAGTCAAGAATGGGGAGAAATGGCTGAACTGTCAACAATGGATGCGAGTACAGATGAGATTAGGAGTGCTGACTATTGTTGGACATTGGCAGTACTGATAGATGATACAAGCCACCACTTGAAAGCCCGGGCAAATTCAAAATAACACAGAATCACAAAAGTGATGCCCTGCGGTATGATCCTGTGCTCCTAAGCGTCACAAAAGTGACGCCTCGTGGTTAAGAGGCTAAGGTCGTGATGTGCAGTAGATCTAGTGTTGTGGCCACGTGGCAACATTTGCCTGGTGAAGCGAAAATGGCCTTCGCACTCATAGGTCAGTTTGGTGCTTTTTGCTTGTGTGCTCAAAGCCAGGTGTGGGTAGAGACATGGCAACACTGTGTTTACATGTTGGTACCGCACCTTAGTTCCCACGTTTGTCGCTCTTGAGTGTGGATGTGTGCTGGGCCGAGCTGTAACCATTGCAGCTTCCTTTGTTGCATTTGTGGCTGCTTCCTACCTCCTTCAATCCTTGATTATCCTCTGCAGCATTCTCATGGGTATGATGATGGTCCCACCAACACCCGAGAAACGAATGGGGAAGGTTATGACTCTGGAGACGAAGGTTGATGCAGGCTGGACCACTTCAGGCATTCTGTGAGAATATGATTTGGCCTGTTCAACTTTGTCTGATATCAAAAATCATGGGCCAAGCTGACTCCACACTGTCATGACTATGGTGATGCCACTCGGAAGGGTGATAGGAAGGTGATGTCTCGGCCTCACCATGCCACCATCAATCCCTCGATTTTGGTTTGGTTCTGCCACCAATGGGATACCAGCATGCTTGTACTTGGGACCAAGCTGAAGGAAGCATCTGAGAAGTTTGCATGACTACGCAATATGCATAACTTCAAGGCATCTGAAGGCTGGGTTTTTCTGGTTCAAACTTTGACATGGGTTTACTGGCTGTCAGACACGTGGCGAGGCTTTGGGTGTGACAGTGGAGGATTTAGAGCCATTTGGCCAGAGAGTGCTGCACCTAATTGAGGATGAAGGCCTTGCTCTTGGTCAAGTGCACAACGCTGACAAAACTGGCCTCTTCTACCACTCCTTGCCCACCAACACCCTGGCAAATGAGAAGTAGACTACTATGCCACATTGAACGTTGTCCAAACAGTGTGTCTACGTTTTGTGCTGCACCACCTCAAGCCCATTATTATTGTTGGACATACAAAACAGCCACGATGTCTCTGTGGGTTAACATATAGCCTGCCTGTTGTGTGGTACCATTCTGTGAAGGCCTTGTTTACCTGTAAGATCTTCAGAGATTGGTGCCACAGACACTTTGTCAAGGAAGTTATCTGTTATCAAACGGAGTAACTTGTTTTCTCTCATGACCAGGTGAAGACACTCCTGATCCTCTCTTACAAAAACTTTGTAGCTTCTTGTAGTGTGTTTTGTAGATCAGTTATACATATATTAGACTCATGGACGAGCGGTTGTTATATGTGAGTAGTTTTGTAAGTACCGGTAGATAATCTTCGTTCCCTTTTTGTCATGGAATGACAGGAGACGTAAAAATTAGTATGGGACTATTTTTATTTGTCTTGGAAATATTAACAAAGTCTCTCACACACGAGTGAAATATAAAATAGAGTCCCGCGAGCTACCTCCCTGTCCCGCTCTCTCTCTACCTCTCTCTTCCACCCTCTCATCCATGTTGCTAGCCTTCTTCTCCCTACTACCTGTCGGTTCTATGGCCAGTCTCCTTCTGATATCAGAATCCTACATTCTGGTGTAGCAGGGGTCATGTCACGTGTGCTCTACTGTCGTGGAAGCTTCTAGAACACTGTGTGTCTGTGTGTATGTACTGCTTCCGGTGCACGATCAACATTCCTTCACTTAAAGAGTTGCAAGCTAATATCCCGTTCCCACACCTTGTTTGGTGCTCTGTCTATCTATCTACTTATCTATCCATCGTGCTTTCTGTTATGATTTGTATTTATAATATGGAGTCCTGACATCGCTCGGTCACGCAGCTGGCAGTCCTCCGACAGCAATCATCATTGAAATACATAATATTCTTCTTCTTCTTCACTCTTAATGCATAATATTGATTATAATATTGTATAGACATAATATTCATGATAATATTGTACTGATCCAGTAATATTACATTTTAAACAAGTTGTATATATATTTAAACAAATGCAGTATAGTTAAATTGGTTGTTGTATGACATTTTGTTAGATGTGTATGGTAATATTGCTAGGTCATTACATTTCATATTGAGTTATTCCTTTAGTTATTTTAATATTTCACCTAACTTGTGTGATGATTCTGGTAATACAGAATTGTAGTAACATCGTATGAATTGTTACATAATATTGAAGTAACATTTTGGTAATACATAACCATAACATTGTATGAATTGTTACATAATATTGTGGTAACATTGTGGTAATGCATAACTGTAACACAGTATGAATTGTTACATAATACTGTGGTAATGCACAATGCTTTCTGTTATGATTTGTATTTATAATATAGAGTCCTGACACCTCGACAATGCCCCTGCTCACCAATCCAAGAAGGAACTGGTTGTTGATAACATTCGCATCAGATGCATGTTTCTGCCATTTCATATGACTGCTCTCATTCAGCCAATGGACCAAGGTGTGATAGTGGAAGTGTAGAGACTATACCTTCAGCGGTTCCTCGATGAGGTGATGGTAGTGCTAGATGATGGGTAAGGGGTTTACACACGTGGGGAGCAGACGTTGGAAAATCTTCAGCTTTATGTCATCAAGTCTGTGGTAGTAAACTCAGCGAATGCTTGAAAGGGAGTTCTGTCAAAACCATTGAGAGTTGTTCATCTCGTCTCCTTCAAAGATATGAGGCCTTGTAAGACTTTGGGGGAATTCACATGGACTATTTCCACCTTTGTCTACATATGGCAGGCAAGGATGTGAAAGTTGACGATGTGAGAGAGTGGTTGGATGATGACGGAGTTGATCCTGGTTGTCAGATGCTCTCTTATGAGGAAATCGTTGCTGCTGTCTCTGCGGGGGCCAACAGAGGACAGCGTCAAGGACGAGAACAAGGACCCTGACTCTGAGCACCCCATCACTCCCTTGTCTTGGTGTGCTATGTGCCAGCATAGAGCAGGTGCTTGAATATGTTGAGCATCTGCACTGCAATAGGGAGCTGGTGCCACTAAAGCTGACAATGGACCTGCAGGCAGTCAGGGATGCCGTCATCCCCCATCAGAATCATCGTACTTAATCGTCAGTGCAAGATCAACTTGTTTTTCAAGCTTGCCATCCCAGTGCATGCGAGCTACTTCTCTCCACCACCATCACCTTGTCTCTAGTCTTCACTCTTGGACCCACAAACGAGCACATCACCAGCTGTTGAGTTGCCATTAGATGTGAGCTTCCTGTCATCTTCTGAGTCTCCTGAGATGGATAGGCCTCCATCATCTCGCCACACATCCCCACTCATTGCCCAACTCCAGCAGATGTAGGAGGAGTTTGACATTTGTTAAGTGATTCTGTTAGCCACTACACCATATGGGATTAATGTATACCAGCTGGAGGCTAGCGGGCTATGACACCTGTCCGATGTTCATTGGATGGTAAGCACTGTACAGTACTGTACAATACTTTATTAGAATTCTTTTTGCAACTTTCATTCTCATTTATTTTTTTGTGGATTTTTTTTTATTTATCCATTGTTATCTTAGTGTCTAGGATTATATTGGATAATCCCATGTGCGTTTTGATGTCTAAATAACTTAAAGACCAAAGAACTCTATCACAAGGAGGTGTACTGTACATATAGCTTGAGTATAGGTAGGGCATAGGAAGGTATGATACTGCTCCGTATCCGGATTTCGTCGGTATCCAGACGTACCGATCGCAGTGTTACATCAGATAATTGAGGGATTACTGTAATTATTGTTATTCCGACCTCAGAGTCTCCTGATGATTCCAGGAGGAACAGAGACTGCAATGAATCCGAGGGGCCCAAGTTGTGTCCTAGCATGGACCATCGCTGAGAGATTAAAAAAAATCCAATAATCCCCAGTGGGGTCAAGGTCACTAAGAAACAGTAGGTGGAGACTAGTGGCTGTCCTTAGGACAGTTGCAGAGTTATTATTATTATTATTATTATTATTATTAGCTTTCACCTACTACATTGGTGGAGACTATTGTGTTTGCTGGTATTGTTAGTCGTCATCTACCCTGTTGGTGGAGACTATTGCTCTCACTGGAATTATTATTGTTCTTACCTCAGAGTCTCGCAATGAATTCCAGAAGAACTGGAGACTGTACAAGAAATCTGAAGGTCCCAGGTTATGTGTCCTGGCATGGACCATTGCTGATAGAAAAAAGATTCCAATCACAAGCATTCTTCAACACCTTTGTCAGATCCCCTGTTGATGTTACACAAACAGTTACCTTATGTTCTTTAGAGCTTTGTATTACACATACCTTACTACATGGCGATTGTCGAAGCTTCCTTATTGTAGCCACTCAGTAAAAGCATGTAACTAATTAGTCTCCACCTACTACATAGGTTGAGGTCATTGTTTTTGCTGGTATTAGTATAATTATTCTCGCCTCAGAGTCTCGCAATGATTCCTGGAGAACCGGAGACTGCACAAGGAATCTGAAGGTTTTTATCTTTATATTATGCGTCCTGGCATGGGCCATTGCTCATAGAGAAAAAAAATCCCAATCTCCCTAATGGGGTCAAGGTCATTGCAAGAAACAGTAGCAGAAACATACTTTGTTCGACACTTTTGTCAGATCCCTTGTTGATGTTACACAAGAAGTTACTTTAAGGTCTTCAGATCTTGTTTATATTACACATATCTTAGCACATGGCGATGCTTCCCTCCTGTGGCTACACAAAGTACGCATCTTATTATTATTCCAGCCTCAGAGTCTGCCAGTGATTTTAGGAGAACCAGAGACTGCTCAAGAAATCTGATGGGTCCAGGTTATGTGTTCTGGCGTGGACCATCGTTGATAGAAAAAAATCCAAATTTCTCCAGTGGGATAAAGGTCATTGTAAGAAACAGTAGCAGGAGACTAGTGAAGTGACTGTCCGGAGAACAGTAGACGAAACTTGGCGGACCCATTACAAAGAGTTTATTTCGATTTATCATTAGTTTCTACCGACTGCATAGTTGGAGACTATTGTTTTCGCTAGTATTATTATGGGTGGAGACCACTGTTTTAGCTGGTATTAGCATTATTATTTCGGCTTCAGAGTCTCACGACGATTCCAGGAAAACCGGAGACAGCGCAAGGAATCTGAAGGGCCCAGGTTACGTAATGACAGAGGTAATGCGAGCTGGTACAGGTTGCCACTTAAATCTGTGTGTCTTATATCTAGATGTTCTTTGACAGGAAGGATTTTAGTATCAATGTGCAAGCAAACTGTGGGAATGGTTTTGGTCCAACGAGTAATGATTGGCAAGGAATTGTTCTGTGTTGTCTGCCAAGTGTTGAAGTTGATGTTAAATATGACTGGGGCCCATACCAGGGAGGCATGGATTGCCACTGATGTAATATATTGTTTACATAGTAGTTTCTTTTTGTTGCTCGAAATCTGTCCCTGAAAGTGCAGTGAGTGCGTTGAGTGTGGAGATGCATAACAATTTGATTGTTTTGTGCTGGGTCCATGAGGGCGAGTCCAGTGTTACATGTCACTTCAAAATCTCTGTGGAGGGGACACGTAACATAGTAAAATAGTCAAGTTATCACCTAAGGATCGTCTTAACATTGCGAGAATAATAACACTGTATGTAATTTTCAGTGCAGGTATGAAAGACGACAGCATTTTGGGTGACAGTTCACGGAAGTGTACTACTGTATGTCGGAGGTGGAGGCTGTGGTGGTGGTGATATAATACAGCATTAGTATTAATTAAAAAACAAACACCTATTAACTCTTTTATAATAATGAAATTCACAATAATTTCTTGTTTAAGCTCTACCAAAGGTCACTGATATTAAAAACAATTTTAGTCACACCCGCAAACAGAATAAACTAAGACTTTATACATGTGTACGCACTAAACAATCAACAACATGACAGCGAGTGCATGTGCATAGATCCTGGCAGACCTAACATCAACGCACACACATGCACACACGCCCAGCGACACGCACGCACTATACGTACATGCACAATACACACAAAATATATATACATTCTTACACACATAGCAATACATATACAGAGAGAGAGAGAGAGAGAGAGAGAGGGGGGGGGATGTGAAAATAAAATTATAAGATGCCCAGTGCAGGAATACTGTACTATTTTGATGTGACCCTGGAAAAAAAAAAAAAATGATAGACTGCAACACACACCTTATATGGCGCCAATTTTCTTTTCAATTTCTCATGTAGCCTGGCAATATCCTCTTGAGTGGTATTCGCACCACCTGAATCAGAGGCATATTGATATAAACAACACACATGAGATTGCGCACTGTTTGAGTCGTGTGATGTTTTATTTTGATTTGTTCTTTCTACCCTCAGACGATTTTATTCAACTTAGGAAAAATTTCACATATCAGTGGGTTAGTGAAGGCTACTGACATAAACCTTTACTACTCCGAAAGGTTTGTCCTAAGCTAACAAAAATCACTTGCAGGTAAAAAGTGGCAACCAAAATATTTCGGACACAACTAGGTCATAGGCTGGTCATTACGGCCAAGTTTGGTCGGAATCGGTTGATTCTACAGGGCTGAAGTGCCTGCCACGGTTAAACAAGAAAACGCAACAAACAGTAATGGAAACATGGGGCTGGCCAAAAAGCCATTGTTCGTATTAAAACTTTTTCGCACACTCCATTCTCTTTATATTTTTTTAATTTCTTAAATCCGTGAGATCACGTGTGTGCGTTCGTGTGTGTGTGTGTGTGTGTGTGTGTGTGTGTGTGTGTGTGTGTGTGTGTGTGTGTGTGTGTGTGTGTGTGTGTGTGTGTGTGTGTGTGTGTAAAATTAAAAGGATAATTATAATGGATGTATAGTATTCTGTAATGGCTATTTCTGTCATAGCGTTATCATACCTCTCTCTCTCTCTCTCTCTCTCTCTCTCTCTCTCTCTCTCTCTCTCTCTCTCTCTCCCTCTCTTGCTGTCATAGCGTTATCATACCTCTCTCTCTCTCTCTCTCTCTCTCTCTCTCTCTTGCTCTCATAGCGTTATCATACCTCTCTCTCTCTCTCTCTCTCTCTCTCTCTCTTATTCTTTACCGTAGGAATCAGAATCTTCGCGTCGGCTTTGGAATGAGTTTCTTGAAAACAGTAGTTTACTCGGATGCATGTAGATAAAGTAAAATACACACACACACACACACACACACACACACACACACACACACACACACACACACACACACTCGCGCGCGGAGGCTGCTGCACAGGGCAGTTTGTGTAATTGTGACTTGGACATTTGTTCACTGGTCCTCTGTTGGTCCCGTCGACAGGTTATAAAAACATCACTTTGAAGACCATAACACCAGATATGAAAGTGATATCACTTCCATATCAAACAGCAGGTGATGGGTATCAGGGCCAAAACAGTGGTGTGTGAGTGTGTACTGTGAATGTAATATCCCTCACGTATCTTGACAAACATGGTGAATATTGAAGCCTAAATATCATGTGATGCATTAGAGCTTCACATCATCCCTCTGTTGGTGTCATATAGGATTGCTGAACCACTCAGTGGGCTTCATACCCTATATCCAGAGTCTGAAGCATTAGCTCTTTTAGTACGATGTTGCCATATTAAAGTTCATTTGAGCTGAAAGATTTTATTATTCAGTTGAGAGTCTGCAATACACAAACTGTTACAAAAGGCTTCATCTTGCTCATGTGTGAAACATCCATACTCGTATGCAGGATAAAATGGTCTGGGGACAGCAACACTAAAATATGAATGGAACCATTGACCTAGAGAGGTAAAAATTTCCCTGGTCAATGGCTGAGGGATGTGTAAAAGTTCTATCTATCTGTCTATTGCCCGACGCCTAAAAGTTAATAAAATTAAAAAGTTAATATATTTTAAACTGCCAAGTAAATCATTCCAGACAGAAAGACTGGAGTATGTTAACTCTGTTGACTGATACAAAAAACAACATATCGCTATTAGGGCAAATAAGTTATGAATTGTCAATCATTACGCCATTATTTTATCTTTGCACTGGCATTGTCTCCTGAAAGTACAGTAATAAAATTTCCATTCAGTACCTTAATGCTTATCTTATTCATCCCTGACAGAGACAGATAATTATATTTAAGTTAAGACAAAACCTTCCCAACACAGGTTAGAATAAGTCTTAATTAATCCCTTTAATATCGCTTTCAAATTATTTTTTTTTTTTTAGCTTTATTTCTTGCAGCCGCCAGACACTGGCTTAGCTTAGGAATGAAATCCTAGGGTGAGGGAACTGCAAGGTTTCCAGTGAATTTTTCCTAACATGGTCATTCTAGTATACCCTTGCTACCTCCAAAAAACTGAATTCAGTTTTGGGAAGACCACTTGGGCTTAGGTGGTTATTAGCGTCAAGGCACTTAAATATAACATGCTACATAACAATTAGACGTTAATATACTGTTAATATGTAATACAGATATTTGAGGAAAGTCGTCCCTACATTCGAGACAGCTGAAGGAAACATCAGTGGAAAATCTAGCTAGGGAATGTAGCCATAGCACATCATGAGGTCATGGAAAAGCAACACAATACACCTGATGGAAATCATCACAGACTCATACACGTGCAGACACACATGACCCAACCAGTCATATATGTGGGAAATCTGAGAGACTGGGCAGAAGGGGCTGGAAGTCTTGGAAGAGAAGAGGCACGGTGGAAAAGGCAGGATTAGAGGGCTCGACGTTAGCTAGCATAAACTGCCCTCACCTTAGTACCCAGAGAATGAAACTGCAATCATACACCAGATTCATCTTTATCCTTCTCCTGCCATCCATGACAAGAACAACTTTAAAAGTCTCTCTTCAGACAACCGTTTAATCTAACATTCTTGGAATCGGCCCGCGTACAGCTACGAGATATTTTGGTAGCAGCAATTCTACGAACCACGACTACAGTCGATTAACACCTCACGATTTTATTAACAATCAACATTCTGTCCGAGCTTCAGTTCTACGATTAACGATAAACTACAAGAATCTACGATTTTAACTCAACACCCAACACAAGATATTATAGTTCTACAGTTGAGTCCACATTAACAACACAGAAAACAAAAACTACTACAAGTTCCCTTCATATGACGTCTTACGAATTTATATGCAACAGCTGACTACCCTTAACTGCTACAACAATAAACAATAGTGGTAAACGAAGCTGATTAACATCTCTATCAACAATTAACGAGCAAATTAAGAATCAACTCTACAATCAAAACAAGATATTACGATTCTACAAGTAAACTGCAAACAGGTGATACGGTAACCAAGATCAGCTAAAAGTTCGCACCATACAGCAAGAAACTACAATTAAACGCTGTACAAGTAATCACAAGCCTACATGTTAATCATAACACAGAGAAGATATACAAATACGAAAGTGAGTAACCCGAGGCAATGAGGAGGATGTGGCGCAAACAAGCAACAACCCAGAGAGTGAGAAGGCTCTGATTTAGTGTTGTGACTGCGGAAAAACAACACAGCAACACCTAATCCTGCATTCACCAACCCTAACTCACCATTACTCACTTCACTCACCACTATTCACCATTACACACCGCTGTTCAATTCGGGGTGATGAGGCATGGTGGCACCAGCATAACACAGCAGTACTAACGCAGTCATGCCAGGACCCTGACCTGCCTCAACCAAACCTTACAAACCCTCATAGCATCATCATAACTACTGCAATTATTCTAAGTTTGTTAAACATATACTCTGTTAGTTTAATATTACTTCATTTATACACAACCTTACGTATATACACAGTAATAGACAAACACTGCGCAAACATATAAAACGTGGTTTACGATTAAAACTGCAATTACCATATTTGCAACAATCAAACCAAGTATCAATTAAGACAGCGTTATTGAGAATAACACGGTTAAGAGGAAATAAGCAAACAGGCAGTGAGAACAATGCTTTGATGATACTACCTGAGTTGACGCAAGTAACCCCACCGCCCTCCATCGCTCACCACAAGCTATTTTACTCTTTACTCTTTATTCCTTACTTTTTACCACATTTTACTCTTTCTAGTAGTTTAACAATACCACTTCATTTATATGAAAACTTACGTATATATATATATATATATATATATATATATATATATATATATATATATATATATATATATATATATATATATATATATATACGTTCCTGGATGGAATATTTCCCGAAATCCTTAAAGTGGAAAATGATGAGTTGATGAATGGCTTTTGAAACTTTTTAATGTGGCTTGGGATAATGGTGGAATTCCAGAAGAGTGGAAGAATGGAGTGACTATTAAAATACCAAGAAAAGGGAGATTTAAGTGTATGGGAATTGGAGGGGGATAACTTTGACACCTGTAGTTGCAAAAGTCTTTTCCAAAATCTTGTTGAACAGAATAGAGCCAGTAATTGATAAAATTTTTAGAGAAGAACAAGCGGGATTTGGAAAGGGTCGAGGTTGTAATGATCAGATTTTTTATTGTAAGGCATCTAATGCAACAAGCTAATGAAATGAAAATGCCACTTAGTATGTGTTTTGTGGATTTTGAAAAGGTGTTTGATAGTGTTTCACCAGGAGCTATGTTGAAAATTATGAGATTCTATGGTATACAAGAAAAGTTTGTAAATTTTATTAGAAGCATGCATGAAGGTACTTTTTGTAAGGTAATGGTGGGTGATTCTTTGAGTGATTCATTTGAGGTTAGGTCAGGAGTGATTCAAGGAGGAGTTCTTTCGCCATTGCTGTTTGTTTTGGTTATGGATTATGTTATGAGATAGGTTTTAAGGAGAACAGGTGCAGGAATTAACTGGAAAGAAAATAAGAATCTGATGGATTTGGACTATGCTGATGATACTGTACTGATTTGCAAAAATATTTACGAGATGCTTGATTGCCTGATGGAGGAAGGAGAAAAAGTGGGATTGGTAATAAATTGTGGAAAGACTGAAATCATTAATATGAACGTGGAGAACCAAGTAGATTGTATAATTGGGAATAATGTGGTGAAGAATGTAGAAAATTTTAAATATCTAGGAATGATTGTATCATCTAATGGATCATTAAGCAATGAAACTGAGGAGAGGATTAGACAGGCTTGGCGAGCTGTTGGAATGCTGAAATATGTTTGGAATAATAATATGCTTTCGGTACATACTAAAGTAAAAATTTACAAGTCCATGGTTAGACTAATTTTAATTTATGGGCATGAGTCATGGCACAGTACAACTGCAACAGATCAGAAAGTATTAGGATTTGAGAATAAAATACTGAGAAGGATTCTTGGGGTAAAGTGGCAAGACAGAGTTACAAATGAAAGAGTAAGAGATACTACGAGAGTGGAACCAGTTGATCAATATGTGAGACTGTCTCGCTGGAAAAGGCTGGGGCACATATATACGGCAATTTCATACAGGATGTGCCAGAGTGGACTGCTAGAGGGAGAAGAGGCAGAGGTAGGCAGAGGGAAACCTGGTTGAGGAAAATGAAAAGAGAAGCAGGAGAGGAGTGTTGGTGGGACCTGAAGGAGATGGCAAGAAACAAATACTGGTGGAGAGAGTTCATCGAGGCAATATGCATATCAAGGGGTGCCACAGGAAATGATTGATTGATTGATACGCTCCTGACTGGGAATCGAATCCTGGACCTCCAAGATAGAAGTCAGGCACTGATACCACTCGACCAGGCGTGATAAAAGCTCTGATCGCCTGATATATATATATATATATATATATATATATATATATATATATATATATATATATATATATATATATATATATATATATATATATATATATATATAAATTTATTTTCACGGACCAAGTAAATCCATTATGGAAGGATCTATTTCAGTCACAACACATTAGGATTATATCACAACCCCAAGCAACTCGGCAAGTGATAGAGCAGTTTTAATCTATCCTAGACACAACATAAGCATCTTTTGATGTTAGAGAAACACGCATTACACGCCTGGTCGAGTGGTATCAGTGCCTGACTTCTATCAATGACGTCCAGGGTTCGATTCCCAGTCAGGAGCGTACAAATATATTTGTACACACGCGTGTAATGTGTGTTCTCCAATATATATATAATCTTCTTACAGTCACTAATCTCAATACATGAAGTGATTCACAATTATATATTTAGCACATTCAGTACGTATGTGTTTCATGAATACTACTAGGCAACACTCATTGTCAATCTATATCATTCAATTTCCCTATCCCAAAATCTTCATTCCATCTACAGTGATAAATAATATATACCATCACATTAACACAGTGAGCAATTAAGAGAACTGTAAAATGCGGTCATTAGTTAAAGCTATTTAGTGGGACCAGGCAAAATAAATTACAAGGAAAATCCAGTAAAAAAAAAAAAAATGACGTCTTGATGTGCTGTGTGCGACATTCCTTAGCCAGAATTTCCATTGCTGTTTCTTCCAGCTCTCTCGAATTTAGGTACGACTTTCCTCAAACCTCTATATTACATATATATTAACAGCATATATACCGTTTCTAACTGTTATGTATTGTGTTATGATATTTTAGTGCCTTGACATAAGCAGTTTCCACTGACAATTTTACCACACTGTCCTCTTTTTCGGTAATTTTATTTCATTAATTGTTTACTGAGAAGAAGATTCCACTTACACTTTCAGTGCAGTGTCTTATTTTGCTACCTTTAAAATACCTTCATTATTTGCTGTGAAATTCCCATAACCGTTCCTCTGTAATTCCTGGTGTTCCCTCCCACTTTTTTCTTGCCGGCTTCAGTTGAAGGAATTAGCGAGTAAGGTAAACCTTCCTGTTTTGTAATCTCCTCACCTCACAGATAGATACCAGTGCCATAGCGTACTCTAGAACTAACTGCTTAGAATGGACTTTCTACTGCTGCTGTCTTACAACATAGTCGTGTAACCTTTTATAATTTGTTCGTGGTTACCTTTCATAGCATAAAACGTTGGGTAATTGTCACAGGGAGATGTGAATTTATGAATTAAGAATGCTTGATGTTACTTAAAAATAGAGACAAGGAACTGACTTGTGAAAATCAAGCAGTAAGTTTTACTTTATGCCGACTTACTTCGCCGATTCTCTAAAGACAAGAATTTATAAACTTTCTCAGCAGTACACAGCAGAGACTAATTACTCACGAGTGCTGTTTGTAGTACTGTTAGCCTCTCGAGAAAGTGATTCCACCCCTGACAATCAATAACTAATGTTAATAATAATAAACAGGTTTTTGCCGGTGCATTAACTCCTGGCTGTTACAACGGATTTAAGTTTGATACAAAAGAACTGGCCTAAGTACCAGTTATGAATAATAAAGCGTTTGTGAAAACTAGGGGTGGCAACTAAAATAAGCTTAATGTGGAGAAATAAAACACGAGTTTAACTACATTAAGCTCAAAGAAAAGAACTGTAAATTTATTAATAACAATGAAATAAATTTACGTTGAAGGAGTCTCAAAAATGAACTCAAAGTAACAAGAAGAATACACTCACTCGCTCATTCAAAAGCTAAACACACTTAAGCCTAGAAAAAAACGAAAAGAAATACTGGTCAATGGAAAGGAGCTGAGCGAAAAGAACTGGGTGCCTGTGCTGGACATCAGACACTGCAATTCACTAAGTCCGCTTCGCCAATTCACCGTCTAGGTGGAGATTCGGGAACTTGCTGTACAACGGCAGTGCTGCCTTACACTGGGCACAAACGGTCCTACTCTCGCGACAACTCAAAGCTGACTAACTTCAAATTATGAAAGGGGGCGAGAGGTGGCCGCGTTCGAAATTCAATGGAAGAAAGTGAGTGATATAGGCTCACAATAAATCACTCAGTGAAAGCATTAATGTCGTGGGTAAGAACGGCCACTCGTGAAACAGTGACAAATGTTCTGAAAACCATCCCGACCGAGTGAATACGAGGACGGTTGAACTGAGTGATGCCCAGTGGGAATTCCACTAGAATTCGTTGTTTTCTCACTTTAGTACAATGTCACGAATTTATAAATACGCTCACGCGAATTCGTGACAGTAATATACAGACAGGATATATATGTATAACTTTTTCACGTAGTGTAACAATGGTATCTCTACGAAGGTCAAACATCTACCTGAATAAGTCATACTAGGAGACATGACACCACATCTCTCAACAAAACGGCTTTACTCTCAAATTCCACTATTTTTAACTTTTCGGTGCCATTAACGACTTTTTTATTTCATATTAATGTTACTTGCAACTAATTTGGCCAAATTCAATGTAAGAGTTAGGAATATCTTGACTAAACCTTACCACTGCTATAAACTCACTTCGAGATTTTTCAGGTTAAGAGCAGACATCTGTATTTCGTTAAAACAAATACTGGAAAAAAAAAATCTTGATTACTTCCTTTGCTGCTAATTACGCCTTTCTGTATCATATTCATGCAAGTACTGGATGATTTTGTTAAGCTCAAAAGTATCCCCCTTCAGAAATGGATAAAGTATTACTCTCTACAAACACCTTGCTGATTAATCTCACACAATAATCATTGGCCGACATCAATTCCGTAACACACACGCAACATGCACTTCTCAAAACAAGTTATTGGTAAAGCTTTTGATGCCATCTGCCTACGCAAACTAATCACCATGACATACAACACACACATGGAAAACAACACTAAATGCTGGCTTCCCAGCTATTTGTCTGATAGGCCTGCATCTGTTAAGTTCCAAGACAAGTCACCACGAACACAAAATTTCACTAACGTAGATCAACAGGAGTCCATTCCCTTAACCACACTCTTCAGCCCCTACATGCATGAAAGATTCACCACCCTTCCCAGCCCCACTCATACATTCTCAAATATACAGATGACATCACTATAACTACCATGCACCACACTGCAGTTACACCTGCAAACAGCACCATCGCTACCTCAACAAACTACATACTTAGGTGGAGAACCACAGGCTGATGATCACCCGGGATATCCTCTACCACACTCATCAGCAGTAAACAGGAACACAGGTATTCCCGTCCCATCACACTGAACCATGTACCTGTCCCATACACATCCTTCACTAAGATCTTGGAGTGACATGTGACGCAGGCCTCACCTTCGAAGACCATGACCAAGACATCAAGAGGCAGTGCACCCCTGGATTTAATAAACTCAGGACAACTATATGGCCAGACTTTGGGTAACAAATAGAAACATTCTCCTTACTCTATAAACAAGATATTAGATCAGTGATGTCACATGCCTCCCCTGCATGAGCTCCCATCCTATGCCCTTGTAAATCAGAGTACAACGCACTAGGCACCACCAGTGGCTGCATGAAAACCAAATCCCACAGCTCACTTACACATTAAAAATAACGTCTTCTATATCAAAGACAACCTTGATATGAGAGACGCACAGCTCCCTGCAGCAGCCTGAGACAATACACAACACCGTTGTCATAAACACTCCTACCCACATAAAACAATCACCACACAAACATTATCAAATCCTCCACAACAGTATCCCACCTGCAGACATTCGAACACTAGCAAAGGTGAAACACCTTTATATTCGATTCACACGCACAGAAATACCCCCTCCTGTCATACAGTCATCGGCGTGTCCTTATATGGGAATGATTTAGTTAATCTAGTTAGGCTAAGAATAGGACATCATGTAGCCCTCCTCGGATACCAGCTTATATTTGAGTTGGGTGGGTACCACTATACGAAGCAGACAAAACAAACGGTGTAGGGAAAACATAGTAGAAGACCATAAGGGCAGTTGCTTATTTGCAGTCGACGGGTCTACTCGATCAGACGGACAGGGTTAAAAAAACAACAACAACAATACAGCAACTAAAAATAATAATAATAATAATAATAATAATAAAGAAAAAGAAAAAGGAATAACAATAACAACAATAGTAGTAGTAGTAGGAGTAGTAAAAATAATAATAATAATAATAATAATAATAATAATAATAATAATAATGATAATAATAATAATAATAATAATAATAATAATAATAATAAAAATGATAATAATGAAAATAATAACAATGATAATAGTAATAATAATAATAATAATATTAAGATGTGGTAGGTGGAGGTGCTCACCATCCACTCACTCGTTGTAATGCTACTCTCAGATGTCTGCCATTTCCTCTCCACCATCCTTCTTTCCTTTCATCCTCTTCTGTTTTTGTTTCCTTCATTCTTTCCTCGTCTTTCTGCCTCATGGTGACTTTATACTCTCTCTTCTGGCTTTCTTTCCTTCATTCCTTCCCCTTCCTTCTTCTGCCTTAGTAACTCCACACTGAGTGACAAGCCAAATGGTTTCCTGTACACCAGGAAACCATTTACCACGCTGGGTGGTAACCGTACAACCGAATTTTGGTGCCTGGTGGTTTAGAGGGTAATTACAGCGCTCCAGTTGGATTGAGCAGGTGAAGGTTTATATCCAAGGGATGGTTGGGGTTTATTGCTCTCTTAATGCCACTCAGGGATAAGTTAGGTTGGTCACTCTCATCTTGAATGTCGGGACCAACTTGTCTAGCCCCGGGCTCCTACGTTCCTCATGGGACAACCGAGGATTGGATGATGGCTGGATGGGTGAATTATTATCATTATCATTATTATTATGATTATTAATTATTATTATTATTATTATTATTATTATTATTATTATCATCATCATCATCATCATTATTATTATTATTACTTTATTATCATTATTCACAGTCGCGCCGAATAAATGTACACCGCGCCATACCACGACCACCACCAGCACCGCGCAACTCATTCTGAGTACTCCCAAATAATTTATGGCAATTGCTGCACGTAATGGCGTGAGAAACTGGCCTCTAGTCCAAGGCCATTACGGGTTGAAAGTGTCCATGGGCCATAAACACGAAGCAACGGGTCGAAGCCATCGCTGGGCCGGTGAGTTTGCCCGACGTTAAGGTTGTCCTCGAATAACCTCTAACGGCAGATTGGTTTTAGCCTAGTTTGGTTTGTCTGGGCTAGGCTTGCTTAGTCTAGAATAGGTTAGATTATATTAGACTCTGCTGAGACAGTATAATACGTAAAGCTTGATAAGATCACATACAATATTCCGATAGGTTAAGTTCGGTTAGGCTAGAATGGTGAATGTTTCTATGGATCATTAACTTAAAAAAAACAACGATTAGTTTCCATCTCTTGTACCGATTAATTATGAGTTAATATTCTTCATGATAAATTCTCGTTCTAGGCCGACTGGTTGCACTGGCCTTGCTTTGCGTTGGTTTGGTTGTGTTATTATTAAACTGGGTAGAGTTAGGTTGGGTAAAGTAAGTTTTTATTAGGTTAGGTAAGGTTAGCTTTGTTGGATTACGTTAGTTATGATAGTTTAGCTTGTTTAGAATGGTTTGGCTTTGTTTTGTTAGGTTAGTTTAGTTTAGGATAAAACAGAATAGCACAGGGAAATTTATTGGCTGGTGCTGTGAAGGCCTTGATATAAAGGTTGGGAATGAATGTAGAAGCCGTGAGAAGCTTGAGTGTCTGCTTTTTATTAAGAAACTATGACGCGGCATGAAGATGAAATGTTATGATTAACAGCAGCGAAGATGGACCGGCGAGGAATATGTGGAGTACTGCGAGTGGATTGGATAAAGAATAACGTGATTCGTGAAACATGTCGAGTAAGGAAGTCTGTGGACACCAGAGTCGAAAGCAGTGTGCTTAGATGTTATGGACATGTTGAGAGAATGGATATGAATAAAAAAGTGAAAAAAATATATCTCAGCATGAGTAAAGAGAGGAGAGAGTGTGAGAGATTGGGAGTATAGAGGTGCAGGAGTAGGTGAGAATGAGAGGGCAAAAGAAGAAGTGTGTATTGTTGTGAGTAACAGATGGAAGGAGAATATATGAGAGTATGGATCAGTTGGCTCAGGGATTGTGTGGGTAAGATTGAAAGTTGGACTACAAATGTGGGCGATTGTGTGCGTGTATGCGCCAACGCAAGATCGTGCAAACAGAGTGAGAGAAGAGTTCTGGACAAATGTGGAAGTGTGCAACAAAAAGTTTGAAAGGAATGAAAGAGTGCTTTTGATTGGTTATATGAATGGTAAAGTACGGAATGTCAAGAAGGATGGAGTAGTTGGTGAGTGAGGTGTGCCTGCTGAGATAGATGAGAATGACAGTGCATTACTGGACTATGTGCCGGGAGGGGGTTGGTGATAGCCAATACCTTCTTCAGACACAAAATGATCCACACGTATACATGGCGAGTGATGAGAAGGGTGGGTGGTGAACTGAATGAAAGGAAGGCAATGATTGATTATGTGTGTGTGGATGAACGGATGCAAAGATGTGTAACGGATGCAAGAGCAAATAGAGGTTGGGGGAGTGGACTTTCTGATCATCACTTGGTGGTGGTCAGATTCAAGGTCCAAGTAAAATGAGAAATAGGAGAAGGGAAGGGCGGGAGGAAGGATGCAAGACGAGGGGAAAGGTTACAAGAGGATGAGAAAAAGGCAGAACATAAGATAGAAGTTCAGGAACGATTTGGTAAATATGAACTGCAGCAGATGGGGGACGTGGAAAGTGTGTGCAAGATATTCACAGAAGAAATATGTGCAGCATGTGAGGTGGTGTGTGGGGTGAAGAGACGACGAAAGGGGGTGCATGGGACAGCATGGTGGAATGAAGAGGTGAGACAAGCTGTGGCACAAAAGAAGAAAGCATATAATGAACGGACGAGAAATAGGGGCGTGGAGGAAGTTGAGAGACGGAAGAGAGAGTTACATGTAGAAAGGAAGAGAGAGGTGAAAAGATTAGTAAGAGAGAGTAAGAAAAGTGTGGATGAGGAATTCGGAAGGAATTTGAGTGCAAAGTGGAGGGAATGTAAGAAAATGTTCTGGAAAGAGGCAAAGAGAGTTAGACAGGGTGTCACTGATGTTGGTAGGGGAGTGAAAGATAAAAATGGTAGATGGCTAGTGGAGAAGAGAGGAAAAGTGAGCAAATGGAGAGAACACTTTAAGGAACCTTTGAACATAGAGAATGAAAGTAATGCAAGTATAAGTGGCTGGGGAATGGCTGGGAGAAGGAGGGAGGTGAGAAGACAGGAAGAAATCAGTAGGATGGAAGTTGTGGAAGCAATGAAGAAAGTCAAAATGGGGAAATCCCTAGGAATTGATGGAGTGTGTGGGGAAATGCTGAGGCATGGGGGGAAAGATAGTAGTAGAATGGATGTGGAAGATGTGCAGATTGGCCTGGGAGGAAGGTAGAGTCCCGGAGGATTGGAAGTCAGGTATAATTATTCCCTTGTACAATGGAAACGGGAAAGAGAAGTGTGTGGTAATCATATGGGCATTTGTCTTCTTACTGTAACAGGGAAAGTATATGGTAGGATACTTATTGACAAAGTTAGGGAAATAAGACAGGAAGTATTCGGAGAAGAACAGGGAGGTTTTGGAAGGGAAGAGGTTGTGTAGATCAGATATTCATTTTTAGATCTTTAGTGGAAAAGTTTTTATAGAAGGGAAAGAAGTTGTACGTGGCCTTCATGGATTTAAAGAAAGCATATGACAGGGTGGATAGACAAGGATTGTAGAACGTATTAAGAATATATGGAGTAGATGGGAAGTTGTTGAATGCTGTGAAGAGTATGTATGAGGGTGCTAAGGCTGCAGTGCGTGTGGATAGTGAACTGAGTGAGTTTTTCTGTCTGAAGGTTGGGTTGAAACAGGGATGTGTCATGTTTCCATGGTTGTTCAATCTGTACATGGAAGGGGTAATAAAAAAGAGATACAAGGTAGGGCAGTGGATGTTGGAGTGGCCCTAATGAGTGAGTTTGGAAACTCCCTGTGCTGTTGTTTGCTGATGATACTGTGTTGTTAAGTGAAGACGAAGGGGAGCTGCAAGGCTTGGTGGATGAGTTTGGGAGAATGTGTAAAAAGGTGGATGTAGGGAAGGGTAAAGTTATGGTCTTCGATAGAAGTGAAACCAGTGAGTGTACAGTGAGGTTAAATGATGAGGAAATGGAAATGTGAGTACGTTTAAGTACTTGGGTAGTGTGATGAGTGAGGATGGAGGTTTGGAGGGTGAAGTGCTTGAAAGGGTGCAGCAGGGAAGAAAGGTTGCTGGTTCCTTGAAAGCAGTGATAAGAAACAGGGAAGTGAGCATGGAAGTGAAAAAGTTACTACATGACAGTATTGTGATACCAACTCTAACGTATGGAAGTGAACCCTGGACATTGCTGGAGGGACACAAGTCAGAAGTGAGAGCAGTGGAAATGAGTTATTTGAGAGGAGCCTGTGGAGTCACGTGGAGAGACAGACTGACAAATGAGGATGTGAAGAAGGTTGTGGTGTGGATGTGAATGTGATAGGAAGAGTTAGAAGAAACACACTGAGGTGGTTTGGCCATGTGGTGAGGGTGGAGAGTGAGAGACTGACGAGGAGAGTGTATATGAGTGAGGTGGAGGGGGAGAGAGGGAGGGGGAGGCCAAGGATGAGATGTAGGGATGGCGTGGAGAGGTATATGAGAGAGAGGTGTGTGTATTGGGAGCAGGGCAGTGAAATGGCGGGGGACAGGGCGATGCGGAGGCGATTTGCTTGTGGCCACCCTGTATTGGATTAAGGCGTCTGCAATAGATAGATAGATAGAAGAGTAAAGATGTGAGAAGGCTGTACAGACTAAGAAGAAAGTGGAGATATGGTGGCGGTGAGTCTAGGGAACTGACAATGGATCGACCGACCTAGCTGGAGGAATTTTGTACGGAAAAGAATATGACCACGATTCAGCGATGTTTTGAACTTGCCTTGGCTGAAAATTCCTGGGGATTAAATGATGGTTGGATGCGTGTGTGGCGCATATCATTTGCCATGTTGGTGATTAGTTATCTCACTCTCGCATTCTTTCCTCATACACTACTTCCTCCCACCTGTGGATGGGAAAATAACGCTGGATGATGATGATGATGATAATGGCGATATACCAATAAGTCAATATGCCACAAATAAACTGACTGAGAGGAAGAAGACAGATACAAGGAAATAGAAGTGAAATAGATAAAAGGACTAGAGAAAAAAAAGCACAGCAACAAGATATGAAATAAAAAGACCAACATCAACAACAGCAGTAACAGGAGAAGCAGCAATACTGACAATAACAATAATGATTTTTAAAAAATAAGAAAAAATAATAATGATGATGATAATAATAATAATAATAATAATAATAATAATAATAATGATTTTAAGGATAAGGATGATGATAATAATAATAATAATAATAATAATAATAATAATATCAGTAACAACAACAACTAGCGATCTATTTACTTATTGTCTAGCCTAAGTCATGAAACTTCCTCATAACTATTTATGGTATTGATTGTTTTTGTAAGGAAGGGTATATTTTACATTTGTCTCAATTACTAGCTAAATGTATGCTTTACTGTCACCATATTCCTGTCAAATAATGAGAAGGATAGCAGCTATATTTCTGAAAAGTTACAGCTCTACAGCTTTTGTGATTTTCTCTAAAACGTGTTACAAAGAAAATACTGTGCAGATTTGAATTCAGTACCTTTCACTAGGCTTAATGGTAAACTATTCAGCGAAAATTCTCAGCAAACTTTTTTATCATAGGATTTTCAACCAAACAGCTGTACCTCAATTAGTTTCTGAAACATTTCAACTTCAAATATACATTTTTTTGCACCAAAAATGACTATATAACCTTCAAAAATGGATCAAGGTCAATTATATTTCGTACATATAATTGGGTTACCCTATGGTACCTTCCTATATACTATCTTCACGATCTAAGACGAAATAAAGTGCAAAGAAAAGTAATAAATACCAAAACAATATTCTTTGCCATATACATGGCGAATTTAATAACATTAATAATGATGATGCTGATGATGATGATTGATGATGATGACAATAACTATAATAATACTAATAATGATACTGGTAATAATAATAATAATAATAATAATAATAATAATAATAATAATTATAACAGCAACAACAATGAGAAAAAGGATTCTTCCATAAACAATTTCAAGAACTCACAACATGATTAAGTATCGCTGAACCTAATGATTTCAACACCATTCATATAGTGAGCACTTCGAAGTTAAGAAAAGTGTCAAACACGTTGGGCGAAAGTGAATGCAACAAAATACTCGCAGAGCAAATATGGTGGAGCCCAAACTACTTTCCTTTGACTGCTGGGTTATGTCAGAAACTACTGGCCCAAATGGACCCATAGCCATATCAGACCCGCTCCTCGACCTTGGCTGTCCCACAAAATTTTCAAGTGGGTACCTTTAGCAGTTTCTGAGAATCCACGAATAGACTATTTTTATAGGATTTTGAATGTAACTGGAAAACCAGTACTGGGAACTGGATGATACTGCATCGTATGAAGCCACCAGGTGGGGAAGTGGGACAGCCAATTATGATGACCATAGTTTTGACACTGAGTGAATACTAGCAATTTACTTCATCGTAAGAAAGAATGATATAATAATAATAATAATAATAATAACAACAACAATGACAACAAGAATAATAATGATAATAATAATAATAAAAATAATAATAATAATAAAATAATAATAATAATAATAATAAAAATAATAATAATAATAATATTATTATTATTAATTATTATTATTATTATTATTATTATTATTATTCATTCATTCATTCATCATCCAATCTTATGTTACCCCATGAGGAGCGTAGGAGCCCGGAGCTAGGCAGTTGGTCCTGACATTTAAGATGAGAGTGACCAACCTCATTCATCCCTGAGTGGCATTACATGAGCAATCAACCCCAAACACCCCTTGGATATAAACCTTCACCAGCTCAATCTGATTGGAGCACAATAATTACCCATTAAACCACCAGGTGCCAAAATTTGGTTATAGGGTTACCACCCAGCGTAGTAAATGGATTCCTGGTGTACAGGAAACCATTTCGCTTGTCACTCAGTGTAGGGTCATTATTATTATTATTATTATTATTATTATTATTATTATTATTATTATTATTGACAAGACTACCAGTCATCTGTGAGCCTTGTAGACTAATAATACTGTTAGATGAAAACTTGGCTATTATGTATCCATCCTGGATGATTCCCAATACTAGTCGAGTGACTTGTGAATTCAAGTTGTCTCTGAACAACTTTTATCAATAACTTTTCCTTCTACAACCTTCTACAATGAATACTTTCTGAGATTTGAGCTTTTGACACAGTCAGACACACACAGACAGGCTTCATTTCGTAAAAAATAATTACTTTCGACTTCATCTACCTGGTTCAAGAAGAACAACGTAACTCATCGCTTTTGTGGTTAGTTATAATAATAACTAGAAACGGAAATTGCCATTAGTAACTTCAGTAACTCACCACCTGACAGGATCATCCAATTTCTCCTTCATTTTGACTCCAGGGGCCAATTTATTCCTCAATACCTATCGTTGGACCTGGTGATTTCAATGGGCTCCCCCCAAAAAATAAGCAAATTTTGAACTTCCTTGGCTATGGCCTTGACCTTTGGGTCAAGGTTATTTAAGCTTGGTAGCCATGAATAACATATCAAGTGCTATGAATATACCAAATCTGGTGGTTGCAGCCATATATATATATATATATATATATATATATATATATATATATATATATATATATATATATATATATATATATATATATATATATATATATATGAACTGATCACTCAATAACCAGTCGAGCAGGGCAGTACTCCCAAGGTGGTTGGAAAGCTGATGACAGGGAGAGCTGGAGTTCCCGTTTCATCAGCCCTCAGGATTAGTTCCTGACTATCCCCCTTTGCTGAACTTTTTCAGTGCCTCAGTAACACTGAGAGTAGGCCAGCATGCTCTCCAATACAAGTCTCTCTAACTATCAACACCAAACTACATGCACAGTACACACTACATTTCCTTTTCCAAAATCATGGCTTCGCAACACGTAGCCTCGAACCACTGTCTGACTCTCTTCTTCTTCATTTCTGCAACATTCGCGGCCTTTCCTCTAACTTTCGCTCTGTTGAGCACCACCTCTCCTCCTCTAAACATCACCTTCTTTTTCTAACTGAGACTCAGCTGTTCGAGGCAACTTACAGCAAAACCCTTGTCTGTATCCTCCTACTTTCACTATACTCATTTCAAAGCCAAAGGTGGCTGTTGTGTATATATACGCAACGACTTATCTTGCTCTCGTGTTCCTGAACTCGATTCTTTTGAAATCTCTACACTCTGGCTTCGGCTTTCCTGTCATTCTCTGACTAAATATATCTGCGCTGCTTACTTATCCCCAATGCTACTGACTATCAATAATTCTTCGACTATTTTACTTCTACGATGGAACACATCCTATCCATTTCTCCTTTCTCTGAAATCTCCATTCTAGGAGATTTCAATGTTCACCACCACCTTTGGCTCTCCTTTCCTTTCACTGATCCACCAAGTGAACAAGTCTACATCTTTTCTATCTTTATTGACCTAGAGCAGCTTGTACAGCACCCTACCCATATCCCTGACTGCCTTGGAGAGAGCTCCAACATATTTGACCTCTTCTGCATACACTGTTAATCTTTTCTCTCCGTTGGGCTCCTCTGATCACAACCTTATTACCTTAACCTGTCCTATTGCTCCAGTACGGCCTGTGGACCCTCCAAAGAAACATCGTCTGTTGCACTTTGGAGCTGTGGATTGGGAGGCCCTCAGGCAGTACTTCATTGATTTTTCCTGGAATGATTATTGCTTCCATAGCCGGGAGCCACCTGAGTGTGCCTTGCGCATAACGGAGGTTATTCTCTTGGTCATGAAAGTATACATTCCATTCTCATATCTTTTAACTAATCCAAGAAAGCCTTGGTTTGATCACACTTGTTCTAATGCTGTCCACAACAAGGAGAGGGCCTATAAAAGGTATCGCAGCCAACCTACCCCTGAATCACATCTTTTTTACGTTTCTGCCCGGAATCGTGCTAATTCTGTTCTTTGCTCTGCTAAAAATAATTTCATCTGTACTAAATGCTCTAAACTCTCCAACTCGAATTCTTCCTGCTCCTTCTGGCACCTTGCCAAAACCCTTTCCAGCAACTTTACCTCATCATCCTTCCCTCCTCTTTTCCACCCTGATGATTCTGCAGCTATTTCTTCTACTGATAAAGCAGATCTCTTCATTTAGACTTTTTCCTCCAATTCCACATTAGGCGAAGCCGGAGCTGTTCCTCCATCACTTCCCCCCTCTGACTTCCTCAAGGCTGACAATAAAATTTCTCCAGCTGATGTATTTTCTGTCATCATAGGCATATGGGCGTGATGGAGTCCCTCCTGTTGTTCTCAAGAACTGTGCTTCCATGCTTACACCCTGCCTAGGCAAACTCTTTCACCTTTGTCTATCAACTTGTACCTTTCCTTCTTGCTGGAGGTTTTCTCTCATTCAACCAGTCTCAATGAAGGCTGACCATTCCCAACCCTCTATCTATGGTCCAGTTGCTTTAACATCCTGTATCTCAAAAGTTTTCGAGTCAGTTCTTAATAGAAAAATTTTAAAGCATCTTTCCTATCACAACCTTCTTTCTGATCGTCAGTATGGGTTCCGTCAGTGACGCTCCACTGACGATTTTCTCACCTACCTTTCGGACTCCTGGTCATCCTCCTTTCAGGACGTTTGCGAAAGCTTTGCCCTCGCACTTGACATCTGAAAGGATTTCGATCGAGTCTGGCATAAATCTTTAATTTCCAAACTGCCATCTTACGGTTTCTATCCTTCTATCTATACCTTCATCTGTAGCTTCCATTCTGGTCGTTCTATGGCTGCTGTTGTAGACGGTCATCGTTTTTCTCCTAGATCTATCAGCAGTGGTGTTCTTCAGGGCTCTGTCCTATCACCAACTCTCTTCCTTTTATTCATCAATGACCTTCTAATCAGTACATCTAACCCTATCCACTCATACGCTGATGACTCCATCTTTCACCTTTCCATTCGGTCCCCACAGCATCTTTCTCAGCAGTTACTTCACAAACAAGGGATGAGGCTATGGCACACCTAATGTCTGACTTGGCTCGTATCTCTGACTGGGGTAAAAATAATCTTGTTGTTTTTAATACATCAAAGACTCAGTTCTTACACCTATCAACCCGACAAAATCTTCCACAGGTGTACCCATTAATGTTTAATGATATTCAGCTTAATCCTGCATCATCCTTGAACTTGCTTGGGGTTTTATTCACTCGGGACTTATTTTGGAGAGATCATATTACATCTCTTGTAAAATCTGCTTCCAAGAGCTTAAGTTTGCCAAGCCGACTCCTTCTTTACTCCTGCACAGTTGTTGAATCTATACCCGGATTTTATCTGCCCCTGTGTGGAGTACAACTCTCATGTGTGGGGAGGCTCCCCACATACAGCTCTTCTCAATAGGATGGAGTCAAAGGCTTTTCGTCTGATTAACTCCTCCTCTTACTGGCTCCCTTAAACCTCTGTCTCTTTGCCACGCTGTTGCATCTTTATCCCTTTTCTATCACTACTTCAATGGTCACTGCTCCTCTGAACTGTCTACTTGCATTCCTCCACCTCTATGAGGGGCATGTAGCACTCTTCTAGCAGCAAACTCTCATCCCTTTTTTGTCCAGCTCTCTAATGCAAGAGTTAACCGTTACTCCCAGTCTTTCATTTATGCATCAGGCCAACTCTGGAACTGTCTCCCTCTGTCTGCATTTCCTGCTAGCTTTGATCTCCAGTCTTTCAAACGCAGTGTGTCCAGGTGTCTCGAAATGATCGGATCTTGAATTTGGCTCTCTCTTGTATTCTGTTTTTCTCTTGGAAGGAACACTTTTGCGGGCTCATGGCCTTTGGTTCCTTCTTCCTAGCATTAAAAAAAAAAAAAAAAATACTTTCCTTTGACCCTTGGGAGATCTCAGAAACTCCTGGCCCAATCGGGCCCATAGTCGTTTCAGACCTGCTCCCCGAAAATGGCTATGTCCCACAAAAAATTCAAGTCTGTACCTGTAGCGGTTTCTAAGAATCTATGAATATACTATTTGTATAGGTTTTTTGGCTGTAACTGGAAAAACGGTACTGGGAACTGAATGATACTGGGTCATATGAAACCAGCAGCCGTGGGACTCAGGTGGCCGTCGCTCTGAAATTCAGCTATTACGAGTAACTTTTTAAGAAATAATGATGATGATAATAATGATAATAACAACAACAACAACAACAATAATAATAATAATAATAATAATAATAATAATAATATTAACAAAAATGATAATATTGACAAGAACAATATAACTCACCGTTAATGTGCTCATCATCATCATCCGGACCTCCTTTCCCACCCTAGGTCAAGGTGAGGAGTAGCAACGTTCAAACAACCCAAGTTTGCCCAATCCAATGGGTCACGCTTCCATTCGCTCACCATTCAAGCCCCCAGCATCCTGGGTCGACCTGATACGCCAAAAACATTGACCATGTTCTGTAGCTTCACATAAATGCATCAGATAATGTCAGCCCGGACGCTGTCACGTTTAAAAAGGAGTGCCAAATCCCTAATCATGAGCTTCTCCCCACAATATTTATCCAGCCACTCTATCTCTTGTCAATCCCCTAGCCTCACCGACTTCAAAACCTCTCTTCCTCACACACTTTCATCCACCACATCCCTCCACCTTCTCCTTGGCCTACCTCGCGTCCTCCCTCCTTCAATTTCGCTCAGAAATACCTTTTTCATCACTCTATTGTTATCCATTCTCTCCACATGACCATACCATCTCAGTACACTCTCTTCGATTCTGATATCCACAAACTTCCTCACGCCACATCTTTCACGAATCACATAATTTCTCTCTGTACTCTACACACATTTCTCAGCAGTCCCACCTCCACTGCGCTCACTCTTGATCTGTCATTTTCATGCCACACCATAGTCTCACATCTATATGCTAAAGCTGGCACTAACACTCGTTCATGTAAGCCTCGTGCAGTTGCAACAATCAAACCTCTGCTTCTTATCAAGTCCTTCATTGCACCAGCTACATTCCTTCCCTGTGTCACTCTACTTTCCACTTCTTTTGCACATTTTCCTCTCTTTTCTATCACTGTACCCAGGAATGTGAACTCTCTCACCAATTCCAGTCTCTCTCCATTCACTGTAACATCGCACTGGGAGTCACCTTCTCTTTGAGTAACCATCACTTTATTCTTTTCTACATTTACTCTCAAGGCCGACGCTCAGAGACATCAGCAAAACTTTGCACTAGTCTACCAAGTTCTCCGGTATTTGCTAGTACCACATCATCAGCATACAACAAATTTGAGATATTCCATCCATCACCATTCATTACCAACGCCAACCCCCTCCCCATTACTGTTTTTTTTTTTATTGTTTTTTCTCCTCTCATCACCCTATCCATATTTATATTGAACAACCATGGGGACGCCACACAACCTTGTCGCACGCCCTCACCAATAGTAAACCATTCTCTTGGATGCCCATTCACCCTTACACATGCTCCGCTACCATCGTAAAAAGTCTTAACGGCACCTACCAGCTTACCATCTACACAGTACATTCGCAAAACTTTCCACAATCCTTCTCTGTCTACTCTGTCGTATGTGTTTTCCAGATCCATGAATGTTATAAACACATTATGGTCCTTCTCACAAGCCTTCTCCACTATCTGTTTCACTGCAAATATTTGATCCACATCCTCTGCCACTCTTAAAGTCACCTTGTTCATCACTCACTAGGACTTCTGATATCTCTCTTATTTTCTCTTAAATAATTCTTTCATATACTTTCCCTACCACACTTAACAAACATATGCCACGGTAATGCTTCCACTCACTTTGCTCACCTTTATTTTTGTCCATGGGTACAATCATAGGCTTTTTTCCAATCTGCTGGCAATTTCACTCATCCATGCCTTCTTACATAGCCCCAACAAGCATTTCATTCCGCTCTCTCCACTACACATACTCATCGCTGCATACACCTCATCAACCACTAGTGTGGTAAGTTATAATAATAATAATGATAATACTGTACTGACAAGAACAATATACCTCTCCACTAGTATGGTGAGTTATAATAATCCTGACAAAAACAATATAGCTCGTTACTGGTGTGGTGAGTTGTT
Source organism: Coenobita brevimanus (assembly GCF_032717465.1). Lineage (NCBI taxonomy): Eukaryota > Metazoa > Arthropoda > Malacostraca > Decapoda > Coenobitidae > Coenobita > Coenobita brevimanus. Next base: position 21,157,661 of record NC_137006.1, on the reverse strand, counting down.
ATAATAATGACGAAAATGATGATGACGATGATGATGATGATAATAATAATAAAAACAATAATAATAATAATAATAATAATAATAATAATAATAATAAGAAGAAGAAGAAGAAGAAGAAGAAGAAGAAGAAAAGGAGAAGGAGGAAGAAGAGAAGTAGGTGGAGGAAAAAAATAGAATTGCAACCCCATATTACAGAAGGAAACTATGAAACGCAGAGACTCGCAGCAAACTCGATGGATTCCATATTTAACCTTAAACATATGTGCGTCATACTACCATAATTACCCCAGAAGCCGTCATAAGTAACTGTTTCGGGGTGCTAGGCAGTACTCTCGAGCAGAACCACATCCATCTTCTTCTCCTCTACCTGGGAAAAGTAGTGCCTTACCCACCCTAAGGAGTGGGAAGAGGAAAATAATGATGATATACCTGTTTTACAATACATTTTTTGTGTCCCTTCAGGACCATAGGATCCTTAATCATATTCCCGTTATTTATGGCAAACGTGACCAGCCGAACTAGCTCCATGTCGGCAGTTAACCCCAAAGAGCTCTTCAGTATGCATCTTTAAGGGCCCACTAATGTTTAATAATATTCAGCTTAATCCTGCATATCCTTGAACATGCTTGGGGTTTCATTTACTCGGGACTTATCTTGAAAAGATCATATTACATCTCTTGTAAAATCTACTTCCAAGAGATTAGCTGTGCTAAGCCGACTCCGTTCCTTCTTTACCCCTGCATAATTGTTGACTCTATACAGGGGTTTTATCCGCCCCTGTGTAGAGTACAACTCTCATGTGTGGGGAGGCTCCCCACATACAGGTCTTCTCAGTAGGGTGGAGTCAAAGGCTTTTCGTCTCATTAACTCTCCTCCTCTTACTGACTCCCTTCAACCTTTGTCTCTTCGTTGTACTGTTGCATCTTTATCTCTTTTCTATCGCTACTTCAATGGTCACTGCTCCTCTGAACTGTATGCATGCATTCCTCCACCTCTACGACGGGCGCGTAGCACCCTCTCACCCCTTTTCTGTCCAACTCTCTAATGCAAGGGTTAACCGTTACTCCCAGTCCTTCATTTATGAAACAGGTCAACTCTGGAACTGTCTCCCTCTGTCTGTATTTCCTGCTTCCTATGATCTCCAGTCTTTCAAACGCAGTGTGTCCAGGCATCTTGAAATGATCGGATCTTGAATTTGGCTCTCTCTTGCATTTTGTTTTCTCTTGGAGGGAACAACAATTGCCGGCTCGCGGCCTTTGGTTCCTTCTTCCACACATAAAAAAAAAAAGTCTACCTGCAACCACGTAACCCACTAGACCACCAAGCTCTATTGAGCGAGGTACATGGTTTCCTGGGCCACGCGAAGCTATGTGCCTTGTCATTCTGTGTAGAGTTGACTAAAGGTAGCATTACATCGAGTGAGTGTATGGTGGATACCCCACCTACCATGTATGGTATTGATAGTGATAATGATAATAGAACTACTACTACTACTACTACTACTAGTAGTGATAAAAATAATAATGATAATGATTAAAATACTATTACTTCCATCACAACTAAAACTACTACTATTACCACTACTACTACTACTGCTACTGCTACTACTTCTACTATTACTACTACTACTACTACTACTACTACTACTAATGATAATAATAATAATAATAATAATAATAACAATAACAATAATAATAATAATAATCCATCCATCCATCCAACGTCCAATCCTATGTTGCCCCATGAGGAGCGTAGGAGCCCGGGGCCATGCAAGTTGGTCCTGACATTTAAGATGAGAGTGATCAGCCTAATTCGTCCCTGAGTGGCATTACGTGAGCAATAATCCCTAACCACCCCTTTGATATAAACCTGCACCGGCTCAATCCGATTGGAGCACCTTAATTACCCACTAAACCACCAGGCGCCAAGTTTGGTTATATCGTTACCACCCAGGGTGGTAAATACCTACTGGTGTAAGGGAAACCATTTGGCTTGTCACTTAGTGTTGAGTCACCCATAGGCAGAAGGAAGAAGAAAGAATGAGAGAGAAAAAGACAAAAGAGGGAGTGTAATGTCACCCATTGGCAAGGGGAAGAGGAAAGAATGACGGAAAAAAAGACAGAAGAGGAAGGAAGAGAGGAAAATTAGACAACCAAAGCAGCACTACATCGAGTGGGTGGATGGTGAGCTCCCACCTACCACCAGAAATAATAATAATAATAATGATAATAATAATAATAATAATGATAATAATAATAATAATAATAATAATAATAATAATAATAATAATAATAATAATAATAATAATAATAATAATCATAATAATAACAATAATAACTAGACGCACACCGAAGGGGAATCACACCAGCCGCTGGCCGATACATATCTGGTGCGGCTCAGAATATGACCTTAACCTTGACCTACTTTCACCAATTTCGAATTCTTACGAGAATTCCATCCCTACTACACACCTATAAAATTTAGTGATGATGTCTTGACCCGTTACGGAGTTATCGTGGTAACAAACACACTGACCTTCATCTACTTTCACCAGTTCAGAACTCGTAGGAGGTTTTCATCCCTACTACACACCTGTAAAATTTTGTGATGATATCTTGAGCGGTTGAAAAGTTATCGAGCTAACAGACTCACAGACACACAGACACAGAAAAAAACTGAAAGCAATACTAGCAGGAGATTTTCATCCTTACTACACACCTGTAAATTTTTGTGACGATATCTTGAGCCGTCGCGAAATTATCGTCCTAAACACACACACACACACACACACACACACACACCTCGCTGGTGCAGTGGTAACGCTCTCGCCTAGCATCTGCTAAGACGGGGGTTCGTGCCTTGCTCGGGATGCGAAATAGTTTCACTGACAAAGCGGGTGGTCACTGTCCTCCTTGAGCAAGAGGATGGGTGTGTGCGTGTGTGAAGGTCAAGGCTTTGCCCTTAGATCGGACTATATGAGCTCTTAGCTCTCTTCCGGGAGGGTAAAATGCCAATGATCACAAAACCATCACGTGATCCTGACCGACCCGGTGAATTACACACACACACACTGAAAAAAAAAAGTCGCTATGATAATGATAATAATAGTAATTATAATTATAATTATAATTATAATTATAATAACAACAACAATAATGACAACATAAGAACTGAGCCTTACTGTAACCACATACGCTTCATAGAGAGAGAGAGAGAGAGAGAGAGAACTAATTATTACTGTGCTAACAGGAAGGACTTTAAATTTCATTAATTAAGAAATCATCAGCATATTTTCTAGGTACATCTCAAGGACTTTGTCTGCCCTGGGACCAGCTTCCTGTTCTTGAAGGACTAATAGCAATCTTTTGTTGATTCTCCATGATGTGAGAATTAAGAAATGTTTAATCTAGCTGCGCAAAACGATTGCATTCAGCCTAGGAGTAAGTTCCCCATTTTTAAGGATTAAAAATTCTCATGCAACACTTTAGGGACCTGAAACATGTATTTAATTCCAGCTGGCCACAAAGAATTATAATTATGCTAGAAACAATATCCCGGCTTCTAAGCGTAAATAACAGCCTGAAGTAACATTTCTGGGACAATAAGAAAATTACGTAGTTAATTCTGACTACCACAAGTAGAATAAATTAGACCTCTGAGTGACCTCCTGAAATATAACAAATATAAAGAATAATCATTACCTTTATCAACATGTCTTCCACATTGTTGGGCTGTTTTCTCAAGGTACCAACATTAAAAGGCAAACTACAGAAAAGCCCAGGATCGCATACAACCTATCATCTCTTTCAAGGTATAGGGGCTCCAGGATAAGCTACTGTAGTAAAAAATATTTAGGGCTAGGTAAAAAAAAAAAATGCATCCTTCAGGTTCATGAAAATAATTAATGTATTTTATAGTAACACTAACATTAAGAGAGACGGACACTGCAGCACTTTACGGTCTATTCAAGCCTCAACAATCATGCAACAAATATCGAACAAAGTCACAAACAAGAGGGCAGGAAAATAGCTCCGTAATACCTACATGATTTACGTGACAGTAATTTACATAATGGTACTGAATGAGGGAGATTCTTAGTGTGTTGGTCGGATAATTATCTAATAAATTTAACAACGCATATATCTATCACAATTAAATTATTCCTTGGAGAAAACAATCCCACTGTTACGGCATCCGCTGTGCTGGAAGAAAAGGGGAGCTGGGAGGCTTGTTGGCTATACTTAATAGACAGTTATTTTTTGCACTTTAAGAATATTTTTAGTTCAGGATTTACGGACTTGCGAATGAGTCAGAACCAAGTTTAATTTGGATTAGCTCTGCTGGACAACTCAGTTGTCTAAAACAGTACTGTAGCACCAGTCAAGAATTTATGAACATGCTTAATGACTTCTTCTCCTGGCTCAGATTTTCGTTTGCAGGAAGAAAAACACAGGAAAGAAGTTTCTACACTTCTTTCTCTGCCCTGTTGTTGTTGTTGTTGAAAGATTCCCTGCACATATAGTGCAGGCCGGGCCATACTTTAGCCCGGTCAGTGGTGTACGGGCTGATTAAAAAACAGAAAGTGTGGAGGACAGGACCTGGGGATTACCCAGGACACACGTCCTGTCTCCTGACTGGCTTTGTGGTGTGTGTGTGTGTTCTCTGCCCTGTAAAAATGATGAAATAACGTCCTCTGTTGCTGAGTAGACGGTGGGACCAGTCGAACAGGGCGGTAATCACGAGGTGGATGGAAAGCTGGTGACTGGAAGAGTTGGACTTCCCGTTTCACCAGCCCTCAAGACCTGTTCCTGACTATTTCCCATTGCTGAACATAGTCAGTGTTCTCATTAACACAGAGAGTAGGCCAGCATACTCTCACAATAATTCTACCTTCAACTGTCTACACCACACTACATACACATTAGATAACAGAAAAACGCCTTTGTTGGCCAGATACGAGCGAGGCCATTTAAATCCGAAAGCACAAATGTCGCCTTATACTCCGAGGATGCCTAGAGTATATTGATGGCAATTTACCTACAAAGTCTCATGTCTTTACAACAATCTGTCTGGCCTATGGCCCTCTTTTGAAGATTTTCTACATGCTACACTTAGCGCAACTCACGAGCCATTTGCACCTCCTGGGTGAGATGAAACCTGTCGAAACCAAGTCTTAAAGAATTAGGTTATCGTATGGTGTAAACCACGCAGTGATCGACCCTGTTTTTGCTGAGATATAAACTTCTTAAAAGCGTAACGGTCGGACTGTGCCGGCTGGCTCAGGCCGCTCATATGTGAGGAAATGTCATTACTTGACGAGAGACAAGCAAGGATATCGCCCTCGCTCGTAATCACGCCTATTTCCACCTCCCCTCAGCAATTGCCGATGCATTAACATCAGCAAATTGGGTGGTATCTTGGATTGCCACCACCGGCAGAGTAGGCCTGGCGGCACACGATCTTCTTGGTCGCAGTCAAGTGACTGTTCAGACAGCGGTTGTTGAAAACACTGTTCATGCTCGTCAGCGAAGAAGCAGAGGTTCACTCTTATGTTTCAGTAATATCCATTTACTTAGTACCAATCTGAATTCCATTCACTTTTTCCTCCAATCAATATCCTCTCTAACCCTGTTCTAACAGAACCCCAACCCTCTCCCGCTACTGACATATCCCCATTTTGTTTTCCTGGTTACCATCTCCTCGCGAACTTCCGTAACAAGGGTGGAACCTGCTGTTATATCAAATCTGGGTTTGCACTTGACGCTATTTTGAAATCCACTTTAGCTAATTTTGATTATTAACTACGGTATATCAACTAAATCATTTAAACATTATCAAATAGATCTGTGTAGTTTATCGTTCCCCCAGTGCTTCTTCTGAACCCAACATATTTGACTCCATATCCACACAGTTGACTGACCATAACCCCACCCTTACCACTGAAATTTCCGTTATGGGTTATTTTAACGTCCATAATGTAGAATGGTTATTGCATCCTGCCAGGACAGTCGATACTGGTCTAGAATGCGAGCTGTCTGTAGAATCGTTTACTCTCACTCAATTGGTAAAACAACCAACCCAAATCCCAGATAATCCTGACCATAACGCTTAACTCTTGGACCTAATCCTGACAAATAATCCAGATCAATACAGGATAGAAGTACTGTCACCACTTAGATCCTCCAACCACAGTCTCATCAAAGCCTTATTAGTCAGTTCCCCAAATCTCCCCATTCTGAACTTCTCAGAGTGACAGATGGCTATTTAATAGGGCAGACTAGGATAGAATTAGGAATTATCTTGCTGATATTCTATGGCAGTCTTTCTTCTCCATTGGCATCAATTCTACCCAGTCCCACATTAGAGACTGCACACAGGCTGGTATGGAATTGTTCATACCCAGTCAACAGCTCACTAAAAGATCGGACTCCCCAAAATGGTTTGACCGGAGTTCCGTCAGAGCAATGGCCCAAAAGTTCTTAGCATAAAAGTCTTACTTAATAATATCGAAAACATATGAAACTCTTAATCAATTCTAAATTGCTAGAAACCATGCAAAAGCAATAATAAATCTCACAAAATCAAATTTTCTGCACAACCAAGCATCCATACCATGAAACAGTCCTGATGTCAATAGAATATTCTGGTCAGCTCTTGTTTTTTTCAGTAATCGCTTTCAAAAATCATCATCCATTCCGCCACTAAAATCTTCAGATGGTAACACAATAAATGCCTCGCGTGATAAAGCGAACATCCTTGCCAGTACTGTACACCCATGAGCAAAAGTTCGCCGATAGTCCTTCGCAGGCATATGTTTCCAAACATAGCCCATAGTGTGCGCAGCGAATCGTCCACCAGAGAAAGGGAGAAGGGAAGAGACGGAGAGGGGGGGGGGGAGGAGGCAATAAGACTGGAGAGGGAGAGAGAGGCAACAAGACAGGGGAGGGATAGAGCCTGTTGCGATGGTAGATGCCACGTATCTGGTGTTTTATTATTATTGTTATTATTATTATTATTATTATTATTATTATTATATATTATTATTATTATTATTATTATTATTATATATTATTATTATTATTATTATTATTATTATTATTATTATTATTATTATTATTATGGATGAGACAAGTATAAGAAAAAAGGACGCAGTCTAGCGTTAGCCCTTAGAAAACGGCTGACATCGTTTGTATTTTTTCTGACAAATTTAGGCGATTTTTTTTGTGTGACGGAGGCACTAGTGATGTCTAAAGGCTAAAGTTTATTAAAGTCTAGCAACTCATAAACAACGGTTTGAATTTGATTCAGACGATCGATGAGGTCACAAGAAACCCACATCGTCTAAGGGAGGAGTTCTTAACCTGGGATCCATGGACCCCTTGGGGGTCCATGGATGGGATACAGGGGTTCCGTGAAGGTCAGAATAATTGAGAAAAATTTAGCGAGATTGCGTGATGCCATTTGGCATCATTAACTAAAAAAAAACAACAACAACAAACAAACAAACTCGAAGTCTCGAAGAATTCAGGTGTTCGTTGACACAAGCCTACCCTCGTCTGGCAAAGCGAGCTGTGGGTGCTGTGATTCCGTTTGCAACTACATTCCTTTGTTAGTCAGGGATTTCAGCGCTTGTTTCTATCAAAATGAAAAGTCGAAATCAACTGGATGTCAACGATGACATGCTTGTTGCCGTGTCAAAGACCACTCCACAATTTCATCTTATTTAAGCCAAACAGCAACAACAACCCTCTCACTGAAATGAACTTTTGGGCAGACTTAAAGTTTTGTTTTGTATAATTTGCTCAAGTTGGATGTATTTCACTTTTTCGAGTGGCCATTAGTTTTTGCCTGAAAAAGAGAAACATAATTCTTTGTAAAGACTGTTTTATACTTAGTGATACACTCCGTGAGGTAGTTTTCAATAAAATAATGTATATTCAATGCATGCAAAATGCTGTGTTTGTGCTTATGTGCATTTTTGTAGGGAAGGGGTTCATAGCTTTCACCAGATTCTCGAAGGGGTCCGTGACTCAAAAAAAGGTTAAGAACCACTGGTCTAAGGGTTAAGAAAGTAGTTTAATCTTGTCAGGAAATGTGAAAGTAGACTGCGAGGTAGAAGGACGTAAACTAAGTGGCAAAGAGAGAGAGAGAGAGAGAGAGAGAGAGAGAGAGAGAGAGAGAGAACAAGGAGCTAGTAAGCGAAACACGTAAAGGGCAATCCTAGTTTGGTGGTACTGTATATAATTCCATACTTCAGAAATGGCGGGGTGAAATGTGGTACAATAAATTTTATTGTTGGAAGACATTATTGTCACTCCATCTGAACGGGATTGGTTGATCACTTCGCAGCATGGCAACGGCATTGGTCGAATAGATTGTATACAGTAGTATATGCGTGTGTAACATAAGTAATGTATAAATGCAGCACTGGCCCTGCCTTTTCGTCATCAAACTAATAAGGATTTTTATGTTTAATATCTTGAAAAGTTATCATAACTGTGTATTTAACAGTTTCTTTCATTTCTGAAGTATGTAATAATATGATTCTCAAATACTTACCAGCAAGCTAGGCATTGCCTTTTACATGTTTCATTTGCTAACTCCTTGTTTCTCTCTGTCTGTCTGTCTTTCTGTCTGTCTGTCTGTCTGTCTGTCTGTCTGTCTCTCTCTCTCTCTCTCTCTCTCTCTCTCTCTCTCTCTCTCTCTCTCTCTCTCTCTCTCTCTCTCTCTCTCTCTCTCTCTCTCTCCTTACCTCTTAGTTTACGTTCTACCTCGCAGTCTACCTTTACATTTCCTGACAAAATTAAATTAATTTCTCACTTCCTTAACTTTTACACGATGTGGGTTTCTTGTGACCTCATTGATCGTCTGGATCAAATTCAAACCGTTGTTTATGAGTTGCCGGACTTTATTAAACTTTAGCCTTTAGACATCACTAGTGCCTCCGTCACACAAGAAAAATCGTCTAAATTTGTGAAAAAAAAAAAAAAATGTCAGCCGTTTTCTAAGGGCTAACGCTAGATTATGTCCTTCTTTCTTATACTTATCTCATAAATAATAATAATAATAATAATAATAATAATAATAATAATAATAAATAATAATAATAATAATACTAATAATAATAACAATAAAATACCAGATATGTGGCATCTACAATCGCCAAAGGCTGTCTCCCTCCCGTCTTGTTGCCTCCTTCCCACCCACCCCTTCGTCTCCTCCCTTCTCCCTCACTCGGGGTGGACGAGCGCTTCGCCCTCTGTGGACTATGTTTCGGAACATATGCCTGCCAGGGGCTGTCAGCGAACTTTTGCTCGTGGGTGTACATTTGCCAGAAATTCTACCTTACAGGAAGTCAGCCAGAACGTCCTTGTACAAGAACTTGACTCTCCCAAAATTGTTCCACTGAATAAGCTGACAAGATTCGTAAAATCCATCCCAGACAATTTCCTAATCAACAAATCCCCGGGTACAGATGAAAATCCTCCAACTGTTTTGAAAGTGTTCCTCAGAACTTGCTCCTGTTCTAGCTAAAATATTCAAACTATGCATACGCATTTCTTCATTCCCTAATTCTTGGAAGAAAGCCAATATCCACCCAATTCCGAAGAAAGGAAGTTCATCTGACCTCTCTGATTATAGGCCAATTGCTGTCAAATCTTCTGTTGGTAAAGTATTTGAGATTTTAAATAATGAGCACATAGTTAAATTTCTTTAATCTAACAATTTAATGAGTGATGGTATGTCTCTCGCCATTAAAGATTCATTGTTGATAGACTCAAGTCTCCTGACTCAAACCATCCATCAGTCAGTTGACGAACATGGACAAACTCATGCAGTAGCAACTGATAATTTCTAAAAGTTTTTCACAGATTGTGGCACTGTTCCCTGCTATCCAAAGTCCCTTGCTTTGGCCTATCACATTTTGTTCCTCTGATTTCCACATATCTCAGTGACAGAAATATAGCTGTTAAAGTACAGTAGATGATGTATATTCCAATTTCCACTTGATTAATGCCGGCGTGCCACAAGGATCAATTCTGTCCCCAACCCTATTCCTAATTCATATTAATGATCACTTATCTGTCACCCAGAATACCATTCATTCATATGCATATGACTCAGCACTTCACAGTTCAATCACTCTTAAACACCCATTCACAATGTTTAATATCTCCAACGCACAACTCATTACAGCAATCTCCATAAATCAAGACTTATCTAAACTTACTGAATAGGGACCAAATAACATTGCCTCATTTAATTCTAGGAAAATCTGATACATACAGTTTACTAAGAGACAGATACAGTATTGCCTAATTTCAATATTACCTTTCATACTACTAATAATCCTATCTCTAAAAGTATTGAAATTCTCGGTGTTTCACTTAACAGTGTCCTCAGCTGGATCTCTCAAGTTATGTCACTTGCTAAAGTCGCTTCGAAGAAACTTGGATTATTGTACCGAGTCCGTAACTTCATGACTGACAAGCAGTTAGCTATAATTTACAAGAGTCATGTGCACTCTCAGCTGAAATATTGCTCACCCTTATGGAATGGATGTGGGGAGGCTGCACTAACTCAACTAGAGAAAATTAAGAACAAACCTGTAAGAATTAGTAATAACCCTACTATTAAGGAACTACCTCCCCTACAAGTACGAAAGAATGTTGCCTCCCATGCATGATTTTACAGATACATCTACGGCAATCGCTCAGACGAAGTTTCATGCATCGTCCCTGCTCTCCATAACCTTCCCCCGTGCAACAGGGGGCAACTGGTAGCGCTCATGACTGGACTGTCACGCTACCACACTGCAGAACTTCTCTCAGAATTCTTTTATTCTCAGAACTGGATCTCTTTGGAACTCAGTTCCCCAGAGTGGCTTCCCCCCAAACTTCAACCTATGGCTGTCCAAGTCCAACTGTACAGATTATTTATGAATGGACGACACCTATAGTCTGGTGTATGCATTATCGTTTTCTTATTTATTTGTTTTTCCATCATCTGTTCTGTTGTTTAAAATATATATTCAACAAAATATATACACTTGCTCATTTTTTCAGTTGTTTTGATTTGTACTCAGTGAGGAATCAGGACTGGCAGTGGGGTGTAGGACTAGTTGTACTGCTGGTCTGTTGCTGTTCCATGGGAGAACAGATCTCAAGCAAGAGTGTAAGTCCGGTTGAAATGCGTAAAAAAAGGGAATTCGATGCTGCTGCCTTGATTGGGCGAGAGAAAGAAAAGTATTTCTGACATTCTGCTGAGCGCATCTACTGTAAGTGTGGGTGCCTCCAAACATCAGATTACTGGTTATATGGTTACCAGCCAGAGTTACTAAATTTGTCCTGGAGATAAAGGAAGCACATGGCTTGCACCTCAGTGTAAAGTCACCTAAAGGAAGCACTAGTGAGGGGGGGCACGGAAAGGCAAACGTGCAAATATAGAAGACCGTCAGAAGCTCGCCATTGTTAAAAGCACAGCACCCCTTGTGTCTAAAGGAAACCACGTCGATCAGACTCAAGCTAGTTCATTTTAATGATGCTGCCCTGATTCCATACTAATAAATATTCTGGAACTGACGTGTACTACGGTTATGTCATAGATTCTCGTCAGATCTCGTCTTGCTACCCCTGGACGATTTTACTTGGGCTCAGAAGGTTCACAAGATTACTTGCTTATACTTCACTAAACAACTACTAAACACATCATAGTCAAACACGAGTGGATATGAAAGTCTCATAAATTCTTGGTCTTAAGGTGTGTATGAAATTCCTTGGTATTACACTCATCTTCAGGCATACAGCTACCAAACACTTTGTAGCCAATACTTAATTGATACAGATGTGAAAATACAAGAAAACTCAATTATTTAGGTAAATGTAAAACTGGTATGCATAATTATACTTGCGTCTTTACTCACACAACTAATAAGCATGTCATAAACAAACCCGAGTGAATATTTATACTTTAGCCCGACGAAGTCATACTTTACTTCTGGTATCTCTACACGATTTAATGGTCAGAAGGAGAGCATCCGGGATGTGAAGGGGTAGGTGAAAACCATTTTTAACCCCATCGATTCAAAAACTCTCTGAGCAACGGAGTAAAAGTGTCTGGTTATAGCAAGGATATACAGAAAATTCTGTTCTCGTGCCAAACAGGTTGAAGTGAATTAATACGAAAACAAAAAGATTCCTGACAACATTAACAGCCATGGAAAACTCATAAAAATTATTTGTCCACGGTCGCATCTGAAACCTCTATGAATATATCTCCCACTGCGTTTATATAGTTGAGGGTCCTAAATGGAGAAAATTCCCCAAAAAGGACATTTGGACATTCCAGAGAAGGATAAACAGATAAGGCCAACATGGGCAAAGTAACCTTTCCGATGTGTTATTGGTTACACATTTGACATATGTACCGGTCAAATGACTTCCAGCTATTAATCTGTGTTTTTAAAGGGTAGGGTATGCATTTTGGTCCCCAGTTACATGCTACAAAAAGTATAAAATATCTAAAGCATTTTAAAAGCTTGTAAAAAATCTCCATAATCCCACTGTTGTTCTTGCCTCTATATATTACAAAGTACAGCTACATGGAAGCAGATAACTGCAGAAACTAGGATTATTTAAAATAACTCCTAAGAGGAAGGGGATTCTCTCCATTCAGAGTTGGCGCGGGGGTAGGGGAAGAGTTCTCCCCTGTGGGAGTCGAGGGGGTGATAATCTGACGTTTTCTAGCAATATATGGGTAATGACCAGGAAAAGCTTGGGAACCCCTGTATTAGAATTTAATGGGGTAGTTCAATGAAAGAGTACTATGAAGCAACATCATTCCATTCCTGACCAAGGTTAAACTGCAGTAGAAAGTTTGGTCGTTTTCGAAAGTGGTAATACAAAGTTCGTGACACATTTTTCTTGTAATTATTCTGTATATATCAGCATACTTATCTCTGGCACTGCTACAGATTAGATCGAAAATATAATATATATCAAGTGGGTTTTATAAATGGAATAATCACTATGTGAGGGGCGTTAACAACTCTACCAAGCCACTTGTAATATGTCTGTTGATCGTAAAAATGATCCCAAACCAGTAAAATAATGTGTGAGCATTTCTCCACCAGTTACTAGAGAGAGAGAGAGAAAAAAAAAAATAATATGGTGAAGGCAGCACTTGCCTTTGGGAAATTCGCTTGTAAATGTCTGATAAGTATATCCAGACGTGGTGGGAGGGGAGTATACTGTGAAGAGAGAGAGAAAGAGAGAGAGAGAGAGAGAGAGAGAGAGAGAGAGAGAGAGAGACTAGTTTCACAAGAACCACAAAACCGTGGTATATAGAGTCACGAGGAAATCTGAAACTTCCTTAAAGTTTGGATGTATATAACAGTGCTGAATTTTCCCCAAAACGCCAGCAACTACTAGAAAGCAGACGAGATGGACATGGACAGGTCGTATGAGAGCAAATTACTTATTTTCTTTGGTTAGGCAATATGACCCTTGACCCATTGTGCAAGGGATCGTATAAGCATTGCTGAGTGACATGGTGTGTATTTGTTAGTTTCTTTTCATTTATCATAATGTACTGATACATAGGCTACACGGTTCTTAAGGACACAAATACTACAGTAACTGATTAACCCATGGCATCCCGTCAACGTTCTTTAACCCCTTAACCGCGGGGCGTCACTTTCGTGACGCTTGGGAGCAAGGGATCATACCGCGGGGATTCGCTTTTGTGATTCTGTGTTATTTTGAATTCACCCGGGCTTCCAAGTGGGGGCTTGTATCATCTATCAGTACTGCCAATGTCCAACACTAGTCAGCACTCCTAATCTCATCTGTATTCCCATCCATTGTTGACAATTTAGCCATTTCTCCCCGTTCTTGACTCCCCTCCTGTATACTGGCATTGAGAGTGAATGTCACTTTCATCTTCACTCTCATAACTCATCTTCACTCTCATAACTCATAGAATTCAGACATGCTAGAGTGAAACTCCATTACACTATCCTCTCGCCTGCCCGGCCGTGCTACGCTAAGTAAATCTTCCCTGGAATTTTTCACTGATTTTATCCATTGAAATAAGCCCTATGCCCTATTCTTATACCAAATAATATATACAAGAAAGAAATAAGGTAAGTGAGAGTGCCATACACCTGGAATTGGCTAATTATCACCTGACAACACCTCACGTGCACTCGTTCGCTAATTTTCGCTGTTTTTTTCCCCTTGAAATATGCCATATAATCTATTTTCGTAATAAATATACATATAAGGAGGGAAGGGAGAAGCCTAAGTGATATTTACATTCACCTGGAACTACCTAATTTATAATGTATTGTCTAGATTTCCTGCCAATCATTTCAGTGAAATACATAGCTGTTTCAAGAGCTACGTTGGTAGTGCTGAATAACCCTCAAGTAGGCCTCAACCCGAGCCGGCCCTTATCAGTTCTCTCTCAGATTCCGAAGAGAAGGTACGGCTCATCCTCTTGCTGACTTCAGGGCCTTTTTTCACCCCCATGCAAGGGCCCTGTGACCTTTACCCCCTACTAAACCTCGTGTGGAAAGAGGTAAAGGGCTGACAATTGATAAAAGAGTGACTACGATCTTTCTATTGAGTAAAACAGTGTAAGTGGAATTGTAAATAATGTGTAAATAATGTGTAAACAGCAAGTGAAAGTAATGAATGTAAATATACGTGAACAATGGAAAATAGTTTTATAAGTTACTTCAAGTGACAGTGCATAACACAGTGTAAATAAAATAGAAATGTAAATAACGTAAATAAAATAGAGAACGTAAATAGAAATGTAAATGAGTAGTATTATAAGAATACGAGTATATACCCTAGGAGTAATGAAAGTGAAAGTTTCACTCTAGCATGTCTGAATACTATGAGTTATGAGAGTGAAGATGAAAGTGACATTCACTCTCAATGCCAGTATACAGGACGAGAAAGTGAATGCTACGTATTTTACTGAAAGAAATTGAATCCCTACGGTGGCAATAAACTAATACTACTGAAGGAAACTTATGGATAAAGACTGTAGATATATATAAGTGTTATATAGTAATAGAAATATAAAGTGTGAGGGGTTTTATGAATAATAAATGACAGAGTACCAAGCGCGAACTAGCGCAAGTGCGGCGGTCAGACGCGCTCATAATTTTCATTGCTTTCACAGTGTTTTTTTTTTTTGGAGTATGGATCCCAAACTACTTGAAAATCATAGAGTAGTATTTATAGTGTTAATATCTGGCTGTGGTAATCATATTACGGGTTGTCGGGAAGTGTAAAGTGGAGACTTCGTTACCCAGCTTCAGAGGTCTCCACAAGTCCTACGGTAACGGACGAAGGCTCAACAAACATTCCAGGAGAAAGCTAAAGGTATGTGCCATAAGCATATATAATTTTAATATTCTAGGACTAATAACTGATTTTTGGCAAATATTTTTTGAGAGTCTGTTGGAGCCCGAATAACCCCGCGGCACACGCAAAACATCGGTAAACATGCCCGCCGTGTAGGGGTTAACGTCCACACGTTTTGTCACTGCCAATCCTGTCGACGTACATAAATGTGAATAAATTGCAAGGTCCCTAATTTGCACAATTTTCAATTTTTGCGATCGATTTTTGGTACGTATACAAGTATCACCTTCCTCTACAAGATGCCAGGCAGGGACAGTGCCTTACCCAGCATGACCTCCTCCCCCCCCCTGCACGCCATTGTCTCAGCAATTCACCTGTTATCAGTGACCTGGCCAGTAAAGCCATGTCATGCCATGGTACGAAATTCAGGGCCAGAGTGATTCCCCAATCAATGACAATGTGGAGGACAAACTTTACATAGCATTAGAGAAAGAAACAGTCAGAAATGATGATCAGGTAATGTGGCAAAAAAAGGTCAGGTATGGTGATGAGTTAGTGAGTGAAACAATGCTTATAATGCCTGTATTACTGCTTGAAAACCAATATACTCTCGTACTACATATAAATTCGTACCAAGTAAATAAATAAATACCGTTTATGGATGGTGTGAAATAGTTATCCTCTCATAGAACTCGTTTTCTTTGGTGCCAGCCTGTTAGAAAACCCAGCAAGGTAAGGAGGTACTCCTACCTGTATCAAGTATTTTAAACCTCAGGTGAGTGATTTCTTTATGAATTTTCGATGTTTCTCACCAAAAGCGGAGGTTTGAGCCAAAAATTTTTTTTTCCAAAAATGGTCGGGATTGGGGGGAGTCAGTGGTGGAAAAGTGGTCGGGATGGGGTGGGTTAATAAGGATACGTAAATAATGCATAAAGCATTAACAGTATTTTACTCAGAATGAAATGTGAAATAAAGCGCACACACGCACACATACTACTTGTAGTGCAAAGTTTTGTTACAGCAAGGTACCAGTAAAATGCTCTAAGTTGAAGAATGAAATAATTTCCAGGCCTATCAGGCCGTCGGTTCCCGAGTTATGACTCATTTCTGACCTTTTGTTTCAACTTTGGTAGTGTGGTGGATGGATTCGTCCTTGGTCTGGCGTTGAAATTACCAGCATGATACAAGAAAGAAGAGTGACGTGTTTCTTGAATTATCACCATCTAGTCTCTCCTTCTTCCCTCCTTATACTCCAAAAATTGTATGGTGTAATGGTTTAGTATAATCTATACTATAACGATCCGATTTCTGTATGTTCATTGGTCTGCTTGTTACTGTAACACAGCAAAAAATGAGAATTTACCGCAAATTTATGTTAGAGCAAAGTACTGTTAAAATCCTCAAACTTGAAGAATACAACAATTTCCAGTCAATCGGGCCACCGGTTCCCGAGTTTTGACTCATTTCTAAGGATTGGAAGTGACTTGACATCGAGCAGAGGCCGCCAAAGGCAGCCTCTTAGCGAATAATGATAAATGAAGAGGAAACACATGACTACGGAGTGGTTAGCATCCTAACTAAGATAAGAACACCAATACTATAATGCCGTATGGTACTAGAAATCAACTCCTAAAATGGTTATTCACCTCTTAGTATCCTTGGAAAAGAGGTGAAACCTTACTTTGGGTTGTGTTTCCCTTCGCTTCCCATGTACACAGCACCGGTTTCTTGAAACAGGTGGCATGATGCCCACTGTCACTGAGATGAGCGTACGATTATGCTTCTTTAAGAACCCCATTGCCCGCCGCAGACAACCTACTGACGATGCTGCCATCTAGCCGAGCAACAGCTTGTAAAAATTTTCCTCACATCTCGTAGAGTTCAAGCTTCCTCATGATTGTAGTCCTTGTACAAAACTAACGCCCTCAACTGAATTTCCTATTATTCTGTCTTTAATTAACGATTATTATTTTTTTTTACATTGTGTGGTAGGTGGGGGCGTTCACCATCCGCTTACTCAAGGTACTGTTGCTTTCGGGTGACTGCCCTTTCTTCTCTTCCTTCCTTCTTTCTTCTTCTGTCTTTATTTCCTTCATTCTTTCCTCTTCTTTCTGCCTATGGGTGACTTTGCACTTCCTCCTCTGTCTTTCCTTCATTCTTTCCTCTTCTTTCTGCCTATGGGTAACTCTGCATTGAGTGACATGCCAAATGGTTTCCTGTACACCAGGCATGTACAATCCTGGGTGGGAACCATATAACCAAATTATGGCACCTGGTGGTTTAGTGGGTAATTAAGGCGCTCCAATCGGATTGACCCGGTGCAGGTTTACATCCAAGGAGTGGTTGGGGTTTATTGCTCACGTATTGCCACTCACGGATGAGTGAGGCGGGTCACTCTCATCTTAAATGTCAGAACAAACTTGCCAAGCCACGGAATCCTACGCTCCTCATGGGTCAACACAGGATTAGATGATGGATGGATGGATGGTTTCGCTGCCCTCGTCTATGTTGTAACAAACAATATTGACATTAACCCACTGGCGCCCAGTGTCCTGTATAAAGGACAGAACTGGGCATTTTCAAAACTTAATAAAGAAGGGAACCCCGGGGTAAGGACCTATGAGCTTTGCGACTATGAGCCGCCAGGAGGGGGGCGGTACGCTTAGTACCCTTGCACAAGAACTCTGGGCACTAATGGGTTAAAGCCAAATAAATAACACATACAGGAAGCGCACAATTCTACTTGCTAAAAAAAAAAAGCTTAGGACAGGTGCTATGTTGCCTCCTGTCCCAACTATGATATAACCTAGTTAAGGTGGGCTCAGCGCCCAACAATCAAGGTTCGATTCTCGGTGAAATGATACTTGTCAACATTCTTTACGTTCCCTGTAATAAGACCACGAATAGCCCACAATCTTACTCTAATCTGCATACCAAGAATACCTGAGAAAGTGGCAGTCGTGACCTCAAAATTTTAACTGGATGTTATATCGAATATCGTGACTACAGGCAGTTTTAGCTCTACATAATCTTATATATATATATATATATATATATATATATATATATATATATATATATATATATATATATATATATACTTGTCAACATTCTTTACGTTCCCTGCAATAAGACCACGAATAGCCCACAATCTTACTCTAATCTGCATACCAAGAATACCTGAGAAAGTGGCAGTCGTGATCTCAAAATTTTAACTGGATGTTATATCGAATATCGTGACTACAAGCAGTTTTAGCTCTACATAATCTTATATATATATATATATATATATATATATATATATATATATATATATATATATATATATATATATATATATATATATATATATATATATATATATATTCCGTGTATTAGTAATTATTTCACACTGATGACCAGTGAACTGACAAAGGATCGAGCTGGCCGTATGATGTCTGTACGGAGGAAACTGGACAAGACTGTGGCATCCCTTTTTTTAACTTCATAGTTGATGCAGCAACTCTGTTACAGGTGCACAGTCGCGATCCAAAGAAAGTATCCAGACCGTGTGGATGCCGTTACCATGAAACCAAGAATGGTCTGGTGTTCAGACGCAATAATAAACCCCCTCCCCTCCTCCTTCCTCCATCCATTCCTAATTGCAACCACCTTCCTTGATCTCTTGTTCGAGAGGTAGCTCATCCCTTTGCTTAGCGGAATGAAGCGCGCGCGCGCACACACACACACACACACACACACACACACACACACACACACACACACACACACAAACAAATGTGTGACAAAATAAGGAAAGAAGACTGATCATTAAGAGCTTGACTGAAACCCGTTAAGAAATAGCACCCGCTCTATCTTTGAAAGCGTCGGCGTAATTTATGTAATTCAGAAAATAAACTTTGTGTAGCGGGTGAGGCGTGTTCTACCCTATACTTAGTAAAACTATGTGCCAGTAGCAAGAATAAAATAGTAGTTTACATCATAACTTTGGAGAGTGTTTGTCTGTTCCTCAGTGTGTTCATATGCCTTACGTCTTCCTGTCCCGAAGAGTCGTATTTCACTCCATTTGAATAAAATCATCTAGCAGTAATAATATTGCATTGCCAATTAATGAGAACTGATAATTCCAGTTAATATGAACTGATAATTCGGAAACTGTCTGCCTCACTTTCATTCAGAGTATTTTACCTGCTTCTCTGTATTTCACGTCATCTACAGAAAGAGTTTATTCTCAGTTATGCTGAAAAAAATCGCATGTTTTTAGCAAGAGTGAAGTTGCAATCAATGTGAAATAATGATTGAGAGACTAGCTGTTTGTCTTTCTCCTTATCCGTCTACCCAGTTGCCTATCACGGTGTCCTCTACAAGAAGGGTTTGTTATCACTTAATCTGAATAATGCCATCTTGTGAAATCAAAAATACAATATAATAAGTCATCGTGAATCGATAATCCAGGATCTGTGTCTGCCTGTTTGTCTGTCTGTCTGTTTTATTTAGGATGCAATTTCTTTCCGAAGATGCATGTAATCGTTTGTCTTTGGCAAAAATAAAATAATAGTTATTCGTAATTTCAAATGGCGTGTGTCTGTGTCTTTCCTTTTCCTTGGGGGAATATTTTATATTCAACCTGGTTTAGTGAATGTGTTTGTTGATATTAAGAATAAAACAACAGTACTGACGAATCTCTCTAAGGCGTATGGCTGTCTTTCCGTCAGTTTTTCCGTCATTATCTCTGAGGATGACTTCTGTTCAACAACATGATTCTCTGTCAGTTCCAATCGAGCTTAAATGTTAAGAAAAATAATACAATATTTTACATTTGAAGCACATACGAGTTTAGCGCTCATTTCGTTTTGCATCACTCTCTTTTATTATGTTACTGTGCAGTCAGAGTATTTCCATACGTATTTACGTTATATAGTCTAGATGGTCCCTCGCTCCCACCCTCCCAGACTACCGCCACCCCGCTTGATGGAAGGGTAGTTGACTCCTTTACTTCGCTGTTTAAAGCAGCGTACGATGCTCTGAGAGGCTTGTAGCATCTATTTAACGTAAATACGTGTGAAAAAATCTCATAGCACAGTAATATAATAAATGAATGTGATGCAAAACGGAATGAGATTTATACTCTTATTGGCTTCAAATGTGTAATATTGTAATATTTTTCTTAACATTCTACCTTGCTTGGAATTCTGTCTGACAAAGAATTTTGTCGTTAAACAGTTGTCATCCTCAGAGAAATAGACAGAAAAACTGACGGGAAGACAGCTGAATCGGTAGAGAGGTAATCTGTAGTCCTAATGGACCCGGGATGGAATCCCTGCGGGGCACGGAACAGTTTGAGGATTTGAATTTCGTAAAATCAGACCTTACTAATCTGCCACAAGTCCCGCCGACATGCCGTAAAAATACCCCCGCTAATACCAGTACACCAGTCCTGTATGAGACAGCCTAGCTTGTATTACGTATGGACAGTGGATATTAGCGCTGAAGTGGTGAAATGTGGAGGTGAGTAGGAGGACTATTGGGACTTGGGATAGGCCCTGAAGCCTTTGCTCAGAGTCGGACACATAAAAGAGAACATCGTAAGTGTTGTTTTTTTATTCTTAACATCCATCCATCTGTCATCCAGTCCTATGTTGCCCGATAAGGAGCGTAGGAGCCCGGGCCTTGGCAAACTGGTCCTGACATCTAAGATGAAAGCGACCAGCCTCACTCATCCCTGAGTGGCATTCCATGAGCAAAAACCCCAACCACCCCTTTGATATAAATACACAGACTCAATCCCACTGGAACACCTTAGTTACCCACTAAACCACCAGGAGCCATAATTTGATTATATGGTTACCACCCAGCGTAATAAATGGTATCCTGGTGTGCAAGAAACCATTTGGCTTGTCATTCAGTGTAGAGTCACCCATAGCAGAAGGAAGAGGAAAGAATGAAGGAAAGAAAGACAGAAGATGAAGGAAGGAAGAAAGGATGGGTCAGAGGGCAGACACCCAATACAGCATTACATCGAGTGAGTGGAATGTGAACCCCCACCACCACCACCACATATTTAGTAAGCCAGGTTCAATTTAAACTATTCCCGCAAGGAAAAGGAGAGACACAGTCACACGCCATTTGAGACTAAGAATATTACCGTTATTCTATTCTTCCTAAAGACAAACGATTACATGCATCTTCGGAAAGAAATTGCTTTTTTAAATAAGAGAGACAGACAGCACAAACTATTGATTTGTGATATGGTGCTTAAAGAACAAATGATGAAAAAGAGGACTTATGTACCTAGGAGGAAAATATGGAAGCTGAAAAACCAAGTAGTAAGGGATGCCTTCTATAGCGAGTTGAGGAGAGTGGTGGCTGAACAGGGAGCTGTAGACAGAGGCGTTAATGAACAGTACAGAGCCCTCAAGAACAATTTCTTGAGAGTTACTGATGTAACATGCGGCTGGACAAGAGGACCACCAAGACATAAAGTAACTTGGTGGTGGGATGAGGGTGTAGAAGCTGCAATTAAGGAGAAAAGAAGGCTTTTCCGGGAATGGAAGAAGGGTGGTAGCAAAGAGGAATATTTGGCTGCCAAGCGTAGGGCTAGGAGAGAGGTATACAGGGCAAAGTCTGAGTCACAGAGACAATTACTTGATAACCTAAATCATGGGGAAAGGAAAAATATATTTAGGGTGGCAGGTCAGGTGAAGAGGGATAATCGGGATATCATAGGTGAGCAGTGTGTGAAGAACGATGAAGGAAGGGTAGTGGTGAACAGTGAGGATATTAAAGATGCATGGAGAGAGCATTATAACCGGTTGTTGAATGAGGAGTTTGACTGGGACAGGGAAGGTTTGGAGCCAGCAGATCCAGTGTCTGGCCCTTGGCCTTTGATTGATACTGCTACTGTGAGTGAGGCAATAGGCAGGATGAGGGTGGGGAAGGCAGCAGGTGTGTCTGGGTTGACTGCCGAAATGTTGAAGGCCTCAGGCGATATAGGGGTGAGTTTAGTCACTGACCTGATAAATAGGATTATTTATGAGTGTGGTGTCCCAGATGATTGGCTGAAGAGTGTAATTGTAAATGTGTATAAAGGGAAGGGTGATGCCCTGGAAAGAGGGAATTATAGAGGTATAAAGCTTTTAGATCAGATAATGAAGGTAATGGAGAGAGTTTTAGAAGGTATGATTAGAGAAAGAGTGAATATTGATGAGATGCAGTTTGGGTTTATGCCAGGTAGGGGGACCACTGATGCCATATTCATTGTTCGACAGCTTCAGGAAAAATATATTGGTAGGAGAAGGGATCTTTATTTTGTTTTTGTTGATTTGGAAAAGGCCTTTGACAGAGTCCCTAGAGAGGTGGTGAAGTGGGCAATGAGAAAGCTTGGCTTGGAGGAGTGGCTGGTTAGGGTGGTTATGGCCATGTATGTGGGTGCTCACACCCAGGTGAGAGTGAATGGAGATTTGAGTGATGAGTTTTCCGTGAATGTTGGTGTGCATCAGGGGTCAGTCTTGAGTCCCATGTTGTTTATCATGGTACTTGAAGCCCTTTCACGTGACTTTAGAAACGGACTCCCGTGGGAGTTGTTGTATGCTGATGATTTGGTGTTGATTGCAGAGAATGAAAGGGAGGCGGAGGAAAGGTTTAGGAAGTGGAGAGATGGTATGGGGCAAAAGGGTTTAAGAGTAAATGCAGATAAAACAAAAGTGATGATATCTAGGGTTGGTGGCGGTACTGTCAAAGACGAGGGAGAGTGGCCATGTGCAGTTTGCTACAAGGGCGTGGGAAGTAATTCCATCTTGTGCGGTGTGTGTGATAAATGGGTGCATAAGAGATGTAGTGGTATCAGAGGTAGACTGCGAGATAATGCTGATTTTATGTGTACGGCGTGCCGGGGTGAGCAGGTGGAGATCGTCAGACGTGAAAGAATTGAACTTGCTGGTGAATCTCTTGAGTGTGTGGAAGAGTTTTGCTATTTAGGAGACATGTTGTGTGCTGGAGGTGGGGCTGGAGCTAGCTCTGTGGCTAGGGTGAGAAGTGGTTGGAAGAAGTTCAGGGAGCTCTTGCCTCTCCTGACATTGAGGGGGCTCTCCCTACGTGCTAAGGGGTCTTTGTATGCAGCGTGTGTTAGGAGTGTAATGCTGTATGGCAGTGAGACCTGGGCAGTGAAGGAGGAAGACATTCGCCGGCTCAGACGTACAGAAATGACAATGATTTGGTGGATGTGCAGTGCGTCCCTGCGTCCAAGGCCTGGAGGGGATGGGTTTACAATGGAAGAGTTGAGAGGTAGGATGGGACTGGAGTGTATTGGTGTTGTGGTGAGGAGAGGTAGATTGAGGTGGTTTGGACATGTGGAGAGGATGGGGGGTGATAGTTGGGTGAGGAAGGTGAGAAGTGTTAATATTGGGGGTGGGGTTATGATGGGTAGACCGAGAAAGACATGGGACGAGGTCATTAAGTGTGACCTTAGGGTTAAGGGACTGAACAGGGAGGCTGCAATGGATCGTGCAGCATGGAGAGCCGCCATTAGGTGACCAAGGCCGACACATGCAAGCATGTTGGAGCCTTTAAAAACGAAAACGAAACAGACAGACAAACAGAGAGACACAGATACTGGGTTATCGATTCACGTTGACTTGTTATACTATATTCTTGACTCTACCATACGACTTTTTTCAGATTAAGTGATAACAGACCCTTCATGTAAAGGAAAACGTGATAGGCAACTTGGGAGACAGGCAAGGGGAAAGACAGACAGACAGTCTCTCAATCATTATTTCACATTGATTGCTTTCACTCTTAATAAAATCAGGCGATTTTATTCAGAATAAGTGAGAATAAACTCTTTCTGTCGATAAAGAAGTGAAAGACAGAGAAGCCGGTAAAATAAACAGAACGAAAGTGAGGCAGAGAGTTTCCGAATTATTGGCTGCAGCATCAGGGTAGGCTACTCCCAAAGGGAATGGGAATGCTGGTGATAGGGAGAGCTGGTGCTCCCTTTTCATTAGCTGTTGGACCATTGCCCTTTGCTGACCTTTTCAATGTGACACTAACGTGGAGAGTAGACCAGTATACACTCCAAAACTCTCCTCAAACTATCTCATGCACTATTCTACATGCGCTTTACATATCACACAACGTATCCCACTATGTCACAGAGGTTGACGCCAGCAAGGGCATGCGTCCAGAAAACGTTGCTCCGCTACCTAGTGGCGGACCTACAGTATTGTGGGGAGGCGTGACGAGGGCTCCACCAGCATAGATTTTGGTGCCGGGATTGGATAGGGTTCAACCTGTCCTAGAGGGTACAGGCCTCTACGGTTCCCAGGCTGCCACTTCCACCCAGTAGAGAGCGGCCCAAACCTGGGAGTAGCGCCCCAGGAGGCGGGACAGTTACAATGCCAAGGCTCGCTTGGAGGGTGTCCCTGTAGCTGCCCTGACAGGGTGCCCCGAGGCCACTGCCACAGCCACTGGTCACGGCTGGTGGGCTATGGGTCCCATATCCCATGCCTCGGCCTGGGACTGTGTGGGTGGGTGGGGCCTCTGCTATGTCTCTCCTCATTATATATTCTTACCAGATTTTGACTGGAAAGAAAGATCTT
The DNA here is from genome assembly GCF_032717465.1 of Coenobita brevimanus. Taxonomy (NCBI): domain Eukaryota; kingdom Metazoa; phylum Arthropoda; class Malacostraca; order Decapoda; family Coenobitidae; genus Coenobita; species Coenobita brevimanus. Next base: position 21,132,682 of record NC_137006.1, on the reverse strand, counting down.
CTAAGCAAGCCTGAGAAAACTGAATCACCCAAGGAGATCAGCGTGGAGTCATGGAATGTGGCAAGTTTGAAGGAATCAGCGGGGAAAGTAGCTGAGGCATTTAGTAGGAGGTGGGTGGATGTGGGATGTGTGCAGGAAGTCAGGTATAGAGGTGATCAGCCAGAATGATTGCCCAGAGGGATGCACGTTACAAGTAGTTTTGGTAGGGTAGGGCAGATGGATATGGTGGTGTTGGTGTGCTGGTTGGGGAGAAATGGGTGGAATATGTCAAGAATGTAATGAGAGTCAGCAGTAGGATAATAGTAGTGAAAATTTTGTTCGGTGGGATTGTGTTTGCATTTATATTTGAGTATGCTCCACAGGCAGACTTGGATGAGGTAAAGAAGGATAGATTCTGGGATAACCTAAGACGTGTAATAAGTGGTGTGGGGGATTATGAGATTGTAGTTTTAGGGGAGGGGGGACTTAAATGGTCATTTAGGTGAAGCAGCTCAAGGATATGGAGAAGTACGTGGGGGATGTGCATTTGGTACAAGAAATGAGGAAGGGGAAAGGATACTCGAGTTTGGGGAGGCAATGAACATGATTGTGTGCAACACACATTTTACGAAAACAGAGATTAGGGTGATTACATACGAGTGTGGGGGAAATAGCAAACATAGATTATTTCATGGTCAAGAGGGATGATACGAGGTTAGTGAGAAATGTTAAAGTTATAGGGAGCGAGGAGTGTGTGCTGCAACACAAGTTATTGATGTGTGACATCGAGCTTAAAGAGTGGATGATGAAAAAGAGGATCTATGCACCTAGGAGGAAAATATGGAAATTCAAAAAGCAAGCAGTAAGGGATTCCTTCTATAGCGAGATGATTAGAGTGGTGGCTGAATTGGGAGACGTTGATAAAAGTATTAATGACCTGTACAGAACCCTCAAGAACAACCTCTTGGAGTTACTGATTCAGCGTGTGGATGGACAAGGGGTCCCCCAAGATATAAAGTAACTTGTTGGTGGGATGAGGGTGTAGAAGCTGCAGTTAAGGAGAAAAGAAGACTTTTTCGGAAGTGTAGAAAGGGTAGTAGCAGAAAGAAATACTTGGCTGCCAAGCGTAGGGCAAGAAGATAGGTTTACAGGGCAAAGTCTGAATCTCAGAGTCTTTTACCTGATAGCCTAAAGATTGAGGAAAGGAAAGGAAAAATATGATATTTAAGGTGGCAAATCAAATGAAGAGGAAAAGCTGGGACATCGTAGGTGAGCACTGTGTGAAGAATGATGAAGGAAAGGTAGTGGTGAACAGTGGGGATATTAAAGACATCTGGAGAGAGCGCTACAGCCGGCTGTTGAATAAGGAGTTTGACGGGGACAGGGAAGGTTTGGAGCCAGCAGATCCAGTGTCTGGCCCTTGGCGTTTGATTGACGCTGCTACTGTGAGCAGGGCATTGGGTAGGATGTAGGTGGGGAAGGCAGCTGGTGTGTGTGGGTTGACTGCTGAAATGTTGAAAGCCTCAGGAGATACAGGAGTGGGGTTAGTTACTGATTTGATAAATATGATTATACGTGTACATGAGTGTGTTGTATGGTTGGCTGAAGTGTGTAACTACAAATGTTTTTTTTTTTTTTATGCCAGGATGAAGGAACCAAAGGCCATGAGACCGCAGTAACAGTTCCCTCCAAGAGAAAAAGAAAATACAATAGAGAGCCAAATTCATGATCAGATCATTTCGAGATGCCTGGACACGCTGCATTTGAAAGACTGGAGATCATAGGCAGCAGGAAATACAGACAGAGGGAGACAGTTCCAGAGTTGACCTGCTGCATAAATGAAAGACTGGGAGTAACGGTTAACTCTTGCATTAGAGAGTTGTACAGAAAAGGGGTGAGAGTTTGCTGCCAGACGGGTGCTACGCGCCCGTCGTAGAGATGGAGGAATGCAAGCAGACAGTTTAGAGGAGCAGTGACCATTAAAGTACTGACAGAAAAGAGATAAAGATGCAACAGTGCAGCGAAGAGACAAAGGTTGAAGGGAGTCAGTAAGAGGAAGAGAGTTAATGAGACGAAAAGCCTTTGACTCCACCCTATTGAGAAGAGCTGTATGTAGGGAGCCTCCCCACACATGAGAGTTGTACTCCACACAGGGGCAGATAAAACCCATGTATAGAGTCAACAATTGTGCAGGGGTAAAGAAAGAGCGGAGTCGGCTTAGCACACCCAATCTCTTGGAAGCAGATTTTACAAGAGATGCAATATGATCTTTCCAAGACAAGTCCCGAGCAATTGAAACCCCAAGCATGTTCAAGGATGATGCAGGATTAAGCTGAATATTATTAAACATTTGTGAGTATACCTGTGGAAGATTTTGTTGGGTTGACAGGTGTAAGAACTGAGTGTTAGATGCATTAAAAACAACCATATTATTTTTACCCCAGTCTGAGACACGAGCCAAGTCAGACATTAGGTGTGCCATAGCCTCATCCCTTGCTTGTTGAAGCAACTGTTGAGATGGGCATTGCAGGAACCGAGTGGAAAGGTGAAGGGTGGAGTCATCAGCGTATGAGTGGATAGGATTAGATGTACAGCTTAGAAGATCATTGATGAATAAAAGGAAGAGAGTTGGTGATAGGACAGAGCCCTGAGGAACACCATTGTTGATAGATCTAGGAGAAGAACGATGGCCGTCTACAACAGCGGCTATAGAACGACCAGAAAGGAAGCTAGCGATGAAGGCACAGATAGAAAGATAGAAACAGTAGGAGGGCAGTTTGAAAATTAAAAATTTATGTCATACTCGATCGAAAGTCTTTGAGATGTCAATTGCAATGGCAAAGCTTTCGCCAAAGTCCCGAAAGGAGGATGACCAGGAGTCTGAAAGGTAGGTGAGAAGATCGCCAGTGGAGCGTCCCTGATGGAACCCGTACTGACGATCAGAAAGAAGGTTGTGATAGGAAAGATGCCTTAAAATTTTTCTATTGAGAATTGACTCGAAAACTTTTGAAGTACAGGACGTTAAAGCAATTGGACAATAGTTGGAGGGTTGGGAGTGGTTACCCTTCTTTGGGACTGGCTGAATGAGAGCAAACTTCCAGCAAGAAGGAAAGGTACAAGTTGGCAGACAAAGGCAAAAGTGCTTGCCTAGTCAGGGTGTAAGCACAGAAGCACAGTTCTTGAGAACAACAGGAGGGACCCCATCAGGCCCATATGCCTTGTTAGTACTGAGGCCAGTGATGGAGGAAAATACATCAGCTGAAGACATTTTAATGTCAGCCATGAGGAAGTCAGAGAGGGGAAGTGATAGAAGAACAGCACCGGAATCATCTAAGGTGGAATTGGAGGAGAAAGTCTGTGTGAAGAGATCTGCTTTATCAGTAGAAGAAATAGCTACAGAACCATCAGAGTAGAAAAGAGGAGGGAAGGATGATGAGGTAAAGTTGTTAGAAAGGTTTTTGGCAAGGTGCCAGAAGGAGTGGGAAGAATTCGAGTTGGAGAGTTGAGACCATTTAGTATGGATGAAATTATTTTTAGCAGAGCGAAGAACAGACTTAGCACAATTCCGGGCAGAAACGTAAAGATGATGTGATTCAGGGGTGGGTTGGCTCTGGTACCTTTTGTAGGCCCTCTCCTTGTTGCAGACAGCATTAGAACAAGCGTGATTAAACCAAGGCTTTCTTGCGATAGTCAAAGGATATGAGAAAGGAATGTATGCTTCCATGCCCAAGAGAATAACCTCCGTAATGCGCAAAGCACACTCAGACAGCTCACGGCCATGGAAGCAATAATCATTCCAGGGAAAATCAAAGAAGTACTGCCTGAGGGCCTCCCAATCCCCGGCTCCAAAATGCCACAGACGACGTTTCCCTGCAGGATCCACAGGCCGTACCGGAGTGATAGGACAGGTTAAGGTGATAAAGTTGTGATCGGAGGAGCCCAATGGAGAGAAAAGATTAACAGAGTAAGCAGAAGGATTAGTTGTGAGGAAGAGGTCAAGTATGTTGGAGCTCTCTCTAAGGCGGTCAGGGTTACGGGTAGGGTGCTGTACAAGCTGCTCTAGGTCATTAAGGATAGAAAAGATGTAGGCTTGTTCACCAAGTGGATCAGTGAAAGGAGAGGAAAGCCAAAGGTGGTGGTAAACATTGAAATCTCCTAGAATGGAGATTTCTGAGAAAGGAGAAATGGATAGAATGTGTTCCATTGTAGAAGTAAGATAGTCGAAGAATTTTTGGTAGTCAGTAGAATTAGGGGATAAGTAAACAGCACATATATATTTAGTCAGAGAAAGACAGGAAAGCGGAAGCCAGAGTGTAGAGAATTCAGAAGAATCAAGTTCAGGAACACGAGAGCAAGATAAGTCGTTGCGTATATGTACACAACAGCCACCTTTGGCTTTTAAATGAGTATAGAGAAAGTAGGAGGATACAGAAAAGGGTTTGCTGTAAGTTGCCTCAGACAGCTGAGTCCCAGTTAGAAAAAGAAGGTGAGGTTTAGAGGAGGAGAGGTGGTGCTCAAGAGAGGGAAAGTTAGAGGAAAGGCCGCGAATGTTGCAGAAATGAAGAAGAACAGAGTCAGACAGTGGTTCCAGGCACCTCGAGTCGTCACCGGGAGAGGGGCGGATGGTGGGGGCATTTATGGTCCTCCCCCCTGGGGACTCCGAGGCTTGGTGATGAGACGCCATCATTTTTTGGATTTTGGAAAAGGAAGTGTAGTGTGTACTGTGCATGTAGTTTGGTGTACATAGTTAGAGAAATTTGTACTGGAGAGCATTCTGGCCTACTCTCTGTGTAACTGAGACACTGAAAAAGTTCAGCAAAGGGGGATGGTCAGGAACTAGTCCTGAGGGCTGATGAAACGGGAGCTCCAGCACTCCCTGTCATCAGCTTTCCATCCACCTCGGGAGTACTGCCCTGCTCGACTGGTGCTACAGTCTACTCCTTCATACAAGGTGAAGGGTGATGCCTTGAAAAGAGGAAATTATAGAGGCATAAAGCTTTTGGACCAGATAATGAAGGTGTTGGAGAGAGTTCTAGAAGGTATGATTAGAGAAAAAAAATGAATAATGATGAGATGCAGTGTGGGTTTATGCCAGGCAAAGAGACCACTGATGCCATGTTCATTGTTCGTCAGCTTCAGAAAAAATATATAAGAAAGAATTGGGAATTGTACTTTCTTTTTGTTGATTTGGAGAAGGCCTTTGACAGAGTCCCGAGGGAGGTGGTGAAGTGATCAATGGTAAAGCTTGGGATCGAGGAGTGGCTGGTTAGGGTGGTTATGGCCATGCATGTGGGTGCTTGTACCAAGGTAAAGGTGAAAGGATATTTGAGCGAGGAGTTTTTCGTGAATGTTGGTGTGCATCAGGGGCCAGTCTTGAGCCCCTTTTTGTTTATTATGGTACTCGAAGCCCTCTCACGCGACTTCAGAAATGGACTCCCGTGGGAGATGTTGTATGCTGATGATTTGATGTTGATTACAGAGAATGAAATGGAGGCGTTGGAAATATTTAGGAAATGGAGAGATGGTATGAGGCACAAGGACCTAGGAGTAAATGTAGATAAAAATAAAACTTATGGTATCTAGGGCTGGGGTTGGTACTGTCAGAAAATGATGGGTGAGTGGCGATTGGCCACAAGGATGTGGGAAGTAATTCCATCTTGTTCAGTGTTTGAGATAAGTGGGTGCATAAGAGGTGTAGTGGCATTAAAGGTAGACTGCAAGATAATGCTGATTTCATGTGTGCAGTGTGTCGGGGAGAGCATGTGGAGATTGCCGGGCGTGAATGGATTGAACTTGCTGGTGAGTCTCTTGAGTGTGTGGAGGACTTTTGTTATTTAGGAAACACGTAATGTGCTGGAAGTGGGGCTGGAGCTAGCTCTGTGGCTAGAGTGATGAGTGCATGGAAGAAGTTCAGGAAGCAGTTGCCCCTCCCGACATTGAGAGGGTTCTCCCTCCATGCTAGGGGATCTTTGTATGCAGCATGTGTTAGGATTGTAAAGCTGTTTGGTAGTGAGACCAGGGCAGTAAAGGAAGAGGATATTCGCAGGCTCAAACGTATAGAAATGGCAATGATTAGGTGGATATACTTGCTGATGAGTCTCTTGAGTGTGTGGAGGACTTTCGTTATTTAGAAAACACGTTATGTGCTGGAAGTGGGGCTGGAGCTAGCTCTGTGGCTAGAGTGATGAGTGCTTGGAAGAAGTTCAGGAAGCAGTTGCCCCTCCCGACATTGAGAGGGTTCTCCCTCCATGCTAGGGGATCTTTGTATGCAGCATGTGTTAGGATTGTAAAGCTGTATGGTAGTGAGACCAGGGCAGTAAAGGAAGATGATATTCACAGGCTCAAACGTATGGAAATGACAATGATTAGGTGGATATACAGCGCGTCCCTGAGTGCGAGGCCTGGGCGGGGCTAGATTTACGAAGGAAGAGTTGAGAGGTAGGATAGGACTGGAGTTTATTGGTGTTGTGATGAGGAGAGGTAGATTGAGGTGTTTTGGGCATGTTGAAAGGATGGGGAATGATATTAGGTGCAGAAAACGATAAGTGTTAATGTTGGGGGTAGGGTAGCAAGAGGTAGACCGAAAAAGACCTGGGACGAGGTCATTGAGTGTGACCTCAGGGATAAGGGACTAAATGGGGAAGCTGCCTGAGATCGAGTAACATCGAGACCGCCATTTGGTGACCAATACCGACGCACACAAGCATGTTAATGCCTTCAGAAACGAAACGAATTACCTGGAACCATCAGTGAACATTAACTGGTGTTGCAATGTTGTTACTGCCACATAATTTTCTTCAGTTGAAATGAGAATGCGACTCTCCAGGACAGGAACACGTGAGGCATATGAAGACATACTGAGTAACAGACAAACACTCTCCAAATGGTTCATTTATGAAGTAAACTACTATTTCATTCTTGCTACTGGCTGATGGTTTTAGTAAGCTTAAGGCAGAACACGTCTAACCCGTTACACAAATATTTTTACTTACTGAAATACATAAATTACACCCAGGCTTTCGAAGATAGAGAGGGTGTTATGTTTTAACAGGATTGAGTCAGGCTCATAATGGCCTGTTTTCTTGCTTTATTTAATCACATTACTGTGTGTGTTTGTGTGTGTGTGTGTGTGTGTGTGTGTGTGTGTGTGTGTGTGTGTGTGTGTGTGTGTGTGTGTGTGTGTGTGTGTGTGTGTGTGTGTGTGTGTGTGTGTGTGTGTGTGTGTGTGTGTGTTCTTACCTAATTGTTCTTACCTAATTGTTCTTACCTAATTGTATCTTTACAGGAATTAGTCAAGCTCGTACTGTCCCGTGTCTTAAACCATATTTATCGTACATATCCTTAAATTTGTGAATTGTTTTGGCACACACTATTTCTTTCGGTAGTGCATTCCATTGATCAATTGCTCTGTTTGGGAAACTGAATTGCGTTACGTCTTTATCACCTCTCTTCTTATGCGGTTTTTTGCAGTGTCCTCTTGCTGATGCTTCTCCATATGTTAAGTAATCATTTATGTCTATTTTCTCCTTCCATGATATGCACTTATATAGCATTATCATGTCACCTCTTTTCCTTCTCTCCTGTAGTGTTGGTAGATTCAGTTTATTTAGTCTTTCTTCGTAGCTTAGGTCCCTTAAGCTTGGTATCAATCTTGTAGTGGTCCTTTGAACTTTTCCAATCTTGTCTATGTGTTTTTTGAGATGAGGACTCCAGACTACTGATGCATATTCCAGGGTTGGTCTAATGAATGATGTTATTATCCTTCTTAGCATGTCTTCATTTATGTATGTGAATGCTATTCTCATATTTGCAAGCAGTGTATACATGTTCCGTACCTTCTCGCTGATGTGGTCAGCCGGAGATAGTCTGTTATTGATAATCACACCTAGGTCCTTCTCTCTTTCTGATGTGTATAGGGTTTTATTTTCTAACTTATAATCCCAATCAGGTCTTTTTCCACTTTTACCAAACTTGATTACATGACACTTGTCCACATTGAATTCCATTTGCCATGTATTACTCCATTCATGAAGTTTATTTAATTCTTCTTGTAGCTCTTTACAAGAGTCTGTGTTAGTAATTCTCCTTTGTATTTTTGCATGGTCTGCAAACATATTCAGATAGCTCTCATTTCCAGTGTTACTGTTTATATCATTTATATACACTAAAAACATGATTGGTGCCAGCACTGAACCCTGTGGTACTCCACTAGTCACTTCTTTCCATGATGAGTAGTTTCCTCTTAGTACTGTTCTCATTTCTCTTTTTATGAGAAAATCTTGCATCCAACAAAACAATTTGCCTCGAATTCCTCCTTGATGGTACAGTTTCCATAAAAGTCTTTGGTGTGGTACTGTGTCAAAAGCTTTCTTGAAATCTAAATAGATACTGTCCACCCATCCTCCTCTTTCCTGTATTGTGTTTGTTACTCTGTCATAGTAGCTCAACAGATTAGTTACACATGACTTTCCTCTTCTGAAACCAAACTGTCTTTCTGTGATCATACTGTGTTCTTTTAGATGATTTACCCAAGCTTTTCCTATAAGTTTTTCTAATACCTTGCTTACAACACTGGTGAGTGATACTGGTCGGTAGTTGAGTGGATTTTGTCTATTTCCTTTCTTGAATAAGGGGACAATATTTGCTTTTTTCCAAATATCAGGTAGTTTACCTTGACTCAAGGATTTCTTGAAAATTAAAAATAATGGTTTACTTAACTCCTTTGCACATTCTCGTAGTACCCAACATGAAATTTCATCAGGACCACTTGCTTTTCCTCTGTCTAATTTACTTAACTCCTCCTGTATTACTTTTTCTGCTATTTGTATATCTGGTAGTATGTGTGGACATGCATGTTCCACACAGTCCCTCTCAAAATTTTTTTCTCCTGTAAAAACTAATTGGAAATTCTTATTTAGTGCTTCACAATTATCTTTCTCTTGTGTATAAGTGATTCCCTCGTCCGTAATGGATTGTATTATATCTTTTACTTTGGTTTTGCTTCTGCTATAGCTGTAAAACAGCTTTGGTTGATCACTACTTTTATTTATTATATCCTCCTCAAACTGTTTTTGGGCTTCCCTCCTTAATCTTGTATAGTCGTTTCTTGCCTGTTTGTAATTATTATACGCCCTTTCACTATTGTGTCTTCTGTATCTATTCCACAACAAATCTCTTCTTTCTTTTGATTTTTTACATTCTGTATTGAACCATTTCTGTATTTTCTTATCTGCTTCTTTGTGCTGTGGGATGTACTTCTGGACTCCTATTTCATAAAATTCACAGAATTTATTATATACAGCATTTAAATCTTGTCCTCTATGCTCATTTTCCCAATCAATTTCTAAGAAATACTTCTTTAGGTCTTGATAATTTCCCTTTTTATAGTATAGGCTATTTTTGTAACTTTCATTGCTGTTAACTATGTCATATGCTATCCTGAAGTTGTAATTTAGTACTGCATGATCGCTTTTGCCGAGTGGAGGGTGATATATTAAACTGTCAATATTATTTTCTTGCCTAGTAAATATTAGATCTAGCACTGAAGGTACATCGAGTCCTCTTTTTCTGGTGGTTTCCCTCACATGTTGCGTTAGGAAAAACTCTTGCACGAGATCCAGGAGCTTTTGGTCCCAACAGCTTTCTTGACTAATTATGTCTAGAGTATTCCAATTTATATTTGTATTAAAATCTCCAGTTAGTATAATTCTTTCCGATTTCTCTTCCATTTTATGTAGTAAGGCTCTTAAACTCTGAATTGTACTCTCTGCCAGGTCCTCATATTCGTCTCTTTCCCAAGTGTTTGATCTGGGTGGCATGTACAAATTGGCTACAATTACTTTCCCTTCAGATGTGTTGATCTCTACTGCAATCAGTTCTACTTGTGATGGTATGTTTTATTTCATTGACTTTTAGATTTTTCTTAGTTAATATTATAATTCCTCCTCCTTTTTTTAAATTTCTGTCTCTTCTCCATATATTGTATTCCTCTAAGTTTAGTATGTCACTGGATATCTTTGGTGTTAATTTTGTTCCCGTTAGGCATACATTTGTACATTACATAACAAGCAACCGTCTGTCGAGCCTAAGCTCCCTGACAGACATTTTTATAAATACTATATATAAATTGTGGTTGCTTTAGTTGGATATACCAGCTACAATCGTATGTGTATCAGAAAAAGAGTAAATTATTTAAATATAAACTACAACCTTATGATTATCGGAAATATACATGCATACACTCATACATATATACATACATACATTCATAAATAAATACATATACATCGATATACATACACACATATACTTTTACATATATATTGTACATCCATATTTTCACATACACACATGTGCACATATACAGTATACCCACATACATATACACATACACATACATACACATACATATACATACACACACACATACACATATATACACACATCTATCTATCTATCTATTGCCAGACGCCTCAATCTCGTTTGGGGTGGCCACAAACAAATCGCCTCCAAGTCGCCCTTTCCCCCGCCATTTCACTGCCCTGCTCCCAACTCACACACCCCTCTCTCATATACCTCTCCACCCCATCCCTCCATCTCATCCTCGGCCTCCCCCTCCCTCTTCCCCCCTCCACCTCACTCACATACACTCTCTTCGTCAGTCTCTCACCCTCCATCCTCTCCACATGGCCAAACCACCTCAGTGTGTTCCTCATAACGCTTCCTATCACATCCACATCCACACCACAACGCTCCTTTATATCCTCATTCGTCAGCCTGTCTCTCCACGTGACTCCACAGGCTCCTCTTAAATAGCTCATTTCCACTGCTCACACTCTTGACTTGTGTCCTTCCAACAATGTCTAAGCTTCACTTCCGTATGTTAGAGTTGGTATCACAATACTGTCATGTAGTAACTTTTTCACTTCCATGCTCACTTCCCTGTTTCTTATCACTGCTTTCAAAGAACCAGCAACCTTTCTTCCCTGCTGTACCCTTTCAAGCACTTCACCCTCCAAACCTCCATCCCTACTCATCACACTACCCAAGTACTTAAACGTACTCACATTTTCCAATTCCTCACCATTACACACATACATATACATATACATACACACACACATACATATACATGTATATGTGTGTGTCCGGACACCTGACATTTCTTGGTTTCCTGGCCAGGGCGTCGACCAGGTCTGGATACTTTCTTTGGATAGCGAGTGTACACCCTCGTGAGACAGTCAGCATTGCAAATAATATATTTCCGTAAGAAGTGACTCCCGAAACTTCAGTCGTCTATACAAAGCACTGGCGAATGACAGGGAAGGGAAGGGGGCCCGGTACGAAGTGTAGGTGGAGGTGCAGGGGCTCACGAGGACTGGAGTACAGAGAGAAGGTGATGTGGACAGTGCCCTGCTGAGTATGCACTGTTATAAATACGCAGGATAAGACAAGAATGCATACAGTGTATTACCCACATCAGCGTGGAATTAAGACCGTGTGTTAAAAGTTCTCAACTAAACATGTGCAAACGTTTTTTAGGCAATATATGATGTGTGTGTGGGGGGGGGAGGGGTTGGTCCTAGCTTCGCACTGGGGTCTGTACTGTGCAGGGTATCACTTGTTACCACGACATAGCAGAGATGACATGCCATATTATTGAGTATAATATCCATTAAGGTAACACAGAAACAATAACCATGTAACTGTATTTAGACACCTCGTCATGTCCCTGAAAAATGCTAGCAGTCACAAGAGACGCCGCACGTGTCATTTAGATGTGAACCATCATTCTGGTCTGACTGTGGAAGTCAGCAAATATGACACAGTAATACCCCAAGGCTACGGAATATACGAGTATTCAAAGTTGAACATAGCAGTAGAAATGATACGATAATGGTATTCATTATTTGATTTTTTTTTGCCGAAACCGTAGCCTATTACACAATGGTATAACTGTAGCTGAGCCACATAGGTCGGCAACGTCAATACCTGTCAAGCTTCTATGCTGACACAATCATGCACTCTCTGGCTGGTGTTTTGGGCAGGTGATCACGTTATACACACTAATAGCAGGTGCAGCTGCCTCGACCTGGCTGAGTCGCAGAGGGATTGTATTTGCATTCATTATTTACAATTGAAGTTGTATCACCATGATATGCAGGCTTAATTATGATACAGTGCTTCTCTCAGCAATTATGCGGACATGGAAATTGAATTCAGACTGACACCATGCTTAGGTTGTTGACGTGACAGCGCTACTCTACTTTGCTCTCCACACACACACACACACACACACACGTCCAAGCATGCGCAACGCGCGTAAACAAACCCACCCATGATTTGGCAAATCTATACAATCTTTTAAAATCAGTGATGATTTGCTGAAGTTTACGCTCATCTACAACCAATAATAATGAAACAAACCAACTTAGCTAAACCCATTATCTCTAACGTAGTTCCTAACCGTCCATTACAAACTGATTACAGAGTTTTCTGTTTTAAAACACTGTCAAAGTAGATATGAGCAACGTGACATCCCACAAACAGTATCCCTGCTGTCATACTACTAATTACTGGCCAGCAATCAAAACAAATGTTCCGTAATGAAAGGAGCTGTCCCCAAAACTAGATAAGAACATCCTATGAACTTTTAACGTCGCAGGATCCGAAGTATATAAATGTTCGCCAAATTAAATATTTTACTTATATTAAGAAACAATATTAAGACGTATTATACCTGCCTATTACCACTGTTTGTCATCAGTGTAAAGCGAACGTTAGATTATGTAACATTTATATGAATGTCCAGTAAGTAACGTTATATTTAATATCTCACCTCTTTCATAATCATCAGTGCTGTACACATTTACTAACAACTGCCATTGATTTATAACCGTATCTGGAATCCCAACAACAAAATATCTGCCTTTGTTCCTCATATGTGTAACGCATTCATCCAGGCTTCTTGCATATTTACTGCTATGATATGACCAAACACATTTATCTGTAGGTGTATACCCTATAATTTGTTATGACAATGTTATATTAATTTCAGGACATGTTCTTAATGTGCAACGTGTGATCAGCGCGTTCGGTCCACCTGCGTTCCATTTCATACCTGTTTATCGATTTCTAGGGACATTTCCGTATTTCCCCGTAAAATACCTAGACGACTCGAGTTCATTAATGGTCAGAAAATATCGCAAAGTATCCTTTTCAGTCCGGTGTCAAAGACGAATAATATGAACCAAGAAATTGTAATAGTTGTATTACTTTCTTTTTATGCATATTTCATATGATTTTCAGTTTACTTCCTAAGCACAGTAATATCAGGTCAAGCAAGAATGCAAACACAAAACACATTGAGTGTAAAATGTTTTCGCATATTACAATGGTGCTAAAGGACTTGATGTACACACGACATTGCCGTTGTATGACGTGCCTGAGGTGAAAGAGTGGTGCTATTATAGATGTGCCCTCGTCTTCGTCATTACCATTGTGTGCAGGTTAACACACAAAGTCACCATAAATATCATTACCAATTAGTGAACAGATCTGTGGTAACTTTTCCCCCAGAGCAAGGTATCCTGTGTTAGCGGTAGCTATTTGCACTTCTTCCCTCTTTTTAAAAGTCGTACCTCTTGAAAGCAGAGGAAAATACCAGAAAGCGTAGGCCTGGAGCGGTGGCGTCTTCGTCGTGGGTCTACCTCCCAGAGGCTGTCGAAGAGAAGAGGACAGCATGGGAGCCAAACCACCGCAAACCCCCCGGCCCCTCATGGGGCTTGAGTACCTGGGAGTGGCTTCGATCACCCGGGGAAGTACCATATCTCCCAACACAACACACACAACAACACCGTTTTTCTACATCAAGAAATGACTCCCCGGCTGTCATTTTTCGACGACTTCTTCTAGCCGGGGACATTGAAAGCAATTCAGGACCCACCAACAAATACATATGTCCAATATGCTCAAAACCTATGACATCGAGCCGACAGACAAAGAGTTCAGTTCAGTGCAATTCCTGCAAGAACTGGACCCATTACACCTGCACAACACTTGCATCCAGAAAACATTACACAAACACCTGGAACGGCTCCTTATGCTCCATACCCCCACCCACCAACCCCCCTACCAATCCTACTCCTACTTCCTTCAGCCAAACCCACCAATCCTTCCCACACCATCCAGTCCCCCAACTCCTCCCATTCCAAACTATCCTAATCCTCCTCAACCCTTACCTCCATAACAACCTCCTCCTACCCCTTCCCCTCCACCCACACCACCTCCTCCTCGTGCTGCAGCAGCCAACACACATCCACACACAACATAAACATCCTTCAGCTAAACATAGATGGCATAAACACCAAAAAACAAAAACTCACACAATTCATCAAACAACAGAACATACACATGGCCATTTTACAAGAAACAAAACTACACAGAGCACAGAAAACACCAACATTTCATAACTTCACCACCATTCAACAAGACCGGGCCGACGGCGGTGGCAGTGGACTCATCACCCTGGTCCACAAATCCATCAACTTTGCAGATACCAATGCACACACAAAGTCACTTCTCCCCCCACATGACACCACAACAGAAATACAATCAGTTAAAATATGCATTGGTAATAAATCACACATAACAATCGCTAACACATACATTCCCCCCCCCAGTACCACACAATTACTTCCCGCAGATACATCACATCACTAGCATACCCAACAACATCCTGGGTGGTGATTTCAACGCCAAGTCGTCAGCCTGGCATGTCAACAACCCTGACACAGACAGAGGGCCGGTACTACAATCCCAGACAGATCATCTTTCCATACTGAAGAATCTAGACCAACATACCCACATCCCACACCAAGCCCTCTTCCTCCCATCATCTCCAGACATCACCTTCTGCTCACCAAACCTCACCCCCACTACATCATGGAGAGTGGTCAAAACCCTAGGTTCTGATCACCTCCCAGTCATCATCACTACCAAAACCAGAATCACCCCAGCTGGCCACAAACACACATACACTATTTATAAGAAAGCCAACTGGGAGGCCTTTGTAACTGAAACAGAACAACATTTCGAAACACTAAACAGTGCACCCATCACAAACATCAACACCGCTGTGCACACTTTCAATACAGTTATACAAAACGCAGAAAAAAGACACATCCCTAGAGGCAACAGAAAGAGACACAACCCCAACTTCACACCAGAAATTCAAGGCCTCATCAGACAACGGGACACACTGGGACACTTCCCAACACCCCATACACATGACACCGTACAACAAATACAAACACTCAACACTGAAATAAACAATATAATATCAGAACAGCAAACACTACACTGGAAAAATTATCTCCAAACACTTGACCACAAAACAAACATCAGCAAACTCTACAAAACACTAAACAGCATCACACTTTCCAACAGCAACACCACACAATCACACGCTGCCATCACAACATCAGACATCATACCCTCAAACAAACAACAAGCAAACACTCTCATCAATCACTTTTCACAAGTCAGCCATCTAAACCCCCATCCCGAAGACCGACGTATCATTCAACGTAAGAGACAGTTCCCCACAGACCCGGACTATGCACCTTTCACTTACAACCAGACGAAGCACATCATTAACAACCTCAAGCACTCATCTGCCTGTGGACCAGACAACATAAGCAACATTCACCTTAAACACCTTGGACCACAAGGCATACAAGCACTCATCAACATATTAAACTACAGCTACTCACACAACATAATATCCAACATCTGGAAGCATGGCATTATCATCACTATCCCTAAACCAAACAATGACCACACGTTACCCTCCTCACACTGCCCCATCACACTCCTCTGCACCTCCTCTAAAGTCACTGAACGACTGGTACTACAACTAGTCACACCTCACATTCCCCTAGCACAGTCACAACATGGCTTTAGGCCACTACACTCTACAAACACCTTTCTTACAGACCTTACACAGAGTTTTCAATGGCATGAATTCAGCTAGGCCACCACACAGAACACTCCTAATCACACTAGACATTAGCAAAGCTTTTGATGCCATCCCCCACCACAACCTCACAAACAAAATACTCAACACAAACATGCACAATAACACAAAAAGATGGCTGGCAAACTACTTAGCAGGGAGATGTGCACACATAACATTTGCCGATCAGTCTTCTAACATCAGAAACTTCACAAACGGCGTCCCCCGAGGATCTGTTTTGTCCCCTACGCTCTTTAACCTATACATGCACGACATACCCACACCCCACACACCATAGATACACATAGCTTCCTATGCAGATGATATAACATTTACATATACGCATTAAAACGCAAACACAGCTGCACAAATCATTCAACCTTACCTCAACACACTACACGAATGGTTCACCACAAACAGGCTCAAAAAAGCCCCAGCCAAATTTACACTGACCCTTCTCACAAACTGGACAGCAGAACATAGTCACATCCCACACCTCACCATAAACAACACTCCCCTACCACACACACACACCCACCCAAAATCCTTGGTGTAACATACAATACATCAATGTCATTTAAACAACACATCACAAACATTAAAATAAAATAACACCAAGACTCAGTGCTTTGAGGTCACTTACCCATACAACATTCGGACACAACAAAGAAACCACCACCACAGTATACAAACAATACATACGTTCAGTGGCGAATTATGCAAGCCCTGCCTGGGCTTCTAACCTCACCAAAACACACTACAACACTCTACAGACCATACAGAACAAGGCTCTAAAAATAATCACAGGCTGCACAGCTACTACACCCACAGACCACCTACATCAGGAAACCAAAGTCCTCAAAGTCAAGGATCACCTAGACATGAGAGGCACCCAGTTTCTTGCTGCAGCACAACATCCATTATATTACATGGCAGCACATCCACCCACACCAAGGAACATCAAAACAACACCCAGCACATGATACCATTCACAAATACTGTCATCTCTCCCCCCTCGCCCACCTCAGACCAGCTTCTAGAAGCATATCCACAATCCAATCATTCGCCGCTCCATTCAATCACTTAAAGACAACACCCAGCTGCATGCACGGCCTCCTGACATCAACCCTACTGAATCCTATCTCCCTCGTGGGGACAGGGTCCACCTGGCCAGGCAGAGATGTGGGCACCATCCAGCCCTCTTAAGCTACCAGAAGTGGCTGGATGACTCTGTCGCTGTTGCCTGTCCAGGATGCAACACAGCACTCCATACTATTAAGCACATTATGGAAGACCGCATTGCACACAGTCACCTACGCCAACAACACAACATACACTTTTTGAGAGCTCTGTGTGAAAGTCCGGTCTCGGCCATGGCCTTCCAAAGGGACTCGGGGCTGTTCGGCCAGACTGCCAAGGGAACAACTACTACTACTACCACTACTACTACCAGAAAGCGTTTACTAGAAACATGAGAGTTCTATTAACCCTGAGATTTAGCTCTAGCATAATCCATCCATCCATCCATCATCCATTCCTATGCCGCCCCATGAAAGGCATAAGAGTCCGGAGTTTAGGCAAGTTGGTCCTGACTTTTAAGATGACAGTGACCAGCCTCACTCATCCCTGAGTGCCATTACGTGAGCATTAAAGCCCAACCAGCCCATGGATATAAATTATAAACATACATACACACACACACACACACACACACATATATATATATATATATATATATATATATATATATATAATTTATTTTTTTCCAAAAACTAAAGTGGTATTGTGATGTAATATGACATTTTCCTGGTTCCTGAAGATTATTAAACGATGAGCCTAGCCTTATACCTGTTGGGATCTCATTGATTAAACATCAGGAAAAGGAACTTTTTGCTGAGTTTTTTAAAAGGAAAAATTTTTTTTTGTTCCTGGATGTAGGATAAAGGCTTGACTTCGCGAGTTGATGACTAAATCATTAGCTCCTCAGTGGACACTGTTGCTGTGGTACAAACTATTAATGTAGCATCAGGCAGGTCAGAGGAGATATTTCATGGAAAGCCATAGGTAGTTATTCATCTGTGGTTTACTCACGAGGTTAGACGTTGGTCTTTCATCCTCAGCAGAAAGACTGGAATCAATTATGGTTGGAAGACTTGTATATGGAGGAGGGAGGGTGTGTATTGTTTGTTGATGTTTGGGAGAAGTTTAATCCAGTTTGGAGTTTCTCTGCTAGAGGGTGACCATTATTTCAGCAGAGCAGGGCAAACTAGGTTAGGAACGGTCTTACTCGTAGATGACAGTTTTAGACAGGTAAATAGTGATAGAGAGGTGGATAGACGGCAGTTATTAGTTTAGTTATTTGCATTCTCTTTCCTGAGGCCAACAGAAGTACAGTAGGGTATGTTGGGTGCTGTCGCATCACCAGGCAAGTGAGACAGGTCTGACCTACTCCCGGGCACAGATAGTGATGACCGGCGAATATGAGAGGAATAAAGTAAAGTCACATCTGTGGATCGTAGGAAGTTTTCTATTTATACGATTGATTAATATGTTTAAAATCTATCTACCTATCTATATACCTAGGCTGCTTACCCCAAGGAAAGGGAGGTAGCCGAGACAGGACGACACACTCCCAATTTACTCATCCATTCAAACACATTCTGTCACATCTTAGCCCCAAAGGGAGAAGGGACAGATCCTCACTGCACCACACCGCACAAAGGTCAACTGCACAGTGCAATCAGTGACATCCGCAGTAGGGCCCGACAGCAGAGCTGATTTACCCTTGCCACATCATAATAGACCCATCCCCTTACCCGCACCTGACCTGACTAGCTGATCAGACCAAATGCGGGAGAATATCCCCTCAGGGCTGCACCATCATTTATTCATTTACAATTTATCTCCATTTATTTCTGTCATGCACAGCCACTCTTCCTTCCTCAACAGACATCCCTCTCACATTAAGCGCTCCCTTCACGCTGTCCATCCATCCTATTCGTGGTCTCCCTCTCAGCCTTACACCTCTCACATCAGATCTAGTTATCTTTTTCACCAATCGCTCATTATCCATTCTCTTCATATGCCCAAACCATCGCAACACCCTCTGCTCAACTCTATCAGCCATCTCCTGAACAACTCCAGTTCTCCTTCGCACTTCATCATGTCGCACTCGATCCATACACGTCACTCCACACATACTCCTCAGACACCTCATCTCCATTACATTCAAACTTTTCCTCTCTGCTACACCCATATTCCATGTTTCAGCCCCATATAACGCAGTCGGTACAACAACACCCTCATATAGCCTTCTCTTTACATTCATTCTAAGCGAACGACATCTAAACACCTTTTTCATTCCTCCCAGCACGTTTCCTACTTCATTCATTCTAAACTTCACTTCTGCATCTATTCTTTCATCCACAGCAACATGTGACCCTAAATATTTAAAACATTCTACCTCCTCAAGCAACTCGCCATTCAAAACTATATTCATCCCCCTACCATTTACCAACCTCTTACACTTCATCACTTTACTCTTATTCTCATTTACTTTCAATTTCCTCCTTTCACACACCCTTCCAAACTCCTGTACCAACTGTCTCAGTGTCTCCTCTGAATCAGCCACCAGTGCAGTATCATCTGCAAACTAAAGCGGTGGCTCAATCGGTAGAGAGTGGCTTGTTGTCCTAACGGACCCGGGTTCAAATCCCGCTGGGGCAGGAAACAGTTTAAGGATCTGAATTTCATAAAAATCAGACTTTACTAATGTACCAGAAGACCCGCCGACATGTCGTAAAAATACCCCCGCTAATACCAATACACAAGTCCTGTATGAGACAGCCCTAGCATGTACTCAATATGGACGGTGGGTGTTAGCGCCGAAGTGGTGACATGTAGAGGTGTGCGGTACGTAGGAGGGCTACTGGGCCTTGAAAGCAGGCTGTGAAACCTATGCCCAGAGTCGGACACATAAAAAAAAAAAAAAAGCAGCTGCTTCAGATTCCACTCTCCACAATCAACATTCACCAGATGCAGACCTCCACCTAAAACTTTTGCATTCACCTCCCTTACAGCACCATCCACATAAATATTAAACAACCAAGGTGACATCACACATCCCTGTCGCAGCCCCACTTTCACAGGAAACCAATCACTCACAGCATTTCCCACTCTTACGCACGCTCAACTATTTACATAAAAACTCTTCATTCCTTTTAGTAACCTACCATCAAGTCCATACAATCTTAAAACAGTCCACAAAGCCTCCCTATTAATTCTATCATACGCTTTCTCTAAATCCATGAATGCCCAAAACACATCCTTGCCTTTCACTAAATACTTTTCACACACTTGTCTCACAGCAAACATCTGATCCACGCATCCTCTCCCTCTCCTAAACCCACACTGCTCATCACCAATCACTCCCTCTGTACCCTCTCTAACGCTCATAATTAACACTCTACCATACACCTTACCTAGAACACTCAACAGACTTATACCCCTAAAGCTAGTACATTCATACTTATCACCCTTGCCTTTATACAACGGGACCACACAAGCACTTGCCCAGTCAATTGGCACCATACCTTTCACAAAACACACATTCAACAATCTTACTAACCAGTCAACTATAGTCACTCCAATACCCTTCAGGCATTCCACAGCACACCCATCCATACCTGCAGCTTTCCCTGTTTTCATCTCCTTTACTGCCTTCTCCACTTCATTCAACTCTCCCAACACATTCATTCCTTGCACCCTTCCATCCACCACAATCTCAGCCACCCTTTCCTCCTCTACATTTAACAATCTTTCAAAATACTCTGCCCATCTCTTCCTTATTGCATCCAACTCAATTAACATCCTTCCATCCTCTGCTTTTACTTGCTCTTCCTTACCAGACTCTCCCTTTCGCACCCTTTTCACCTTCTTCCAAAAAATTTTCTTATTCTGTTGAAAATTCTCAGTCAGCCGCCTACCCCACTTCTCATCTGCTGCCACTTTAGCATCACGCACAGCCCTTCTCACCCTATTCCTCCTTTCCTTATACCTCTCATATAACACCTCATCCTTCCTCTGCAGCCACACTTCATATTCACGTCTCTTCTCAGCCACAGCCATACTTACTTCCTTGCACCTTCATTCACTTCCTTTTCTTACATCACCACCCACACGTCTCACACCACACACCTCTCCCGCATGCCCCACCACAGCACTCTTAAACAACTGCCATTCCTCCTCCACACTGCCATTTTCCTGGTCTTTCACTACATTCCACTCATCTTTCAATTTCTCCTGATTATTATTTTCTCTCTTTTATCCAACTCACTCACTTTCAAAACCTCCCTGCCCTCCTAGCTCTCACCCATCTCTTACCTACTCTTAACTTTCCCTTCACCAGGTAGTGGTCAGACATACCTCCACCCTCCCCTCTTAGAACTCTCACATCCAACAATCTTCCTATTACATTCCTGGACACAACCGCATAGTCCATCAAAGCTCTATCAACAACCCTTCCACTCTCCTGTCTTACCCATGTATACTTATATCTTTCCTCTCAAACAGCGTATTTCCAATCACCATCTCTTGCTCAACGCACATCTCTATCATTCGTTCCCCATTTTCATTTCTTCCAGGCACACCATGCATACCAACTTCACCTTCAACTGCTACATTTCCCACTCTAGCATTCAGATCTCACATCATTACCACATTCGCATTAGCTCCAAAACTCTGCAGACACTCATCAACATCATTCTAGAAAGACTCCCTCTCTTCCTCATCCCTTTCGTTACCAGGCCTGTATGCACTCACAAACACCCACAACTCACGTTCAAATTTCGCTTTCACCTACATCAGTCTCGATGACACCTCCTTCCATTCAATCACACACTGCTGTACTTCCGGACTTACTAACAAGGCCACACCTTCTCTTGCCCTTCCTCTATCAACACCTGACAATCTTCCATTCACACTTCCAAACATAGACTCACCCTTCCCTTTCATCTTCGTTTCTCTAAAAGCTAACACATCCAACTTTCTTCTCATAAACATTCTCCCAATCTCTTCCCTTCTAGCATCAATCGTACTACATCCACGCACATTCATAGACCCAATCTTCAGGGTACGGGGATAATTCAATCCCCCATCCCTTTCTCTGGCCTGTCTCTTTTTAGGAACTAAAAAACAGAGGAGGGGGTCCCTAGTCCCCTCACCCCGCCAGTTTTAGTCGCCTTTTACGACACGCAGGGGATACGATGGCAGTATTCTTCCTAACACAACCTGGCCGCAGAGTACTAGTACCACTCCATAATGCGGCCAGATTGTGTCCCCCCCGCCATTAAAATAACTAATTAAATTTGTTTCACAACTTATCTGGATCCAATCTTTCAGTGTTGTTTATATGCATGTTTGAAGTATTATTTCAGAGGCAGAGTAGCAAATTACTTATGCAAATGCTACAATATCATGATTAAGCACTCATGACAAGCACCTTATTGGAGAAGTTTCACTGCAAAATTATAGCCTCATAGAAAATTGGATATTACCGTAAAATTATTTACTATTCGAAAACATGTGACTACAAAAACCGACATGGGAATTTCCATATGTGTAAAAAATTACACAGATAAAATTCAGATCATTTAAACAGAGTTTGAAGCATATGATTCTTTGGTCGCCGAAAAATTCACAGAGGGTTGACAAATTATTCCTGCGGTGTAGCATAAAAACCACCCAAACGAGACGAGGCAAACGATATATTATTGCACAACGTGTTAAAGTCAGCCATAGATAATTAAGTCCGCGATATTTTAGAGCACTTTAGTAACATTTACATTGATGGGAATAGTTCGTGTGCAGACAAAGGAGGGAACAGTGTGTTAGAACTGGTAGATAATGGATTTTTTAACTAGTGAATACAACAAATCGTGATAATATTATACTCGACCAGATCTTGCACTAACAATAGCATTTAACTCATAAATTTGTCCGATGTAGTTGAGAATTTTAGTAACATTAATGATAACATCATCAGACTTGAAATCATTAGAGCTGTAAGAAAAGTATGAATAGCATTTTAGTTCCTGAGTGTATAAAAAATAATAATTCGAAAGTATGCCGGACGTAATTGAAGGCTAAGTGAATTAAGTTCCTAGAGGCAGATAACAGCAAAGAAATGTGGGAAATATTCACTGATAAAATTATTTATTAAAGAAAAAAGAATCAAGGCTCTACCCGAAGAAATACTTGCGATAATTAATCATCCTGAATGTCAAATCATACAGAAAATCAAATGGTCAGATATAAGACAAAAACTTATTAAGATATAAACTGAAAGGACATTACGAAACTATTAGGAAAGTAAATGACAATACGGAGCAAAAATTTCATGCTAAAGAAAGATCCCATGAGATCTCTTATTATGTAAGAGATAAGAAAAATGTAAATGGAATAGATCCTCTACTGAACACGGAAGACAATCTCGTCCATTGCAACCTAACAGTAGTAATAATGCTGAAAGACTCCTTTAACAATGTTTTCACAAATGAAACGTATCATAAACGTAACAATCCCATAAACGGTTTTCTCCGGATCAGAAGACGTTATCAATGATGGCATGACAAGATCTACTAATTCATCTTTTGATATTCGACCAATATAAACTGTCTTAGATTGCCTAACCCCCCGTGTGATTTGAGACAACTACAGGCAGTGAGCATTTCCTATAATTAAAATCTTTAAAAACTGCATAACACCAAGTGAATGAAGGGTAGTGTTATGGACTGTGCAGGAATCTCTCTCTCTCTCTCTCTCTCTCTCTCCGATGACCCAAATAAAAGTCAATGCGACCTCGAGGGATGGTGAAAAGAAACTTGAACAATTTACTTTACTTACAACATTTTTGCACAGCACACCATAGAACTAGGTTCTTTTATGTACTGAACAGGTGCACTCTTAACCTAACTAGGAAATAAGACGTTTCTGGTAACCGATTACACACCAAGTGGGAACAGTTACGTTACCAGGCTGCGATATACAGATTAACTTAAATACGAAGTCTTAACTTACTTGCAGTACCCACACTGTCACTAACTAAACTTAAACTAAGGACTGAGAGTTGGAAGAGGCTGGAAGGGAGAGGGAGTGCGTCTCCCACTTGTATTCTTGACATATCCAGGTAGTCACACCTCTCGTCTTCTGACCTATTGAAAGCAGGGATAGTATTGTCGTGGGGGGATGTGAATTTATGAATGAATACTGCTAGATGTTACTTGAAAATAGAGACAAGGAATTGACTTGTGAAAACAAAGCAGTTAGTTTACTTTATGCTGGCTTACTTCGCCGATTCTCTAAAGACGAAAATTTATAAACTTTCTCAACAGTACACAGCGAGACTAATTACTCACGAGTGCTGTTTGTAGTACTGTTAGCCTCTCGAGAAAGTGACTCCACCCCTGACAATCAATAACTAATGCTAATAATAATAAACAGGTTCTTTCTGATGCAAACTCCTGGCTGGCACAACGGATTTAAGTTTGATACAAAAGAACTGGCCCAAGTACATGTTAAGGATAATGTGAAAAGTTTGTGCAAACTAGGAGCGGCAACTAAAACAAGCTTAATGTGGAGAAATAAAACACGCATTTATTACATTAAGCTCAAAGAAAAGAACTGTAAATTTATTGATCACAATGAAATAAATTTATGTTATATGAATCTCAAAAACGAATTCAAAATAACAAGGAGAATACACTCACTCACTCATTCAAAAGCTAAACACACTTAAGCCTAGAAAAACGAACAGAAATACTGGTCAGTGGAGGGGAGCTGAGAAAAAAGACTGGGCGCCTGTGCTGAACATCAAACACTGCAATTCGATAAGCATGCTTTGCCAATTCACGGTCTAGGTGAAGATTCAGGCGCTGTACGATGGTGGCATTGCCTTACGCTGGGCACAAACGGTCCTACCCTCGAGGTGACTGAAAGCTGACTAAATTCAAACGGGGAAAAGAGGTAGGGGCCGACCACATTTGCTGGAAGCAGGGCACGGCCCAACTTCAATGGTCAATGGAGAGAAAGTGAATGATACAGGCCCACAACAAATCTCTCAGTGAAAGCACTAATGTCGAGGATAAGAATGATCACTTGTGAAACAGTGAGAAATGTTCTGAAAACCATCCTGATCAGAGTGAATGCGAGGACGGTTGAACTGAGTGATGCCCAGTGGGAATTCCACTAGAATTCGTGGTTTTCTCACTAAAATACAATGTCACGAATTTATAATTATGCTCGCACGAATTTGTGACATTACTCCCCATCAAAATCAAATTTTTCTTCGAAAAATTTTCGATATACATACATATAAGTCCTAACTTAGTCACACAAGATTCACGCTGTGGTGTGTGTACTATCCTGCTACAGGAGAAAATCACAGTCGCCCATGAGCATAAAAAAACTCGTATTTATGTTAATAGAAGCAAGCTTGAGGAAAAAACTCCGTGATGACGGTGAAAAATCCTTTACTCAGGTCAAACTGAGCGAAAAGTTCACTACATTTACATTAACAACTAATTGTTATGTAGCGTGATGTATGTAATACACAGTGTAGGTGTGACAGTTGTGGTGTAACTGTGGCTAAGTGTAAAATTATATAATACAAATCAATAGTAAGTAGAGGCGATGAGGCAGAAGAGAAGTGGCGGCAGAATGTGGCAGAGACAATCAGCTGATCTGCATGACAAAATTGCTACACCCGCCAGCTGCATCTGTGAAATCAGTCAAGGTGGAGCATCAAAAGTGTCAGTGCGACAAACAGTTTTTATTGAATTGCAATTTCTCTCTCTGCCTAGCAGTCAGTACTTATGTTACAAAAAGTACACAATTATCTTCTTAATGGATACATTATTAACCAGGAAACGTGGTCCCAGGACAGAATCTCAAAGGATCCTTATAGTTTACTGGTTAAACCCTAAACCTACATTATTATTAACCAGGAAACCTGGTCCCAGGACAGAATCTTAAAGGACCCTTATACTTTACTGGTTAAACCCTAAACCTACATTATTATTAACCAGGAAACGTGGTCCCAGGACAGAATCTCAAAGGACCCTTATAGATTTCTGGTTAATTTATTAACCAGAGTGGTCCCAGGACAGAATCTCAAAGGACCCTTACAGATTTCTGGTTAATTTATTAACCAGGGTGGTCCCAGGACAGATTCTCAAAGGACCCTACTGGATAAACCCTAGTCTACACTTGCGATTAACGTTGGCAAGCTGAGAATCCCTATGCAATCTCGGGCAGGTCACATTTTAACACCCACAGTGGGTGTGAACACTCATGTGGATAATGTGCATTCTCTGGGAATCTCAGAGAGGCCCACAGCTCGAGACCACAAGGTAATTCAAACACAGCCTCGGATTGTCTCTACTGGGTTCTTGAACTTCCCCTTAACCTACGGTACATATGTATGTACAGGCCCTGGACACAATGTGTCCTGTGGGGCCAACTAGTGAGACGTCAGGTCTGCACCCACATTACCACTGCCCTCTCTTTCAACTGACTCAGAGATTATGGGCGTGGACTCAAACAGCACAGGAAAGACTTGTCCCTGATTGGTGGTACGTTGACTCACACCACAGGAATGCACAAAGCTATCTATTTCCTGTCCCATTCCTGGCCAGAAAAAGTCAGCACGGATACGGCCCTGGGTTTTCTTTTTGCCATGTGACCTCCTGGGGCTGAACAATGACCCCATTCTAACGCTGCTTGGCTATACTTAGCAGGAACGACAAATTGCAGTCGAACCTCGCCCTGAGGTGTTTGTGACTCATGGTAGAGCCGTCCTTGTTTATGAAGGAACTTGGCTTGGCCTCCCCGTGAATACTTAATCACTCTACCCTTTTGTTTCTTCTGCACGGCAGTAAGTGTTGGGTCAGAGTGTTGTTCTTGGACAACACCTTGGCTACATATCAGATCCTGCGGCGATGCAATGGTCACCGAGATGACACAGTTCCGAGCCTCAGCAATGGCTCATGTTACTGCAGCCGAAGTCTGAGTAGCGTCATCTATGGTGCAACTATACTTGGCACCTGATATGTTGCCTATTATTAGGTCAAACAAAGGTTCTGGCATGACAACTGCAACTGTCATACCAGTGTAAAATGGAGATGCCACCTAGATACATGCCTCAGGGAACAATCTCACTGATCCATCAATAACCTGAGCTTCGATCTGTCGACCTGTGTACTCCTCAAGCCGAACTAGACTCTGCCTGACAGAGCAACCTGAGGAACCATTGTCTCTCAGTTCCTTTACAGGAATGCCTCCCACAAACCCTGGCTGAACAAAGAAGGCATTGTTGCCTGTGGGAGGGCCTGTGGAAGAATCAGCCAGCTACTGATAAGGCTGCTGAATGAATGATGCGGCAAACATGGTGCCCTGAGAACTAGATACCTAAGGGGTCGTACTCACTGTCTGGGGAGATGGAGCATTGACCACCTGTGGAGGAGGGTTCACTGTCGCTGGGGGACTAGTGAACTGTGGGGAAGTACCCATGCTGCTTGGGATGACACCACCGTACTGTTGTTGAGGAATAAAGGCTGCATTTGCCTCCTGCCTCCGATACACTGGGGCTGTTGCAGAAAAGGATAGTCCCGACCTTTGACTGTGTGGCTGATACTGCTGCTGGTTAGGGTACTTGTCATCCCGCTTCCACTCAGGTTTCTGGGTATTTTGCCCCTGGTCCTTCTTCTGCAGTTTGTTTGGACCTTGGCCATTATTCTGAGAACAGCCTTGATGCTGGGGTTCAGTCTGAGATGGTTTCCCAGATTTTTCAGCTTTCCTGTGCCAGGTGTGTTGCTTACGAGTTTGATACCCGTACACAGTGAAGAATGGATCAGCCTTCTCCACCATTTGGCTGGCATCCCTTACCTGGCAGATCTTCAGCTGAGCCATAAGCTCAGCAGGCCACGACTTTTCTAGCTGCATGCGCAGCATAAGGTCAATTATCCCTTCTTGCATGGGAGGAGTTTCATCTTTCTCCATCCACTCGTCTGAATAAGCAGTAAGCCGATCAAGAAACTGAACAGCAGTCTCCTTTTCTTACAGACATGCCCTCATAAACTGACTCCTGGCGTCGTCAACTGTGAGACTGTACGCTTTGATGAGTGCGGCCTTCATCATCTCATACGTGAGATTGTCTCCACGAATTCTGTGGAGAATATCGAGTGCAGGGCCCTCAAAGAAGCTAAGAAACTGGAGCCGCTTAGCTGCCTCACCCAGCTGGTACAGCTGAGCAATGTCTTCAAAACGAGCTATGAATGGCTCGATTCGCTCGCCTTCCTTGTATGGAGGAAGCTTAATGTGTGGGGTCTCCAGAACATGTGCAGGGATAGCGCTCGTGGAGTTTGGGTTAGATGCACCAGATGTGTCTGAAGCCAAGGAGTCTCGCTTGAGCTTCAGCATCTCAAGTTCATGTTTCTCACACGTCTCGCGCTTGGCACGTTCGTGTTCTCATTCTCTCTCTCATTGTTCTCGCTCATATTCACTTTCTCTTTCACGTTGTTGTCACTCGTGTTCACGTTCTCTCTCACGTTCCTCACGCTGTTCTCACTCATGTTCGAGTTATTCTTGCTCGTATTCACGTTGTTCTCGCTCGTATTCACATTGAATTCTATGCTCTTCACAAGCATCATTCTCACGTTGCTGCTCGTAACTAAACCGAGAGAGGACGTACTCCTTTATTTGTTTGGGGTTGCTAAGCCCCATATATTTGGCTTCCTGTACATATATATTAGTAGTCATGAAGCTAACTCAATTAAGGCTGAATGGGCTAAAGACTGAGTACTGACTGCTATATTGCAGAGAAATGCCAATAATCAAGGGTAAAGAATATAGGCACAGGTTGGTGGTGACCAGTTTTATCTAGTTAAACTGGTAAAGAAAGAAAATTATAAAAGAAGCAACTGACTGGGAAAACTATTACGTATAATTAATAGAAATGAATCAATAACCACCAGTAAGATAGTGCCTATAGACTTTAATGATAAATACCTAGGTGTGAGTGAGTGAGTAGTAGCTCGTTAATAACTTTAGAGCTAGGAGTTAATATCCTGGAATGAGGTCGCCAGATGTCATGGGGGGATGTGAAATTATGAATGAATAATGCTAGATGTTACTTGAAAATAGAAACAAGGAATTGACTTGTGAAAATCAAGCAGTAAGTTTACTTTATGGCGGCTTACTTCGCCGATTCTCTAAAGACGAAAATTTATAAACTTTCTCAACAGTACACAGCAGAGACTAATTACTCACGAGTGCTGTTTGTAGTACTGTTAGCCTCTCGAGAAAGTGACTCCACCCCTGACAATCAATAACTAATGCTAATAATAATAAACAGGCTCTTGCTGATGCAAACTCCTGGCTGGCACAACAGATTTAAGTTTGATACAAAAGAACTGGCCCAAGTACCAGTTAAGGATAATGTGAAGAGTTTGTGCAAACTAGGAGCAGCAACTAAAATAAGCTTAATATGGAGAAATAAAACACGAATTTAATTACATTAAGCTCAAAGAAAAGAACTTTAAATTTATTGATCACAATGAAATAAATTACATTATATGAATCTCAAAAATGAATTCAAAATAACAAGGAGAATACACTCACTTGCTCATTCAAAAGCTAAACACACTTAAGCCTAGAAAAACAAACAGAAATACTGGTCAGTGGAGGGGAGCTGAGAGAAAAGACTGGGCGCCTGTGCTGAACATCAAACACTGCAATTTGCTAAGCCCGCTTCGCCAATTCACCATCTAGGTAGAGATTCAGGAACTCGCCGTACAACGCCGGCGCTGCCTTACTCTGGGCACAAACAGTCCTATCCTCGAGGCGACTGAAAGCTGACTAAATTCAAATGGGGAAAAGAGGAAGGGGCCGGCCGCGTTTGCCGGAAGCAGGGCACGGCCCAACTTCAACGGTCAATGGAGAGAAAGTGAACAGTACAGGCTCACAACAAATCACTCAGTGAAAGCACTAATGTCGAGGATAAGAATGATCACTTGTGAAACAGTGAGGAATGTTCTGAAAACCATCCTGATCAGAGTGAATGCGAGGACGGTTGAACTGAGTGATGTCCAGTGAGAATTCCACTAGAATTCGTGGTTTTCTCACTAAAATACAATGTCACGAATTTATAAATACGTTCGCACGAATTCGTGACAATTATTCTTTTCCAACTGTTTCCTCAAGAGGGTGGACACAGTAGGTTTATCTTGCTGTTGATGCATATAGCACGTCGTTGGGCGGTCTTCCACCAATCATCACTCTGGGTCAGGCTCCACATTCTTTCCCCTACTTGTAACCTAAGATGGGGTGACATCCATGATAAAGGCTTCTCATTTTCCATCACCGATGGGGCACCTTCCAGCTCAGCAAATACCTGTGACTTGGAAACTTCAGCACGGTGTCAGTCGAGATGCGTCATGGCTAAACACCGCGGTTGACCTCAGAATGGTGGCGAGTAAAAGCGGACAGTAACGAAAAACAATAAAAACACACTCCATATTACCCCCCCCCCTCCTTTTTTAGCTTAACGTAAGTATTAAGGAAATATAAACTTCGGAGGAGATAAAATTATTTTATTTCGTGGCCAGAATAATCTTAGGTACTCAGCATGGATTTCATATAATAGATCGTGCATCACAAGTGTGCTGAAATTATATATATATATATATATATATATATATATATACTATAATTGGTATGTAGCAATACCAGCGAATGTTCTCTACACAAATTTCGGGAGAGCATTTATTAAAGTTCCCATTTAAGAAAAGTATACTGTAGTTCAGCAACTATGCGCAGCAAAGTGGCCGAATATACGGGCGAATTTGAGGCACATTCACATCATAAAGCTAGATAACTAATTGTTACGGTTATTATAACAAACTATCCATTTTATGTTGGTATGCTGGAGACAAAAGTGGCAGCATGTGAAGTAAATGCCGCCATCATATGTGAGGCATGTTAAGAGAAGACATATTAGTGTCACGCTAAAGCTATGAACATACAGAAAAAGTTGGCAGAATGAAAGTGGACAGGGTAGCAGAGTAGTTATTTGTATCTGATTATATAAGTTTTATCGTTCAAGACCTCTTCCCCAGACATGGTACAGTACCCATATGTAAGGTATCAAAAGTTTTGATTTTTTTTTTCAATGGAAAAACTAGTAATGCATAGCACAAATTCAACACAAAGAAAATAATTTACCTTAATGGTTATAATATTATATAATGATTACATGCACTGACCGCATTACTCTATAAATGTCAATTTAAAATATCAAATGCAAAGGATACTTTCAAATAGTCTATCAGTATGTTTGATTATACGTTATAGGCATTCACTTCACATTACATGTTTTGAATGAGTCGCCATATAGTTTAGTTGACCACTGTGAACACATGCATTGCAGTATCAGAAATCAATTCAAGTATGATATTTATATTTGTAAGAAAAAGAAAAAAAGAAGCATGTTGACAGCTACATGTTTGGCAGAGTTTTGACCAAATAATGTGAAATCAAATTAATGTGAGACTTCAAAAACTAGAATTTTACAGAAACTAGCATATGGTAAGTGTGAGAGATGGTGCCATCGTTTCTTGTTTAAGGCCATCCATCAGTAACAAAAGTCAAGTGTCGTATGGGACACGCACGGCGGTCGGAGCCTACCTTATACTCTATCGTCATTAGTTTAGCAACCGTTTTCTGTGCAAGAATGAAGCAAGAATGAAGTAATAAAATGTCCTTACAGAGACGTACGTTATCCCTTTTACAAGTCTGCTATTGTTACTGTCGAACAATTTCATCAAATACTAAAGAACTTTTGTACTGAAGGTGTTATTAAAAGCTACTTTTACCCTTTCACCAAACCAAATGTATTCAGCTAGTAGCCAAAGATATAAAATACGAAAGACACATCATCGTAGCGAGAGTCAACATGACAGCGTAATAGGAATATGTACACGCATGTAATACATGTAAGTGACATGAGTGATAAAGCTAAGTAATACATGGGAGTGAAGTGGCAGGGAATTATGTAACTCGAGTAATTTACGCATCATACAGGGAAATAACTACAGAACCCTCTCTTTCATATGGTATTATGGCATGAAAAGGGTAGAAAAGTATCTGATGTCAGGGACTAAAAAAAATACCGAACAGACGATCTGATACAGTTTTATTTTTATTTTATTTTATTTTTATTTTATTTTTTTCGCGAAGGGGTTAACGAAGGGTATATAACCCTTGAATAATGGGGTTCCCCTAAATAGAAGTAAGAAGGGTTTGAAGTTAGCAAGCTTACAACCTTAAAAAAAAAAATAAAGTGCTTTTCTTAAGAGACTTGAAGGAATCTGCAGTAAGAAGGATGTGTCTGGCAGCCCCCTACTCTCATGAGAATCCGGCCCATGAGACTCATACTGCAGCTGTTAAGAACATTGCATTGCTCTCAGCACAAAGTGGTTAGTTTTCAAGTGTGAAGGTAAATGTCACGGCAAAGAGAACGCTTTTTGTTATGAACACGACCTTTAACCACATTACTAGGATTGTTGTTTTTCTTTTTTGTTCATGTTATATTGTGACTAGTTAAGGAAGCTCAGGAGAGAAATCTATGCTGAAGAAATTATTATTATTTTTTTATTCAGCAGTTCGATAAATCTTATAAGCTTAGTATCACAGAATACAGAAAATAAGAATATATTACAAAGCGATGCCATTGTACTGCAATGATTAATTAAACAGCTGCTGAAGCATTCTGCAAACATTCAAGTAACCTGATTCCTGTTCTTGATTAATATAAGCAATAAAACTTTCAAAATTTATAATGTGAATTTCGATTATGAGTATCATTACTTTATTATTCATTCAATTTCATCACTATTTCTCACTGTTATCATGCATACACACACGCATGAGCACGCACGCTGTTTCATTTTCTCTGCCTGCCAGTTGTCTTTCTGTCCGTCTGTCTAGCTGTTTATCTGTTCCTGTTTATCTATCTTTCAATCTGTCTGTCTAGCTAGCTGTCCGGCTATCTATGTAAGAATCTGTTGATCACTTTCAACTTGTTAATTATTTTCACACCCTGCTGCCATTTCACCCTCTGTTTTTTCTCCTCTCATCCTCGTCCACTTCTTTTATATTGTTTTGTCAAGTTTTCTTTTATTTGATCTACCCTCATTGCTTTCCTCAGTAACCTCCTTTTTCACCTTCTCCTCCGCACTTACTCTATGCTTAAAGTTATCCATTCATCGCCCCAGCTACTTTCATCTCATCATTACATTTCTTTGCACCTTCTTTCCCTCCTGTGTATCCCTATGCTTAACCAATTTCTTTCTCCTTCTTGCTTTTCTAACTATTGTCTTTTCTCTCATTTTGCTTGGTGCCATTGAACATCATCTTCACCATTCTTTCCTTTTTCTTTTCATTTAATCTCCGTTCACCTAATTCACTTCTCTCATACCCCTATTTTCTTGCTTCCTTCAGCTCCCTCGCATTTTACATCCTTTATCATTTCCGTCAGAGCAATCTTTCTTTTCATACGCTTCCTCCTCAAATTGTTTCCTATACATCACTCATCTTCAGCCTCCCATTTCACCTCATTATTCTGTTTGTCTCCACTTGTCTCCGTCTCTCCTACTATGTTTTCTCCGCTCAGTAAGTCTCTGGCAAGAAGTGGATTTTCTGCATGAATTTTTCTTACTCAGTATTCATCCACCTGCTTCTCCCCAATTTGTCTTCCGTTTTCATATCTTTCTCACGTCTATCATTCCTATGTCTATCATGATTTTCTCCATCTCTAATTAACTCTCTATCACTTTTTCTTTTAATCAGCAATCGTTTCTTCCATTTCTCAACCTTTTCATTCCCCACCATCCTTTTCTCTGGCCTGTCTCTTTTTAGGAACTAAAAAACAGAGGAGGGGGTCCCTAGTCCCCTCACCCCGCCCCTTTTAGTCGCCTTTTACGACACGCAGGGAATACGGTGGCAGTATTCTTCCTAACACAACCTGGCCGCAGAGTAGTAGTACCACCCCATAGTGCGGCCAGGCTGTGTCCCCCCCGCCACAGGGGGGGGGACACACCCTTTCCTTGGGGGAAGCAGCCTAGGTATATAGATAGATAGATAGACCATCCTTTTCACCTCCACTCAGATTCAGCCACCTTCCTCCTGTCTCCTCTGTTTCCACATAATCAATACTTTTCTCTATTTTCTTCATAACCCAATATTTTTCTTTAAGCGGTAATTATCTTCACTCCTCGTTTCCCGATTTTTTCACAGTTTTTTACCTCCTCTCATCGCTTCTACCCTTCTCCCTTCTCCTCATTCCTCCACTTCCCAAACCGTCATCTCCTCCTCTGCCAACTTCCCTTTGCAAACTTTGTCGTCCCGCTCCCCAAACTTAAACTCTTTAGGTGGAATTTTCACAGAATGGCTCAAGGCAGATCTCTTCAGTATTTAAACACTTCGCTGCATCTTTACCTGGCTATTAATATCCACCTCACTGTGATTCGTGCTATTGTCAGACGGATTTATTCGGCTTAGAAGAGTTCCCTTGTAATGGTAAATATATCGAGCCCTTGAGATCAGAAAGTCTTTCCTTACTGAATAAAACCATCTGGCAGTAGCAAAGGATCAAATATTTTCCGTCTCCGCTTCGTCTTACTCCATATTTACCCTTCCTATATTTTTTCGTATACTTTCCCTCTTTTCCCTTTGTTTAGATTATCTTCAGTATTTTTAACTCTTGGTTCCATCATGTCCCCTCTGCTATTACCTACCTGACTATGACGCCACGCCTTTTTATTGTTACCCCCTTCAATCAGTTGATGTACAGGCAGCATCAAAAGTCCTGTCACCTGTTTTACTTTTCTCTCCTTGCACTTTGAAAATCAGTGTAGTGAATACGCAGATCAAATCAATCTCATCAGCGTCATTTGTTGCAGGTCCACTACATCAATTTTCAAAGGTCGTGGAGAGAAAGGTAGGAAATTCAACAGGGCTTTTGATGCCATGTGTACACTGTAATATTGTTCTTTTTTCTAAGCAGTTCTATTCAGTTCAAGATAGATTTTAGAAACAGAGGAGTTAGATACTGCCTTAAATACCCCTTCAGGGCGAAAGGCCTTCCTTAAGTTGAATAAAAGTAGCTGTGGTTCGATATGAATAATTTTTGAAAAACGTCACCGGAGTAGAAGGGTAAAATAATCTCCATGAAGCTGTGAGATACAAGATTAAAACATGAAGAAAAAATCCGAACCTTTACCCGATTATTTTACATTTTCAAAGAATTCGCAAACGATATTGTACAAAGAAAGCATAGGAGTTGACAACTACACAAACCCACTTCAAGCATTTTGTTCAGAACTGCTCATACGAATACGCTCAGTTGCTAGAAACTCCCGGTGTGGAAAGGTGAAAGCGAAGAGGACGTTTTTAGATGGAATGCACTAACATGCGTATATATTTGTTCAGCTGTCAAGCGAAAAAGAAATGTTTCATTACTAAACACGCAAACCTATACCTACGGCAATTTGTCAAGATATCCTCAGTTCAGCACAAAGATACTTCGGCAGTTACAGTGAAGGGTTGTCACTACAACTGTAGCACACAGACTCTACTTCCAATATTTTTCAAGATTTCTCCAGATAGATTTTGTCTTTGATCATTTAGAGATATGAACAATGAAATTATAAGAAACCCATACAATCACAAGGGTAAAATGAATGGCGAATAGACAATATATCTTAGACTTAAATTTACATGCAGTATTTTTCAGGACTTTCTCAATTGTCAGCTGAGGAAAAGAAGAGTGTGACTCAACGATAGTTAAAATCTTTTGCAAGAAATCTACCTGCAGACCTTTTAAAAAATGTCTCAGTCTATTTCATTTGGGTGAGGGAAATCAAGGAGTTATTGCGGCTGAAACAAAAGATGAATGCGTTTATAAGTTCACATTGAGAAGCCAAAAAATTACCATGCGAGAAGGGAAACGCTTTAAAATATAGCACACAGACCTGCTTACAGAATTTTTGTAGACTTCCTACACTGATTCTCTAATGGGCCAGGACTGCAATATCAACAAAGAGTAAAATGGGACGCATTAGGAGTGTCGTTGGTTAAGAGGAAATGGAGACAGGAATTGATGGTTAGGGTAAACATATATCCTGCCATGTTTGTGCTCCTATAACAGAACATTACAGAAGTGTTATGTTACTGTTGTAAATGGTATGGTACAGTTCAGTCTGATAGTTGATCAAAGTATTACCGAATATTTTTTATTCAGCCAAAACTGTTGCCTTCTTGCCGATGTCCAGGCATCATCAGTTATATTTATCTGTACCTCTTAAAAGTGCCACTTGAAGCAGTTATCGTCTATATATTCTTAATCGCTGCATAATATTGCAGTCATGGTACGAGGTTTTGTGAAGGTTATAACTGAAGCCCTGGCATAGCTTAGGCACACGGTTAAGCATATGCTACCGCCAAGCTGTTTTATTGTTTTTTTGTGCCAGTGCTTCAACTGTTAAACTTAATCTTTTTCTAAAAGTGTCACTCCAAGTCGCTTTCCATCATATAATCATAACTGATCATCACAATCGTTGTGACATTTTATGAAGCTAAGTGTAGGCTGTTAGTGAAAACGGGATGCTGTATACATGAAGTGTTAACTATATTTTTTCATATTTTTCAAGTATCGGATTTCCACTTCCCTGTCTACTTAGATTGTTTAAAATGCCTATTTCAAGTTGCTATCTTCATGCAAGCAATTAAACAAAGAATCACGGTAGTTTCGGTGACAACAATTGTATTGGTGATTGAACAGGGACAAGACAGATTACAAGCTTTTTCCACCAGTCTAGCACAATCTTTCATGTATATGTGGTATAACTTGTAATTAAGAGGTCAGACCAGTAATCAGTTGTCTGACTGGAAGAAATCGACTCTTGTCTTGGACAAGGAACAGATTAGGAAATACATATCCTCTGCTTTCCTCATACCTCAGCGACAGAAAAATAAAACTAGATGATGTATATTCCAGTTTCCACTCAATTAACGCTGGCGTGCCACAGGGATCAGTTATGTGCCAACTATGTTCCTGGTTCATATTATCGATCTCTTATCTGTCACCCACAATCACATCCATTCATATGCAGACGACTCAACACTTCAAAGTTCATTCACACTCAAACGCCCATTTACAAAGTCTAATATCTCTAACTCTCAACACCGTACAGCCATCTCCATAAATCAAGACTTATGTACGATCAATGGATGGGGACAAAACAACCTTGTCTCATTTAATGCTAGTAAAACCAAATGTATACAATTTACTAATAGACAGTTATTGCCAGATTCGTATATTACCTTCAGTGCTACTAATATTCCCATCTCCAAAAGTATTGAAATTCTCGGTGTCTCACTTAACAGTGCCCTCAGCTGGACCTTTCATGTCAGATCACTTGCTAAGACCACCTCAAAGAAACTTGGATTATTGTACAGAATCCATAACTTCTTCACTGACGAACAGTTAGCTATAATTTATAAGAGTCATGTGCGCTCTCAGCTTGAATACTGCTCACCCTTGTGGAATGGATGTAGAGAGGTTGCATTAAAACAACTAGACAAAATTTAGAACAAAGCTGTTGGAACTATTAATAACCGTGCTATTATAAATAAACTACCTCCCTTACAAGTAAGAAGGAATGTTGCCTCCCTTGCATTATTTTACAGATATTTTTATGGTAAATGTTGAGACGAAGTTGCGTCCATTGTGCCACATCTCCATGTCTTCCCTCGTGCTACAGGAGCATCTGGTATCGCTCATGACTGGAATGTCACGCAGCCATATTGCAGAGCCTCTTTCAGATTCTTTTATTCTCCGAACTGCATCTCTCTGGAACTCGATTCCCCAGAGTTGTTTCCCCCTAAACTTCAACCTACATCTGTTCAAGTCCAACTGTTACAGATATTTTATGAATGGAGGACGCCAGTAATCTTGTGTATGGATTTTCTTTATTTGTTTTCCCTTCCTCTGCTCTGTTATTTTAAAAACAATATCGTTGATTCATTCCTTCATCGCCACTTGCATAACATGAGCCCCGAGTCAGAAATCCCGAACATTTAATCAATATGAACAGCGGATGTTAGTGTTGAAGTTATTCATCCATCCATCATCCAATCCTACAGTATGTTGCCCCATGAGAAGCGTAGGAGCCTTGGGCTAGTAGGTCTTGATATTTAAGATGAGAGTGACCAACCTCACTCATCCCTGGGTGGCATTACGTGAGCAATAAACCCCAGTCACCCCTTGGATATAAACCTACACGGGCTCAATCCGATTGGATCGTCTTAACTACCCACAAAACCACCAGGCGTCATAATTTGGTTATGTGGTTACCATCGAGCGTAGTAAATGGTTTCCTGGTGTACAGGAAACCAACTGACTTGTCACTCAGTGTAGAGTCGCCCATAGACAGAAGGAAAAGGGAAAGAATGAAAGAAAGAAAGACAGAAGAGGAAGGATGGGAAGAAGGAAGAGCGGAATGGACAGGCACCCGAGAGTAGCAAGCACTACATGGAGTGAGTGGATGGTGAGAGCCCCCACTTGAAGTTATTATATATGAAATTGTGCACAAAACGTTTTGGCTTCAGGAGTCAGACTGTCAATTGTTCTTGTCCCAACACACACACACACACACACACACACACACACACACACACACACACACACACACACACACAAGTGCGCATCATTCAAAACAACACCCACTCTTGCTCCAGCACCAGGGCACTTAGATTGTGCGTCCACCAGCTGGTCGAATAGCCGAACATTTGCCTTAGCCTGTGATACTGACGCTGACTAATTTCCCTTTAAAGCTAATTCATTCATGCTTCCCTGACGCTTAACACTTCCATAAAGTATGGTCAAAATGGGATGAAAATTGTATGGGCTTACTTGGCCTTTTGGCGTTCACTTTTCACCTTTCTTTCTGCCATTAATGTTTGCTGACTGTCCTCATAATCGAATCCCATTATTCTTGCATTACCCTTGTCAATATTTGGTGTAAATCAGAAAAACAAAAGTCGTCCTTGCCATGTAACCTTAACCTCTAACGTTTTGTTCTCTAAAGGGTAATCCTCAAGATTTTGAACAAATCTGACCCAAATCAAATAAACCCTGAATGATTCATTTTGTTAGCAAACAAATACACGAATCGAAGTTTGACCTTGCCCTGTGACCTTGACCTTTGAATGATTATTCTCAGAACCAAAGCCCTTTCTTCTTGCATCTCACTTATTTTATCCATCAAACTTACTCTACAGCAAATAATAACAGTTCTAGATGGCCTTGGTGGGTAAAACTTTGGCTTAGCCTTTGACCTTGATTTTTGCCCCGTTATTCTCAAACCAGTTTGTTATTCTCTTGGCTGTTTCTCTGCCCGTTGATCAAATTTGGTTAAAAACTGATAGTAAATGTTTGAGTTACTCTGTGGCCGAGTCTGTATTGAGGTGATCATCTGTCCCAGAGGACGCGGCTTCGATTCCCAGCTGAGACAGAAAAGATTTAGGATTTTAATTTTGTTAAAGCAGATTTTGCTGATATCCGGTAAGACCCGCCGACATTTTGCAAAAAGAGAACACTCCCGCCCATACCAGTACACCAGTCCTGTATGAGACAGCCGTAGCATGCATTTAATACAGACGGTGGGTAATACCCCCAAAGCACTGATATGTGGAGGTGCATGGTACACAGGAGAACTGCTGGGCCTGGGGGAACAGACTGTTATGCCTCTGCACAGAGTTGGACACACACACACACACGTTTTTGTGGCTAAGGCAGAAAGCATACCTTGTGAAAATGTGAGTTGCAGCACCATAGCCTATTCCATCTCATTTGAAAAGAGATAAGCCAAAGTTTCTGAAGGTTGACAGCTGAATGGGTGTCCGAGTGCATTCATTATTAACGATACATTATAAATTATTTTTATAAGGATAATAATGACCGTTTGGCGATAAGACTTCCCCAGTATAATACAGTATTACATAATAGTTATTTCTATAGATTAATTTAAAACAGGGCCTTGCAAAGTTAATCAAATGCCCTAGATACGTGTGAAATTTTGAATATTCGGGAAAAATCAAAACTTGCCCAGGTAAAGTTTTACTAGTAGCTTGATTTTTCCCCCATGATCAGGCAAATTCTGCCATTACTGCGACATTATATAACATCTACCATAGCAAAACGTCGAAGTTCCATTGAAAAATGACTGGTAGCCTATAATTATACGGATGAAGAAACTATATGTCACTTTTAAATATCCCACAACTTCTCACAGTTCTGTTGTAAATTCCAACTAGATATCTGAAAAAAAAAATACTAATGATGCGAAAGTAGAAAGCATAATGCAGACTTATGCGGCATCAAAACGCTCTCAATTAAATCTGAATATTCATCTAAGCCAAATCCCACGAGCAAATTACCCCACCTTAATTTGCCTGAACATAGGGAGGAAAAATCAAGGTACTCGTAAACTTTACCTGCTCGTGTTTTTTATTTCTCCCGACAGTTCAAAGTTTCACACATATCTAGGCCACCTGATACACTTTGTAAGGCCCCGTTTTTAAGTTGTTCTATACAAATAAGTATTATATAATGATTATTTGGGTAATCTTATCGCGAAACGGTCATTGTTAGCATTATAATAAAAATAATTGAAAATGTGTCGTTAATAATTATGAATGCATTCACACAACCAATCAGTCGTCAGCTCTCAAAAGCTTAAAGCTTGTCTCTTCTCAGATAAGATCGAATAAGGTATTGCAGTCTCAGTATAGCGATCGCTTATTTTAAAATATCAGTCAAGAAAGACAGTGCATATGAGCTATAAAGAAATGGGAGAGGGAATCAAGGAAATACATAAGTTTAGTTGGAACTGCGGTGGGAGAGTCGCATTAACAAACAGAGAGAGAGAGAGAGAGAGACGTCCACCTGCTCGTCGTTAGTGTCTGAATGGTGACATTAGCGTAAGCGGGACACATCTGCATGGGGATGGACTGCTGGGTCTCAATCAGGGAACGGGTTGACTAATGTACATCCAGAGTCGTATACATCAAATCCTCTGGTGACGAATTGTATCACGTTCCTGGTGCTGCCATTAATCCAGTGACATGTTTATTATATTCTTGCTGCAGCCAGACGATTTTATTCTGCTTAGGAGAGACCTGCTGTACTGAAGGGTTAAGTGAAGGTTGTTTCTAACCTCTTCACTGCGAAATTACTTCCAAGTTGAGTAAAGTCGTGGGGTGGGAATGAAAAAAAAACAAAAAACATTCACTGGATTAAAGTCTGGGAAGTAACTTAGAAACCTGGTAATTTATCAATGTAAACATACACTTCAGTTTGCTTATGATGTGTCTGTCAATTGAATGAGTGAAGATAGAAGCAAAAAACAGGCGATTCACTAATTCTAAATAACAAACAGGTTATTTTACGATGGTGGGTTTACTTTCACCTGACGGAACTGGGTCACTTCCATAACGTGAATAGTAAGC
This sequence comes from Coenobita brevimanus, assembly GCF_032717465.1. NCBI lineage: Eukaryota > Metazoa > Arthropoda > Malacostraca > Decapoda > Coenobitidae > Coenobita > Coenobita brevimanus. The sequence continues at coordinate 21,091,065 of NC_137006.1, read as the reverse complement.
CGTGGTTGCATGAAATTCAGTGAACCTTCATCATAACATCGAAATGAGTCTTCGTTGCTACTAGTTAAGTCAACCCACCTCTGTGACTAAACCTGACTGCCAACAAAGCTAAGAGTTTTGGGATGTTTGTTAGGTCAGAGCAAAAACATTACAGTATATTCATTAGTCGGGTTGGATACTCGCTTCGATAACTCAAAGTCCAACACGTGTACTGTGGGTAAGAAGTTTGATGGCTCTAATGAACAGTGAATGAAAGTTTTGGTAATAAAAATTGATGTTCTGTTCCCTTTTCCTGTGTCTGGATCCGATCCTTCATACTGATAACAGTGAGAAATAGTGATGATGATGGAGATGATGATGATGATGATGATAAATGATGATTAGTGATTGCTGAATGGATTTATGACGCATTGCGGCATTTCACCAGATATTTTTTATTATACTGTCTCATTATGATGATGATGATGATGATGATGATTAATTTTGTTACCCGGCTGCATAAGTAAGTGGACTTCACTTAAAATATCACAGGATAAAATATCACTGATCCTTCTGTTGCCAGTTCCTCATTCAGTTCGATTTTTTAAATATATGTTTTTTTTGCAACCTCAATTTTGTTTTGCTTAACACTGTTAGATATAGCATTCATTAACCCACTGTCTACTGTGGGACTGTCTTGTAGCTAATAAAACAGTCTGCTGGCAGAGCGAGGTGGAGTGGAGACGTTAGGAGACAAAAGATTAAAGCATTACTGAAATTTGAAGAGAACGGTAGGTTTAATACAATATAGTGGATAATTTAAAAAAAAGAAAATTAGAAAACAAAGCGATAGTGCAGCTGAGTTGAGTGATGAGGGATCGTTCACTACTAAAACATTACTTTAAATATGATACTAAAAAATATGGATATAGAAAGAACCGGTTCTGAACGTGATAGAAGGGGGGAAGGGGAAAGAGATGAAGAGGAGGCAAGAGGAGGAAAGCAAAAGGATGAAGAGGAAGACTGATGGGAAAGAAAAGGGAGAAAGAGGGAGAGAGGAACGTGCATATCACTGAAACTTATTGCCAGATTAACGATACCTTGCTAAAAGAAATACAAAATAAAAAAAATGTAAGATGACAAGAAGTGAAGGGTAGCTCTGGATGTAAGAGGAGAGGGAATAGGAAATAGTACTGAGCTTGGCATATATAACAGCAAAATCTAATAACAAATATGTGTACCTTGTTATACAGAGAAGTGAGCATAGTTGCGAATATTTCAGCTGGTTTATCTTGCTAAATATATCGACATGGGACAAGAGCGAAAGTGATAAGGCTTCCATGTTGAGAAATTCCGTAACAGATTTAACATCTTCAGTAACAGGGGTGCCCACCATCCACTCATTATATTTTGTGCTGCCTTCAGGTAACTCTGCATTCTTTGATAAGTCATATATAGTGCTCCTTAATTCTGGTCGTGTGTGTGTGTGTGTGTGTGTGTGTGTGTGTGTGTGTGTGTGTGTGTGTGTGTGTGTGTGTGTGTGTGTGTGTGTGTGTGTGTGTGTGTGTGTGTGTGTGTGTGTGTGTGTGTTTGTGTGTCTATGTGTGTGTGTGTGTGTGTGTGTGTGTGTGTGTGTGTGTGTGTGTGTGTGTGTAGCGTGCCCAAAGCTGGAAAATAGGATTTCAATGAAACTTGGCAGGATGGATGTAACTGGGCCATAGATCGGTCCGTTTGAGTTAACTGGTTTTACATCATGCGAAATGCGTCGGGAATTTTCCCTGAATTTTCATGCTCCTCCGCATGAGCAAGTGCTGAGAAACCAGACAGGGTCGCGAGGATACAGTGGTTTACGCTGGATAATAACCATATGGCCAAATAACACCTGGTTGCTAAGTAGGTTAAGACTCTCCAACTGGGTGGGGCCCGAGAGTTCATGCATCCTCGAGGTGGCTTGTTGCTCACACAGTGATACTCGGGGAAAAGTGAGACTGGTCATCTTCGTCTTAAATGCAGGAAATGAGAAGCCTAACTCGTAGCCCTTACACTAATGATGGGCAGTATAAGCTTGGATTTTTTATGGTATGTTAATTTACAAACTGTACTTTTCTATTTAGATTTATGTCTGATACTTTTATGCAGTGAAAGTGATGATTTCTATATCCACGGCTTGTAAAAATTTAATATCTAATTTACTCATTGAAGCGACGTTGCTTTCCTTGCTTTTTCAGAGGAATATGCGGATGGGTATCCAGAATATTATGGCATTTTGTCTGTGGGGGCAAATAAAGAAACAATTTAGGTACTAATGATCAAGAAGCAGCAAGAACGTTGTGCTGTTGTTGTGCACTCAGGCCCAGTTGAAACGTGAACGAGGTGGACTGCAACCTACGTTGGCCTCCTGCAATTCACCATCCTCCTTTCAAGATCTAAGACACATCCCGGGGGCTATACATAGACCCAGGCAGTTGAGCAGCCCGGATAATAGTGGTTCCACATGAATGCGTCCAGTGGCAGTAGGTGCAACAATAAAACACAGGTATACAAGTAAAAGTGGGCGTACCGAAGGGATGGTGTCACTGCTATACAGGTAATGAGAGAAACATAAAGACTTTAATGTACACAAGATCACATGTCACTGAAAAAAATCTTCCTATGTACCGTGTATGAAGTACAGCTTATAAGAACAATAAGTATATTTTCTCTTTCACTCAATCACAAAAGCAGACTGAAATTAGAATTCAGATTATTCCAAGAGAGTAGACTTGAAACATACTGGGATATTTCTATGAACATAAGTCTCCATCAGTCATCATCTATTCATCCATTTATTTATTCATTTATCTGTCTGTTTATATATTAACTTATTCATCATTCTGTTTGCTTGTCTGTCTCTAGGTCTAAGCATTTATCTGTCAATCCATCTATCAATATTTATCCTTCTACTTACCCATCTGTCTACCAATATTTCTATCTGCTTGCCCCACCCCCTCTCTCTCTCTCTCTCTCTCTCTCTCTCTCTCTCTCTCTCTCAGTGTGTGTGTGTGTGTGTGTGTGTGTGTGTGTGTGTGTGTGTGTGTGTGTGTGTGTGTGGGTGGGTAGGTGGGTTGGTGGTTGTGGGTGGGTGTTTGCACAGCTGTATATTATATAAACTTCATTTTTGTTGTTGTTGTTGTTGTTGATGCTGTTGTTGTTGATGCTGTTGGTGTTGATGCTGTTGTTGTTGATGTTGTTGTTGTTGTAGTAGATCAAACCCATTTTGGCAGAACAGACTCATAAATCACAGGCAAGTAACCGTCCTTTGGCTGACAACTCTTCGCCACAGCTAGGCGAGAGGAAAAGTGTAAAGGTTTGGTTCCTGGGTGGATGCCACATTTGCGTCTTTCTATCCCGTTAACAGGGAGACCATAGTAGGCTGCTCTTCACCCCGTTATCTGGTAATATGGTGACCACCCAGCGATGTACTGGTAAATGGTTTCCAGGGTTACAAGAAACAATTATTCTCAGTGCAGTGCCAAGTGTGGAGGAAAGAAGTGCTGAAAAGTGATAGGAAGGAAAGGGAAGGGCAGGAAGAAAGGTGGACAAATGCCGAAATAGGATGATAATGGTGAGGGAGGAAGTAGGCAGTAGGCAGCGCTACTTTAAGTGAGTGGATGATGGTCGCCACCACCTACCACTGCATAAATAATCGTATCAAATATTGTGTACCGGTATATGTAACAACCCCTTTATGCCCTCCACTCTTAGCACAACGCACTCAGCGTTCGTCATGGACTTGGACATCCATTACCCCCAAGCAAAAAAATATCTATTTTCTTTTTTAGTTAAAACTGTCCACCTTAAATTCAGGTAGTTGCTTTTATTTGTTTTTTCATCTCGAGAACTCAAAAAATAGTACAGTATGATTTATTTATTTATTTATTTATTTATTATTATTATTATTTTTTTTACTTTGGGACACTTTAACTTCACGTTTGTCATTTTGTTACCTCCGCTAAGAGGTTGGTCTGTTTGTTAGCAGGATTACTCTAAAAGTTATGACCTATTTTCCATGAAAGTTTGTGAAAAGGTGGGCCATGGGCCAAGGAAGAAATTATTTAATTTTGGTCCACATCCAGATCCGGAATATCCCGCACAATATCTCCAAAAGTTCTCAATGAATGTCAATGAAATTTTGTGGAAAGGTGGGCCATGGATCAAGAAAGAATTTCATAAACTTTCGGGTGGATCCGGAGCCTACATCCGTGGATCCGGATCAGGGATTACTCAAACAGTTATGAACGGATTTTGATGAAATTTTGTGGAAGAGTGGGCCATGGGCCAAAGATGAAATTAAATTTGAGGAGTGAAATCGGACCCGAATCCGGAGTATCCCGCACAAAATCTCCAAAATATTCAATGAATTTCAATTAAATTTTGTGATAAGGTGGGTCATGGATCAAGAAAGAACTGATTAAATTTTGAGGAAATCCGGATCCGGATCCAGATCCTATACCCACGAATTCGGATCCGCATCGTTTATAATGGCAATAGCATTTGCGGAGGTATGCGCACCCTGAGCGCTTTCTAGTTGTTGCTGTTAGGTAGGGGTCATCACCACCCACTAATCTAATGTAGAGCTGAATTCAGGTGATTTCCCATCTAATGACAAGACAAATGTTTTCCTGTATCCCAGTATATTAGGCTATTTACAAGTTGGGTGGAAAATATACCAACAACAAATGGACGGCTTAGCGTCTAGTGTGGTTAGGGCTTAATTCTATAGAACTGTTGGAATATATTGTTCAAATAATGCCAAGCAACTAGCGACATTTCGCTTACCTGAAAGTTCTCGTCACAGTATCCTAGTCCCAGATTCCTCCGCCCTTGGCGAGCAATAAAGTAAGAGATGTTGTGTGCTGTTTTGTTTACATATTAGCTAAGGAACAAATTCGATACTGTCTGGCGTTGGCTTAAATTAGAGCACTCATTAGAGCGCAAACTTTGTGCTCAAAGAATTTCGTAAGGAGTATCTGAGGTCAACCGTAAAGAATATGTATCAGAAATAGTAGATAAATTATTCTCACATACTGAAGCCTTTTTTTTTTTTTTTTTTTTTTTTTTAATACAGCAATTTTATGAACATTCATTGATACATGAATACGGTTCAACATGGACAGAAAGTGACGCATCTTTAAAGTACACTAAAACTACTTTTAGTATACAGAAATACTTCAGGCATGTGACCAGCTTATGAATCTAAGATGTTTCAAGGCATGTTGAAAAAGAGAACAGGAGAAAGCAGAATATACAGTCATGACACTTATCAAGCGACAATGGTCATAAAAAGGTCACTTTCACTAAACATCTCATAGCTAGACAGCTAAAACAACCAAAACATAATGAAAGGAGAGGTAAGCATCTGGTGTCACCTGAAGTATTTCACTTGTTTCAACTGACAAGTTAGCTACTGGTATTATTGCCACTGATACATATAGTTCTTTGTAAAATTCTCTGAATCTTTTCACCATTGTATCTGCATTCAATGACTTCACCATGTTTGTCTTACAGTAATATATTTTGTTGCTTTCCGAGTGCCATTTATTTCGCACCTGTTTCAGACTTTCTCTTTGTTTGATGGTTTGTTTGATCTGATCCTTGTTTCTTATTTCTTTTTCTTCCCACTGTCTCTTCTTGATAGGCTTATTTACAGTAATTCCGTGCGTTCTATTTCTCTTTATTTTTTTCCACTTTCATCTCTTTTCTTGAGCTTGGGGGTCTATTTTTTTTTTTTTAAATGTTGGTTTGACTTTGCTTGTGTTAGCTTTCCCTAATACCTCCTCTAATTCTCTGAGCACTTCTTATTAGTCTTTCATTCAACTCATCGATGTCACACTCAGCAAAACTTACAGCCTGAAATCTGTTCGTTATTTTTAATTGAAAGGCTGTTTTGTTTTCACTAAGCTTTATCGGACATATCTTTATAATTTTAATCGGTTTCTTTCTTTCACTTTTGAAACTGAATCTGTCTGTGCAGCCCACCATTCTGTGGTCACTTCCTATATTACCTTTGTTGATACCTGTGACATTTGTGATCGTGATAATCTTATCTGCTATAATGAAGTCGATTTTATTCTTTGTTTCTCCATTTGGACTTCTCCACGTGCATTTTCTCAAAGCTCTTTTGTGAAGCAATGTGTTCATTATTCTAATGTTACACGTTTAAGCAAAATTTACCCCCATTTCACCTCTGCCATTCCTTTCTCTCACTCTGAATTTTCTCATACATGCTTTTCCGTTTTTCGATTTGCCAATATTTGCAGTGAAGTTTCCCATGTCAGTTGTATATCTGGTCTTTTCTTCTTCCATGATCTGAGAGATGTCATCATACTGTAGATTGTTTCTATTTCTTCATCTGAGCTCCTAGGACTCAGTGCATATGCTAGTATTACTTTCAGGGTGTAGCTTTTGCCTTGTCTAATTCCAGTCCATGGTACACTGTCAAAGACTCTGCTGAAATTAACAAAGTTCTCTGTAAGATATTGGTTAATTAGAAATCCTGCAAAACTAACTCCTTCATTATTCCTTCCTCTATAGTAGAAAATGTGGTTACTGTCTTGGAACTGAATTAATATTCCTTCTTGTTTGTGGATCTCACTCAGACCTATTATATCCCAACCAAAGTTTTCTAATTCAGTCATTATGGTATCAAGTTTGTAATCTTCTGCAAGGCATCTTATATTGGACAGCGTGTGCAGATCTTCATGGATTTCAGTTTGTTTAGTGTCCTGGTCTCTGATTTGCCAAGACCGTGTCTACTCACTTTCAGTATCACACTGCCCGTATGTGCAGGCGGCAGTACGAGTGAACCTTTACTAGAATAATGATACAGCAGGATTCCTGTAAAATCGTTAACAACAGAATTCACGTTTGGATGGGTGAGTTGTTGCAAAGAGTCTCACCTCCCTGCTACATAGTTTCTGGTGAGATGTAATTTTATGCCACCTTATTCATTGTATTCGGTGGAGCCCTGTCTATCTACAGGGGGTCCCATGGTCCTCGCCGTCTCAGACGGTACCTTGTATATCTACAAGGTCTTCCCTATCCACCACCCGGGGATTCGGTAGGGAGGAGTGGGATCCTGCCCCTGGTACTTATCTATCTATTTATATATGTATCTGTCTATCTATCTGTATCTATTTATTTATCTCTATCTATCTCTCTATCTATCTATCTATCTATCTATCTATCTATCTATCTATATATATATCTGTCTATCTATCTATTTATATCTATTTATCTCTCTCTCTCTCTCTCTCTCTCTCTCTCTCTCTCTCTCTCTATATATATATATATATATATATATATATATATATATATATATATATATATATATATATATATATATATATATATATATATATATATATATATATGTTTTTTTCATTCACTGATCATTCAATCCTACACTACCCTTTGAGAAGCATAGGAGCCCAGGGCTAGGCAAGTTGGTCCTGACATTTAAGATGAGATTGACCAGTCTCACTCATCCGTGAGTAGCATTAAGTGACCGCTAAAACCCAACCACCCCTTGGATATAAACCTTCACAGGCTCAATCCGATTGGAGCGCCGTAATTACTCACTAAACCACCAGGCGCCAAAATCTGGTTATATGGTTGCCACCCAGCGTAGTAAATGGTTTCCTGGTGTACAGGATATATATGTGTACATATATAGGTAGGTAGATAGATAGATAGATAGATAGATAGATAGATAGATAGATATGTTTAAATATACATTATATATTTATTCTTTCTTTCTCTCTCGTTCTCTCTCTTTCTCTCTCTCTCTCTCTCTCTCTCTCTCTCTCTCTCTCTCTCTCTCTCTCTCTCTCTCTCTCTCTCTCTCTCTCTCTCTCTCTCTCTCTCTCTCTCTCTCTCTCTCTCTCTCTCTCTCTCTCTCTCTCTCTCTCTCTCTCTCTCTCTCTCTCTCTCTCTATGTGTGTGTGTCTATCTATGTATCTATCTATCTATCTATCAATATACAGTGTATAGATAGATAGATAGATAGATAGATATGCGATGTGTTACCCAAAATTCCCCGAAATTTGACTATAGGAGAAATACTTACGTCAAGTCCCAATCGCCACCGATCAGTTCAAAGTCATCTCCTCGGGCGTGCAGACATCGATCCCAGCGCTCCTCTCACCAGCAGAATGCGTTCTGGAAGTCCATGAGCATCTACTTTATCACCACCTTCTGCGATTCCTCTTGGATCTCCTCATTGGTGTCAGATCTTAGTCCTTTCAAAAGGATTTTCATTTCCAGCAAGAAGATGAAATCACAGGGGGGTGGGTGATAACCTTCATTTAATTTATGCCATTAATTGCTGAACAACAAGGGCTGTGTGCTCGGGTGCACTGTAGAAGGGCGACCATAACGTGCATCACCATCTGTTGACGTTCGTCAGTTTTTAAAAAGCTTAAACCAGTCGTAGGTTTGTGTAACTCCCAATGCATTGTCAACAAACAATTGTTTTATCATTTCATGAGCTTCTGCCACGTTCTACCCGAGGTCACACAAAATCTAATCCACACACATTCCTCTTCCACATCCTCAAGTTTTTAGACCACAAAACTTGCAAACTGACTCAAACACAACGATAAAAATACACACACATGAAGCAAACGAATCAATCGTGCACAACGCCACTAGACACACTAACAAAGATCGGGTGTCTTCATTGCCACCTATCATCTACTCAATGTACGACAAGGAGTTTCCATTCAAAAAGTTTTAGGTAGAACCAAGTGTGTATATATATATATATATATATATATATATATATATATATATATATATATATATATATATATATATATATATATATATATATATATATGCATATATGTGTGTGTGTGTGTGTGTAAAAGTAGAAAAGAGTAAAGTGATGGTTACTGAGAGAGAATGTGACTCCCACTGTAATGTTACGGTGAATGGAGAGAGACTGGAGTTGGTGAGAGAGTTCAAATGCCTGGGTTCAGTGATAGAAAAGAGACGATTTTGTACCAAAGATGTGGAAAGTACAGTGACACAAGGAAGGAAAGTAGCCAGTGCTATGAAGGCCTTGATAAGACACAGAGGCTTGGGTGTTGCAGCTTCACGAGGCTTACATGGAGGAGTGTTAGCGCCAGCTTTGACATATGGATGTGAAACTATGGTGTGGCATGAACATGAAAAATCAAGAGTGAGAACAGTGACTGTTGAGGAATGTATGTGGAGTACAGAGAGTGAATAGGATACTAGATTCGTGAAAGATGTGGAGTAGGGAAGTCAGTGGAGACCAGAAGCGGAGAAAGTGAACTGAGATAGTATGGTCACATGCAGAGAATGGATAACAATAGAGTGGTGAAAAGGGTATATTTGAGCTAATTTGAAGGAGGGAGGAGGCAAGGTAGGCCAATTAGAAGGTGGAGGTATATGGTGGATGAGTGTGTGGGGAAGAGAGGTGTGGAAGTCGGTGACGATATATATATATATATAAGACCCTCCCTTTGATAACAGATAATCTCCTTCACAGCATGATTGCAGAACCACTCTTTGAAGATCTTCGCAGTTAACCCCGGGAGACAACGTGGGTGTTTTGAAAGCCCCAGTACAACGGGTTTCAGACTATGGGAACGCGTTGCATTGGCACAACACATAACAGATATGTATGAACTGTTTGATTGCCTTGCAAACAAGTAATGACTTCTTCTCATCAGCCAAGGTATTAGTCGGGACAGACCTGAAGAACAGACAGGTTTCATCAGCATTATATACCTGATTGAAACATGACCCTTCTTTGCCAATCAGGATTTTAACCCGCCCCATCCCGACCACTTTTCCACCACTGACTCCCCCCAATCCCGACCATTTTAGGATTTTTTTTTTTTTGGCTCAAACCTTCGCTTTTCGTGAGAAACATCGAAAATTCATAGAGAAATCGCTCACCTGAGGTTTTTAATACTCATTACAGGTAGGAGTACCTCCTTACCTTACTGGGTTTTCTATCAGGCTGGCACCAAAGGAAACGAGTTCTATGGGAGGATAACTACTTCACACCACTCATAAACGGTATTTATTTATTTACTTGGTACGAATTTATATGTAGTATAAGAGTATATTGGTTTTCAAGCAGTAATATAGGCATTATAAGCATTGTTTCACTCACTAATACCTGACCTTTTTTTGCCACATTACCTGATCATCATTTCTAACTGTTTCTTCCTCTAATGCTAGGTAAAGTTTTCCTCCACATTGTCATTGATTGGGGAATCACTCTGGCCCTGAATTTCGTACCGTGGCTTGACATGGCTATACTGGCCAGTTCACTGATAACAGGTGAATTGCTGAGACAATGGCATGCAGGGGGGGGGGAGGAGGTTATGCTGGGTAAGGCATTGTCCCTGCCTGGCATCTTGTTGAGGAAGGTGTCACGTGTATACGTACCAAAAATGACTCACGAAAATTGAAAATTGTGCAAATTAGGGACCTTGCAATTTTTTCGCGTTTATGTACATCGACGGGATTGGCAGTGACAAAACATGTGGACGATAAACAACATCGACAGGATGCCGCGGGTTAAGCTTGGTGTGAAATACATCTATTCCCTTGTTTTTTTTGTTTTTTTTCGTCCATAGATTCATCATAGGTAATCTTGTTAGACACCCATGTCGAAGCTTCAACCATGTCATCCAACATTCAGAAGCCTTGAGATCCGCGATCCCCAGTTGGTCAGCGAACTTGGTGGCTGCAGTCTTCAGGTCGACGGGACGCACAACCATGTCACTGGCACGCTGTTGTTGGAACCACTTCAGGCAGGCCTGGTTGAATTCACCAAACCGTGGCTTGGCCATCATTTTGCTCTCAGTCCGTCACACAGTCGTGCCATGTTCACCCTGAAAGAATATCTTGATGGAGTGCTTCTTCTTCTGCAGATCCTGCAATATGGTCTGGGGCATGTCATACTCCTTGTTCAGCCTTGCGATGGTCCAGCCTTGCTCCATCTCGATTACTTCCATCTTCTCTATGGAGAAAACGATACGATGCCTCTTAGCAGGTGCTGGAAGAGCCATGGAAACAACAACCAGGACCATACACAAGGCCAGCAGGACCTGCAGCAACCAAGGCACCACCACAAGCCTCAAACTCAGCCATCACACAGAACTAGGGTCGAGGACAGTAGTGAAAGCACTACGGCACAGAGCACTTATGGGCAAGTGAGGCACATGGGACCACAACCCAAGTCACAGCACTGGGGGTTGGCACCACGTGCACAGTCGTAAGTTCAGAACAACAATAGAACAGTATGACACGAAGAACTGAAGGGCCATTAGCTTTGCAGCAACAGTGAGCAAGGAATAGGAGACCACAGATTAAGTCATTGCAGGAGGGTTTTGCCACCATGTGGTCACAAACACAGATTGCACAGATGTCTTCACTATGTGAGGTCCAGGGGAGAGAATGAGAGAGAGCTGGTAGGCTCGGTGCACAGGATGGGCCGTTCCCACCACGCATCCTAATTGGCTGGTGCATTGCAGAGTTTCCTAGGGTGCCAACTGGCTACCGCGTCTGAGCCGTTGATTCTTCCCCAAACTGATGCCCGGCACATGAATCCCCGAACCTGTCGGATAATAAAATTACCATATGATTATGAACACCACGTCAGAGACCATAAACTGAAATAAATGTTTATGAACTCCATCACACAATCATAAAGAGTATTTCATGGTCATGGTCAAATAAACAACTAGATGGTCATGAACACAGTCACATAGCAATAAGCACTATACCATGGTCATAAGCACCACCATGTGATCACAAACACCATCTGATGGTTATAAACACCAACACATAATCAGTGTCATAAACAGTTCTGGACGGCCATAAACAGAGCTAGAACTCTGTAACTGTCTTACGGACAGTCACTAGACTCCATCTGCTGTTTGTTAGTGACCTTGACCCTATCAGGAAGATTGTGATTTTTTTTTTTCTATCAGCAATGGTCGATGTCAGGATACATAACCAAGGCCCTTCAGATTCCTTGTGCAGTCTCTGGTTCTCCTGGAATCACTGGGAGACTCTAAGGCTGTAATAATAATAAGATACATACTTTATTTGTGTAGCCACAGTAAGGAAGCTTTGCCATGTGGCAGTGTTGCCAACCCCCAAAGACCTCTCCTCCCTACACAGACACTGAAATTACCCTGAATTTCCCTTCAATACCCTATGGCTCAGGATGAAAATGTTCCTATGCTAGTTGGCAGTTTTTATAAGTGCCGGTATTAAGCAACAACAAATAACGTGGTTTCTTTTGTTTAGTAGAAGACTAGGCGTACAGCTTATCTTCCTGCAAAAATAATAATTTGAATATAATTGTAGGGTAGTGGATGTTGGAGTGGCCCTGGTGAGAGAGGATAGTGTTTGGAAACTCCTTGTACTATTGTTTGCAGATGATACTGTGTTGTTGAGTCAAGACGAAGGGGAGCTGCAAGGCTTGGTGGATGAGTTTGGGAGAGTGTGTAAGAAACGGAATCTAAAGGTGAATGTAGGGAAGAGTAAAGTGATGGTCTTTGAGAGAGGTGAAGTCAGTGAATGTACAGCGAGGTTGGATGGTGAGGAATTGGAAAATGTGAGTACGTTTAAGTACTTGGGTAGTGTGATGAGTAAGGATGGAGGTTTGGAAGGTGAAGTGCTTGAAAGGGTACAGCAGGGAAGAAAGGTTGCTGGTTCTTTGAAAGCAGTGATAAGAAACAGGGAAGTGAGCATGGAAGTGAAAAAGTTACTACATGACAGTATTGTGATACCAACTCTAACGTATGGAAGTGAAGCTTGGACGTTGTTGGAAGGACACAAGTCAAGAGTGAGAGCAGTGGAAATGAGTTATTTAAGAGGAGCCTGTGGAGTCACATGGAGAGACAGGCTGACGAATGAGGATATAAAGGAGCGTTGTGGTGTGGATGGGGATGTGATAGGAAGCGTTATGAGGAACACACTGAGGTGGTTTGGCCATGTGGAGAGAATGGAGGGTGAAAGACTGACGAAGAGAGTGTATGTGAGTGAGGTGGATGGGGGAAGAGGGAGGGGGAGGCCGAGGATGAGATGGAGGGATGGGGTGGAGAGGTATATGAGAGAGGAGGTGTGAGTTGGGAGCAGGGCAGTGAAATGGGGGGGGACAGGGCGACTTGGAGGCGATTTGTTTGTGGCCACCCCAAACGGGATTGAGGCGTCTGGCAATAGATAGATAGATAGATAATTGTAGATTATAATATCTTCCAGCAAAGATAATAATTTGAATATATAACATAGATATTGGGCCTCTCTCAATCAAAATTAAGCTTCTTTTGAAAAAGAAACATTCTTAAAGTTTTTTTAGAAGTAATTTTATATCCTTTTTCAGCCAAGAATAGAAATACTGGAGCCATCCAATCGTAATTTACAAGTCATTCTATAGATTTTTTTACATTTTTGAATGTAAGAAAGAAGGAACCAAAGGCTAAGAGCCCACAAACCGTTCCTTCCAAGAAAAAAAAATCAATACAAAAGAGAACCAAATTCATTTCAAGATCTGTTAATGTCGAGATGCCAGGACACACTGCGTCTGAAAGACTGGAGATCATAAGAAGTAGAAAATACAGACGGAGGGAGACAGTTCCAGAGATGACCTGTTGCATAAATGAAGGACTGGATATAACGATTAACTCTTGCATTAGAGAGTTGGATAGAAAAGGGATGAGAGTTTGTTGCTAGACCGGTGTTATGTGCCCGTCCTAGAGGTGGAAGGATTCAAGCAGAGAATTCATAGGAGCAGTGAAGTAGCAAAAGCAAAGAAATAATGATGCAACAGTGTGGCAAAGGGACAGAGGTTGAAGGGAGCCAATAAGAGGAGGAGAGTTAATGAGATGAAAAGCCTTTGACTCCACCCTATTGAGAAGAGCTGAATGTGGGGAGCCTCCCCACACATGAGAGTTATACTCTATACAGGCGCGAATAGAACCCGTATATAAAGTCAACAACTGAATAAGGGTAAAGAAGGTACGGAGTCAGCTTAGCACACCTAATCTCTTGGAAGCAGATTTTACAAGAGATGTAATATAATCTTTCCAAGATAAATCCTGAGAAAAAGAAACACCAAGCATGTTCAAGGATGATGCAGGATTGAGCTGCATATAACTACACATTAGCACATTAGTGGGTACTCCTTTGGTAGATTATGTTGGGTTGATAAGTGTAAGGGGTGAGTCTTTGATGCATTAAAAACATTATTTTTACCCCAGTCAGAGATACGAGCCAAATCAGACATTGGATGTGCCATAGCCTCACCCTTGTTTGTTGAAGCAACTGAGATGGACTTTGCAGGAACCGAGGGGAAAGTTGAAGGGTGGAGACATCAGTGTAAGAGTGGATAGGGTTAGATGTATAACTTAGAAGGTCACTGATGAATAAAAGGAAGAGAGATGGTGATAGCAGGGAGCCCTAAGGAACACCACTGTTGATAGATCTAGGAGGAGAACGGTGGCCATCTACAACAGCAGCTATAGAACGAGCAGAAAGGAAGCTATAGATGAAGGAACAGATAGAAGGATAGAAACCATAAGAGGGCAGTTTGGAAATTAAAGATTTATGCCAGACTCAATCGAAAGCCTTTGAGATGTCAAGTGCAATGGCAATGCATCCGCCAAAGTCTAGGATAACCAGGAGTCTGAATGGTGGGTGAGAAGATCGCCAGTGGAGCGTCCCTGGTTGAACCCATACTGACGATTAGAAAGAAGGTTGTGATAGGTAAGATGCTCTATAATTTTTCTATTAAGATTGGACTCAAAAACTTTGGAGACACAGGATGTTAAAGCACTTGGGCGATAGTTAGAGGATTGTGAATGATCACCCTTCTTTGGGACTTGCTGAATGACAGCAAACTTTCAGCAAGAAGGAGATGTACAAGTTGATAGACAAAGGCGATAGAGTTTACCTAGACAGGCTGCAAGCACAGAAGCACAGCAGGAGGGACCCCATCAGGCCCATATGCCTTGTTAGTACTGAGGCCAGTGATGGCAGAAAATACATCAGCTGAAGAAACTTTAATGTCAGCCATGAGGGAGACAGAGTAGAGAAGTGATGGAGCAACAGCACCGAAATTGTCTAAGGTGGAATTGGAGGAGAAAGACTGAAGAGATCTGCTTTATCAGTAGAAGAAATAGCTACAGTACCATCAGGGTAGAAAAGAAGAGGGAAGGATGATGAGATAAAGTTTTTAAAAGGTTTTTGGCAAGGTGCCAAAAGGAGTGGGAAGAATTTTAGTTTAAGACTTGAGAGCATTCAGTAAGTGAAATTATTATTAGCAAAGCAGAGAACAGACTTAGCATGATTTCGGGCAGAAACATAAAAAAAAGATGTGATTCAGGGGTGGGCTGGCTCCGGTACTTTTTATAGGCCCTGTCCTTGTTGTGGACAGCATTAGAACAAGTGTGATTTAACCAAGGCTTAACCCGCCGCTTGCCGGCTATTTTTAGCCCAATGGGTCACCCCAGTGCCGGCCATTTTTAGACCTTTTTTCTTTTTGGCCAAAATGATAGATTTTGATGTGGAAACAACGAATATCACCATTAAAATGCTCACCGAGGCTCAGAAATGAGTTTTATTGAGTCCTGCAGACTTGTGTTTAGGTATAGCCGCTCTCTCTTGCTCATCACATATGTGAGAGAAAATCGTTTTCTATAAGGTATACTCAGGTTTTTATGCTGCGAAGGTATAGCAATGTTCAGTACACTTTTCTGATTACTTATTACTTCAGCATCTATTACAATTTGCGTGTCTTTCTCACTGTGGATGCATTAGTTTACAGTTACTTGAAGATAGCTACAATCTGACTTCATTACGTACAGTCCTGGCACTTACAAGAAGGTATTTACAACTTGACTTCACTGTATAGTCCTTACACTTACAAGACAATATTTACAACTTACATGAAAATATTTACAAAATGCCTTCACTACGTACAGCGCTGGGTGAGGCACACAGGCAGAGTGAGGCAGAGCGAGCATGAGGGGGGAAGAGAGTGAGTGTATGGCCTTGACGGTCTGAGGAATGGTAGACGAATGGTAGACCTTATATGCCTGCCAATTTTTACCTGCGAATCTTGAAAAATGCGGTCACAGTGAAGTTTTTTATTTTAAACCATTTTAAAACAGCACTGGCACTGGCTGCGGAAATATGCCAAACCGTTTTAAAATGGCACTGGAACACTGCAAGTTAAAAGACATAAGAAAGGAAAGTATGCTTCAATGCCCGAGAGAATAACCTCCATAATGAGCAAGGCTCACTGAGATGGCTCCTAGCAATGGGAGCAGTAATCATTCCAGGGAAAATCAAAGGAGTACTGCCTGAGAGCCTCCCAATCAGAAGCTCCAAGGTGCCACAACCAACGTTTCTATGGAGGGTCCACAGGCCATACTGGAGTGATAGGACAGGTTGGGCTAATAAGGTTGTGATCAGAGGGACCCAACGGAGAGGACAGATTAACAGTATAAGCAGAAGGATCAGTTGTAAGGAAGAGGTCATGTATGTTGGAACTGTTTCCAAGGCGGTCAGGGATAAAGGTAGGGTGCTGTAGAAGCTGCTCTAGGTCATTAAGGATAGAAAAAAATGTAGGCTTGTTCACCAGGTGGATCAGTGAAAGGAGAGGAGAGCCAAATGTGGTGGTGAACATTGAAATCTCATAGAATGGAGATTTCAGAGAAAGGAGAAACAGATCGGATGTGTTCCATAGTAGAAGTAAGATAGTCGAAGAATTTTTCAGTCAGTAGAGTTAGGGGATAAGTAAACATTACAGATATAATTTGTCAGAGAATGACAGGAAAGTCAAAGCCAGAGAGCAGAGAATTCAGAAGAATCAAGTTCAGGAACACGAGAGCAAGATAAGTCGTTGCATACATATACACAATAACCACCTTTGGCTTTGAAATGAGTATAGTGAAAGTAGGATGATACGGAGAAGGGTTTGCTATCAGTAGCCCCAGACAGCTGAGTCTCAGTTAAGAAGAAAAGGTGAGGTTTAGAGGAGGAGAGGTCAAGCTCAACAGAGAGAAAGTTAGAGGAAAGGCCGCAAATGTTGCAGAAATGAAGAAGTGAGTCAGACAGTGGTTCCATGAGTCGTCACCGGGAGAGAGGCAGATAGTGTTCAGGCTTAATGTCCCCTCGTTGAAAGCTGCATTCAACATGTGTGTTGAAAGCCTGGCAGGTCGCATGCTACATGTTGCCTTGTGTTGCCTCGGTGAAATCCCGCCTTTACGATGTCGTTGGCCCCACTGGGGAGATGTGGATTTTTAAAATTAAATCTGTAATGTCCCATGCCAGGGCACATAACCTTGGACCTTCAGAGTCATTGTGAAGTCTCTGGTTTTCCTGGAATCGTAGCGAGACTGAGACGAGAATAATAATATGAATACCAGCGAAAACAATAGTCTCCACCTATGCAGTAGGTGGACATTATTACTTAGTTACCGTACGTACTTTTACTGAGTAGCCACAATAAGGAAGCTTTGCCATGTGTTAAAGTATGTGTAATATAAACAAGTTCTGGAGACCCTTAGGTAACTTTCTAACATCAACAAGGGTTCTGACGAAGATGTCGAAGAACGCATGTGTCTGCTACTGTTTCTTACAGCGACCTTGACCCCACTGGGGAGATTTGGATTTTTTTTCTATCAGCAGCGGTCCATGCCAGGACACATTACTTGGGACCTTCAGATTTCTTGTGCAGCCTCTGGTTCTCCTGGAATCGTTGCGAGACTCTGAGGCAAGAATAATAATATTACCAGCGAAAACAGTAGTCTCCACCTACAACTAATTACATGATCATAAACTGCACTGTATGATCATGAACTCCACCATAAGGCCATAAACAAAGCTGCATGATTGTGAACACCACAATATAGCTATTAACTCCACTACATGGTCGTACACCCCATAACATAGCCATGATTATGAATGCTACTGTATAATCATAATCATCGTCATATAAACTATCACATGGCCATGATTATAAACATCGCCATATGACCATAAGATACAGCATTTGGCCAGAAATACCACCACATGGTCATAGATGCCACCACATTGTCATGGATATACAAACCATCGCGTACTGAAGGCCAGGCACACGATCATAAATTATGGTCGTTGAGAATGCCATAATTATGTTTATTGGCACAGTCAGATGATCATAAACATCATTATATTGCTGGAGTCATAAACTCTGCAGTTACCTGCTGGTGGTCGAGAACATGATCATGCCACATGGTATTAAGTTGCTGTATATTCCATGTCTATAAACATTATTCAGGGATGTCATAGGCATGTTCATAATCCCCTTTTGATTTGTAAAATTTCCTTTTTGTTTTGAAAATCACACCAATCAGCATCGACTGCAGTTACTAAAGTAGTTGTGGTTACTGTCTGGTTCATATATTTAAACATGGCTCACATGCTGAAAAAATATCAGAATGCAAGAGGCAGGAACCGATCACATGGGGATGTAGTGGGAAACTATTAGATGAGGTTTGGGGAATTTCAGGTAATAGCGAAACAAGAGCCACAACTTGAATATTAATTAGAAACAGCAATTCTTTGATGTTCAGAGGCTGAGTTACAGAGCTGTGGTCCATCCTCAGATATTAAGCTTCCTGGGATCTTTCTTTCCAGACGGCCATACCAGAAAGAGCTGGAAGATGGATAGGTGACAGAGGGGGGAAAAGACACCAACTTATGATGTATATAAAGAAGAAGATCCTTTCATGGCTGGAGTATGAACAAAACATAAGAATAAATAATAATGATTCGTCGTGACACACACACACACACACACACACACACACACACACACACACACACACACACACAAACTTATTCAGGCCATTCTGTTTTTCTTCTAGGTTCTCACGCCTCTATGGCTGAGAATAATTGTTTAGGATCAACCACTGTTAACTCCTGTGATGTATACAGCCGGTTCAACGCTCCTAAGTGTCCTAGAAAACCTCGGACTCAGTCGTTGTAAGCACTAACTTCTTTTGATTAGTGTGAGTAGTTTAATGAAATCTGGTGTTCTATTAGTGCAATCGATCAACCATTATTACACTTAGACTCTTGTTATTTGTATCGCAGGTTTAAGCAAATGATGTCTTAGTAACAGTTTGGTCAACCAGTCATTCACATAAGAAGCTTCGGCAGTGTTTCTAAAGGCTCGGTGAGTGCTATACCAATCACATCAGCGTAATCTGCCCTATTAGGATCCCTATTGACTAGTTTACTCAAACTGACATCCATCTCATCAGGGCTTTTCTGTTTTATGTAATTACGTCCATTAAACAGATCTTTCTGTGAAGTTATACTTTTGATCTGGCTAAAACAGGGTACCGACGATGTCTCATTTACACTGGAACTGATATTATATCCTATCATTTACTGTAAAGAGGATGGGATAATAATGGCTATCATTGTCGCTTGGGAAAAATCAGGTTCTACAGTAGAGATAAGATGAAGAGATAAGGATCCAGATGGCGAGAACAATCAAACTGTTCCATTCATGCTTAAAGTAGTGTTTCTTAGCCCGTCCATGCACACATTCTCAAGATTTCTAGTTCCTCCGAACGTGTATAGCATGCACAGTTAACCACGAATCCCTTGTAAGAAAGACATTTCTCGAAAGGTCTCTTACCCAGTTTTATCCAGTAATAACCCTAATACTTGTTCTTGCTATTTCCAGACGAGATGCAAGACCTAGGGGAGACCTATTAAGGGGCTTGGGAGAGACCTATTGAATGAGAGGTGTTAGATTAGCTTTAACCAATTCTTTCGCCACAAGAGGTCGACCATAAATTGAGAGAGAGAGAGAGAGAGAGAGAGAGAGAGAGAGAGAGAGAGAGAGAGACTACGTTACGGTCTCCAGATTATCATACAAAAACGTTTTCCAAATTTCGTCGTACACATCCGCTGCTCACATTACGGACACCCATTCCTGATTCGTACATTCCAACATGAGATGGAGGCAGTTCCGACTGTCACTCATTGTAACATTCATTAATATAACAGCATCTCATATTTCAGCACACAATATTCATAGTACTTCAGACACTTTGACCTTGTTAAGTTGGTACAAAGAACCATGAGTCCAACGCAAGAGAGACGCCTCACTCAAGAACTGAAGTAATTTTGCCTCAGATAGTTGCAGGACATATAAATTCTGGAAGATGAGTTGGCTCTGGTCTTTTGAGATAAATGGACACAGCTGGAAAGCTTATGTTGCTCCAGAATTTATCACCCTCCACCCCAAATATTTCACTTCATGGCCTTACTTGCCTTCTAGTATGACGGCTTCTCATCCATTGCTTCCTTTCCACTGTTTTCCTTCCATGAAATTGTTTTGCTCTGTTACAGAATTTATCACCTCGTATGACAGTTTCAATACCAGAACCTCATTGCTTTCCATTATTACTTTTTTTTTCCTGTGTTCCTGATTTTCCTTAATTTATATACCTCCAAGAAAATAATCTTGCTTCAGACACATACTCAAGAATTATCTCTTAGCTTCTAATAAGACCTGCTCTCCTCCTCCCCCCATTTTTTCCTTCAACCCTATCTCCTAAAATGATTCTGTGCTTAACAAAATCGTCTGAGTGTACTATTGAGTGAATAACTTTATGAAAAAAAATATATATATTTTTTGTACGACACACATTTCACTACAAGTGTATCCTGCTTTACTAGTAAATCGATTTCTTAACACTCTTTGAGGGAATGTCTCACGAATGAAAGAAATAGTCAGACTTAGATGAACAGCTCAAGATCTCACTATTTCCGTATTTTTTTTATCCTTCCATAAAATTTTTGACCCTCAGACTGCCCATCAGGTATTTGTCTAACTATCTATAGCCCGACGCCCTAATCCCGCAAAGGGTGGCCGTAGACAAAACGCCTCCATGACGTTCTGTCACCCACCATTTGACTACCCTTCCCCCAACTCACTCCCCCCCCTTCCTCATATACCTCTCAACTCCTTCCCTCCACCTCATCCTCGGTCTACCCCTCCTTCACCCTCCCTCCACCTCACCTACATACACCCTCTTAGTCAGTCTTTCACTCTCCATTCTCTCCACATGTCCAAACCACCTCAGTGTATTTCTCCTAATCTTCTCAACCACATCCACATCCACCCCACAACGTTCCTTCACTTCTTCATTTATCAACCTGTCCCTCCATGTCACTCCACATGCTCCTCTCAAGTAACTCATTTCCACTGCTCTCACTCTTGACTTGTTCCCCTCTTGCAAGGTCCAAGTCTCGCTTCCGTATGTCAGGGCAGGGATCACAATACTATCATGCAGTGAATTCTTACCTTCCATACTCACCTCTCTATTTCTCATCACTGCTTTCAGTGAACCAGCAATCTTCCTTCCCTCCTGTACCCTTTCATGCACTTCATCCCCCAAAGTTCCATCCTTACTCATCACACTACCCAAGTACTTGAATGCACTCACATTCTCCATACCCTCACCATCAAACCTCACAGAGCATTCTGTGACTTCATTCCTCTCACACACCATAATTATACTCTTGTTTACATTAACTTTCAGATTCCTCTTCCTACACTATCTATTTATCTATTGCCAGACGCCTCAATCCCGTTTGGGGTGGCCACAAACAAATCGCCTCCAAGTCGCCCTTTCCCCCGCCATTTCACTGCCCTGCTCCCAACTCACAGCCCCCTCTCTCATATACCTCTCCACCCCATCCCTCCATCTCATCCTCGGCCTCCCACTCCCTCTTCCCTCCTCCACCTCACTCACTTGCACTCTCTTCGTCAGTCTTTCACCCTCCATCCTCTCCACATGGCTAAACCACCTCAGTGTCCTCATAACGCTTCCTATCACATCCACATCAACACCACAATGCTCCTTTATATCCTCATTCGTCAGCCTGTCTCTCCATGTGACTTCACAGGCTCCTCCTAAATAACTCATTTCCACTGCTCTCACTCTTGACTTGTGTCCTTCCAACAACGTCCAAGCTTCACTTCCGTACGTTAGAGTTGGTATCACAATACTGTCATGTAGTAACTTTTTCACTTCCATGCTCACTTCCCTGTTTCTTATCACTGCTTTCAAAGAACCAGCAACCTTCCTTCCCTGCTGTACCCTTTCAAGCACTTCACCCTCCATATCTCCATCCTTACTCATCACACTACCCAAGTACTTAAACGTACTCACATTTTCCAATTCCTCACCATCCAACCTCGCTCTACATTCACTGACTTCACCTCTCTCAAAGACCATCACTTTACTCTTCCCTACATTCACCTTTAGATTCCGTTTCTTACACACTCTCCCAAACTCATCCACCAAGCCTTGCAGTTCCCCTTCGTCTTGACTCAACAACACAGTATCATCTGCAAACAACAGTACAGGGAGTTTCCAAACACTATCCTCTCTCACTAGAGCCACTCCAACATCCACTGCCCTACCTTGTACCTCTTTTATTACCCGATCCATGTACAGATTGAACAACCATGGAGACATGACACATCCCTGTTTCAACCCAACTTTCAAAGAGAAAAATTCACTTAGTTCACCATCCACTCGCACTGCAGCCTTCGCACCATCGTACATACTCTTCACAGCATTCAACAACTTCCCATCTACTCTATATATTCTTAACACTTTCCACAATCCTTGTCTATCCACCCTGTCATATGCTTTCTCCAAATCCATGAAAGCCGCATACAACTTCCTTCCCTTCTCTAGAAACTTTTCCACTAAAGATCTAAGAATGAATATCTGATCTACACAACCTCTTCCCTTCCTAAAGCCTCCCTGTTCTTCTCCAACTAATTTCTCTGTTCTTTCTCTAACTCTGTCAATAATTATCCTACCATACACTTTTCCTATTATACTAAGAAGACAAATGCTCCTATGATTACCACACACTTCTTTTTCCCCTTTTCCTTTGTACAAGAGAATAATTATAACTGACTTCCAATCCTCCGGTACTCTACCTTCCTCCCAGGCCAATCTGCACATCTTCCACATCCATTCTACTACTATCTCTCCCCCATGCTTCAGCATTTCACCACACACTCCATCAATTCCTGGGGCTTTCCCCGATTTAACTTTCTTCATTGCTTCCACCACTTCTATCCTACTGATTTCTTCCTATCTTCTTACCTCCCTCCTCCTCCCAGCCATTCCCCAGCCATTTATACTCGCATTCCTTCCATCCTCTATGTTCAACAATTCCTTAAAGTGTTCTCTCCATCTGCTCACTTTGTCTCCCTTCTCCACAAGTAATCTACCATTTTTATCTTTCACTCCCCTGCTAACTTTACTTCCACCCTGTCTTACTCTTTTCACCTCTTTCCAGAACATTTTCTTACAGTCCCTCCACTTTACAATCAAATTCCTTCCAAATTCCTCATCCACTCTCTTCTTACTCTCTCTTACTTATCTTTTCACCTCTCTCTTTCTTTCTACATATAACTCTCTCTTCCGCCTCTCAACTTCTTCCACGCCCCTAATTTCTCATACATTCATTGTATGCTTTCTTCTTTTGTGCCACAGCCTGTTTCACCTCTTCAGTCCACCACGCTGTTCCTTGCACCCCCCTCCGTCTTCTCTTCCTTCCACACACCACATCACATGCTGCTCATATTTCTTCAGTAAATATCCTACACACACCTTCCACGTCTCCCATCTGCTCCAATTCATATTTGCCCAATCGTTCCTCCACTTGTCTCTTATACTCTGCCTTTTTCTCATCCTCTTGTAAACTTTCCACTCTCCGTGCAAGTAGTCCTTCCTCTCGTCTTTCCCTTCTTCTATTCCTCCATCTTACTTGAATTCTAATTCTGACCACCATCAAGTAGTGGTCAGAAAGTCCACTCCCCCAACCTCTATAAACTCTTGCATCCATTACACATCTTCGCATCCTTTCATCCACACACACATAATCAATCATTGCCTTCCTTTCATTCAGTTCACCACCCACCCTTCTCATCACTCGCCATGTATACCTGTGGATCATTTTATTCCTGGAGAGAGTATTGGCTATCACCAACCCCCTCCCAGCACAAATGTCCACTAACGCACTCCCATTCTCATCAATCTCAGCAGGCACACCCCACTCACCAACTATTCCATCCACCTTCACATTCCCAACTTTACCATTCATATCACCGATCAAAAATACTCTCTCATTCCTTCCAAACTTTTCCATACACACTTCTACATTTGTCCAGAACTCTTCTCTCACTCTTCTAGCACGATCTTGCGTTGGCGCATACACACACACAATCGCCCACATTTGTATTCCAACTTTCAATCTTACCCACACAATCCTTGACCCAACTGATCCATACTGTCTTATGCTCTTCTTCCATCTTTTACTCACAACTATACATACTCCTTCCTTTGCCCTCTCATTCTCACCTACTCCTGCACATATACCCTATCCATACTCCCATTCTCTCACACTTTCTCCTCTCCATTTTGTTTAAGTTATTCCACATACATCCACTTTCGCACCCTCAAGCACCTGGACAATCTCTCTCTCTTTCACCTCATCATTCGCTCCCCTTACATTTCATGTTCCGATAACCATGTCCTTTGTCCGGTCCTTGGTCGTCATCGTTTGGTCAGTCCTTCTCCGAGGCTTATTGTTTGTTTTTTTAGTTAGTTGTTTTCCGGGGAGGGGCATTAACCCTCCGCCAACTCTTTTAGTCGCCTTTTACGACAAGCAGGGATACTGGGGGAGTATTCTTGAAAACCCCCCCTATTCTCAGGGGGTGTCTTCCTACACAATGCCCCAAATTCATTCACCAAACCTTGCAACTCCCATTCATCTTCACTCAACAATACTGTATCATCAGCAAACAGCAATACCGGAAGCTTCCACATCTCACCCTCATTCATTAGAGCCACCCCCACATCCACTGCCCTACCCTGCACCTCCTTTACAACCCCATCCATGTATATATTAAACAGCCATGGAGACATCACACAACCCTGTTTCAGTCCCACATTGAGATCAAGGAGCTCACTCAGCTCACCATCCACTCGCACCAAAGCCTTAGCCCCTTCGTACATACTCTTCACAGCACTCAACAATTTCCTCTCCACTCCATATATTCTTTAGTACCTTCCACATACCTTGGCTATCTATTCTGTAATAAGCTTTCTCCAAGTCCATGAAAGCAGCATACACTTTCTTTCCCTTCTCTAGATACTTCTTCACTAAACATCTTAGAACAAATATCTGATCTACACACCCTTTTCCCTTTCTCAATCCCCTTGTTCTTCTCCGACTAGCTCTTCTATTATATGCCTAACCCTATCAATGAGTATTCTACCATATATTTTTCCAGTCACGCTAAGAAGGCAAATACCCCTATGGTTACCACATACTTCTCTCTCCCCATTTCCTTTCTATAGGAACAATTATACCTGATTTCCAGTCCTCTGGAACCCTTCCCTCTTCCCAAGCCAATCTACACAACTTCCATATCCACTCCACAACAATCTCACTCCCATACCTCAGCATTTCACCACACACTTCATCAATTCCTTGGGCCTTTCCCATCTTGATCTTCTTCATTGCTTCCACTACTTCTGCCCTACTGATCTCTTCCTCCCCCCTCTCATCTCTTCTTCTCCCAGCCATTCCCCAACCACTTATACTCGCATTGCTCTCACTCTCAACATTCAACAAATCCTCAAAGTGCTCCTTCCATCTCCTCAATTTCTCTCTCTTCTCCAACAATCTATTATTCCTATCTTTCACTCCCCTACTATTTCCCCTTTCACACTGCCTTACTTTCTTTACCTCCTTCCAAAACAATTTCTTACTCTTCCTCCATTTCACACTCAGATTCCTCCCAAGTTTTTCATCCACTTTCTTTTTACTCTCCTTCATCAGTCTCTTCACCTCCCTTCTCCTGCTCACATATACCTCTCTCTTCTCTCTCTCATCTTCTCCCCTACCTCTACTCGCTAGCCATTCACTATATGTCTTCTTCTTTTGTTCCACAGCTCGTTTCACCTCATCATTCCACCATGCTGTCCCCTTGCACACCCCTGCATCTCCTCCTCACTCCACAAACCACCTCACTTGCTGCGCCTATCTTTTCCATGGATATCTTACATACATCTTCCATCCCTGCCATCTGCTCTAATTCATACCTTCCCAATATTTCTTCCACTATGCTCTTATACTCTGCCATTTTCTCACTCTCTTGCAATTTCTCCATTCTTCTCACAGGAGCTGTTTCCTCCTGTCTTTCCGTTCGTCTCTTCAACCATTTACTTCGCAGCTTTACCTTGGCCATCACTAAGTGATGGTCTGAGACTCCATTCCCCCACCCTCTCCACACTCTTGCATCCAGCACTTGTCTTCTCATTCGCTCATCCACACACACGTAGTCTATCATTGCCTTTCGTTCAACAAGTTCACCGTTTATTCTCCTCACGACTCTCCATGTATACCTGTGGATCATCTTATGCCGAAAGAAGGTGTTAGCTACTGCCAACCCCTTACCAGCACAGATGTCCACCAAAGCACCACCATTACCATATACTGTAGCTGGCACACCCCACTGACCAACCACTTCATCCACTCATACATTCCCAACTTTGGCATTCATGTCTCCAATCAAAAGTACTCTCTCGCTCCTGTCAGATTTGTCCATACATGCTTCTTCACTCGCCCAAAACTCATCTTTCACTCTTGCCACTCGGTCCTTTGTCGGCACATACGCACATACAATCACCCATGCTTGTATACCTACTTTCATCCTCACCCATACAGTCCTTGCACCCACTGTTCCATACTCTCTTATATTCTCCTTCTACTTCTTGCATATCATCAGACATACTCCCTCTTTTGCCCTCTCATTCTTATTAACTCCCGCACATATACCTAAACTATATTCCCACACTCTCACCCTTTCACCTTACCATTAGTTTCAGTCAATCCACATATATCCACTCTTGCATCCTCAAGCACCTGAACAATCTCTCTCTCTTTCATCTCATCATTCACTCCTCTCACATTCCATGTCCCCACCCTCAGAATATCCTTTGTCCTTTGCTAAGTCGTCAACGTATGGTCCGTCCTGGTCCGAGGTGTTTTATTTGCTTGTTTAGTTAGTTCTTTTTCTGGGGTTTGGCACTTGCCCATCAGCTGAAGAAAAAAATAACTGTAATTACCTCTTCAAGGTAGGCATAGTAAGGAAGGTAGAGGTAGCTAGGACAGGCATAGAAACTCCCCTGTGAAGGTTAACAAACCCAGGACACAAAAGCGTTCATTAAGGTAAGTCAGGTAAAGTAGGCAATGTAACATAGATAACAGCAGTAAGGGCATTGTGGCGTAGGTGCAGCCATCAATGCTAGATAGATTTCAGGTATGTAACACACAGGTAAATAAGGAACGTTGATATAGGTAGATACTGTATGTAACGTAGGTAAAGGGAAATAAGTCCATATTAGGTATCCAGGTGTACACGTTAGGCAAGATGGGACAAGGAAGGCAGATCCAACTTTACGTCCGACAACTCCGAATCGAGTCACCTGAGTCAACTATCGTTAAGTCAGATATGCTAGATTTAGTAGATTAAGTTGGTAAAGGCAGATAACATAGAAGGCTGGGAAGTAAACCTAGGTAAGGATGATAAAATATGTAGTGACAAGAATGGTGGGTAGGTCCATGTGACGTAGGTAAGGGTGGGTAAGGTTACGGTTGGGTTTTCCTAAGATTAAAGCTGACATCCGGAGTACAGAAGGTAACGTCCATTAAGGTTATTATCACGGAACTGTGGTATTCCGTGAGTTCCCGGTAATTTCTGGCAACTGGCCCGAGATATCTGTTGGGAAACTGTTGGGACGCATCTTCTGCAATTCACATCACATTACTGAGGAAGTGTAACCTAAACTGGGTACGTAATATCCTCTGACGAATGCGATATTAAACGTGTCATAGTTTTGAGATGCTTAAACAGAAGATGAAGAGCAACAACCATACATAGGGATAATGCTACCACCCACACGCCTATAACTTTTTTGTTATTCTTATCACCACACCTTTTTATCATTCAAGTGAGGCAGGATGGTGTCATTTTCGGCAGTGCGCACTATTCCAGTGCGCTAGGCTTAGGCTGTGTGTGTGTGTGTGTGTGTGTGTGTGTGTGTGTGTGTGTGTGTGTGTGTGTGTGTGTGTGTGTGTGTGTGTGTGTGTGTGTATGCTTTAACTCTTCATACACCATTTGATGGATTGTGTGTGTGTGTGTGTGTGTGTGTGTGTGTGTGTGTGTGTGTGTGTGTGTATGCTTTAACTCTTCATACACCATTTGATGGATTTGAATGAAACTTCCCAGATGAGTTTGTCGGTTTTGGGGGAAGGTTTTCCAATATATACAGTATAAATTTTCAGCCATGATATTTAGGGGAGGGGGAGGGCCAGCCTCCATAGCCCAGCCAACATTTTTCAGAGATAGTGAAAGGAGGGCATATATGGCTTTGATATCTTAGTACATGTACAACGGACTGTCATCCGCAGTGCGATATTCGGAGTGTGTAAAACCCCAATAATTCATGAGGTGGGGGGGTGGGGGCCTAAGCTTTCTTCTAAAAATAAAACCGAAAAATATAAAAGAGAATGTGAGCACATACCGATAGAGTTCAGCGATATCGGCATACATATCCCAGGATTAGGTAGGTATTTTCTGTTTTCACTGAATGTACAGGAAGAACCTGTACATCGACATTTGGAGAGCATGATTCCATCCCCTCATGATTATTGGGATGGTCAGCCCCGTTCCAAAAATAAAACAAGAACAGAAATAGGAGAAATTTTTTAATGAAACTTCCCATGTGAGTTCGTTTTGTTATTGGGAATGTTTTCCGCTATATACAGTTTTCCTACCACTTTTTTAGGAGGGTCAGCCCTCTTCAGCACATCAAGATTTCTGAAAAATTGTGAGACGATGGCAGATATGGCTTTGATACCTTGGTATGTGTTGTACAATGGACTCTGATCCGTATTTCGAGATTTGGGCGGAGTGACCCCCCACCCCAGGGATTCTTGCATGGGCCAGGCCCCCTCCCAATAATAAAATCGATCAGAAATAGGGAAAAGTGAGCAAATGGATTTCAACGAAATCGCCACACATATCTCAGACTGGATACGCCGTTTCCATGTTATCGCTGAATGCACAGGAAGAAACTGCACATCTACTTTCTTACACCCTCGCTCGAAATGAGAGTGGGTGTTGTATTTTGATCAGTGTGTGTGTGTGTGTGTGTGTGTGTGTGTGTGTGTGTGTGTGTGTGTGTGTCTGTGTCTGTGTGTGCGCGCGCGTGTTGCCGAGCAGTAATTTTCATCACTCTAATCATCATCATTTCCAATTTTCTACGTATGATGGGCAGGATTCAGAACAAAAATACAGACGGGGCTGTTCGGCCAGACTGCCTAGGGAACAACTACTACAAAAATACAGAAACACAAAACCAGAGCTAATCATTACACAATTACAAAGACATACAGATTCTTTCACACACACACACACACACACACACACACACACACACACACACACACACACAGTCAAAACATTCTCATTTGCATTTCTCCCCTCCCTCCAACACACACGTTCAAAACACGCTCTTTTGCATTTCTACCCCTCCCCCCTCGCACACACACACGGACAAGGTATGATGTTCTATTTTGCTTCTCTCTCTCTCTCTCTCTCTCTCTCTCTCTCTCTCTCTCTCTTTCTCTCTCTCTCTCATACACAAAGCCAAAAGGACAAACCAAGAAAAACGTCAATATAAGCTTCACACGCACTAAATCCAACGGCTGCAAGTTACAGGAACAACGCTCGCTGCCCAAATGAAACACATTCATTGGCCAAAGCGCAAATGTACGTTCCGTCTAAGCAAGGTAAAATTAATTCTTTTTGACCTAAAAGTAAATGAAAGTTAAATATAAAAATAATAATCCGATACCCTGTTTCGTCGCTTGCAAAAATCCTGAATTAACCAGCAGGAGAATTTCAGATGCTGGACAAGGCTTTA
This sequence comes from Coenobita brevimanus, assembly GCF_032717465.1. Taxonomy (NCBI): domain Eukaryota; kingdom Metazoa; phylum Arthropoda; class Malacostraca; order Decapoda; family Coenobitidae; genus Coenobita; species Coenobita brevimanus. The sequence continues at coordinate 21,060,958 of NC_137006.1, read as the reverse complement.
TTTATTTTTTTTTTTTGTACGATACCTGGGGAACACTGAACCCATTTCGCTATGTCGCCTTGTATATGCGCTAAATAATACTCTCTGGATGTAAAAAGAATATAAAGATTTTTTTTTTAAGCTGAGAAGATTTTTATTTCCCTCTGGACAGTTTTATTTTTGCGTGGGAGAATCCGATCCACAGCGGTTCAGCTAAGCTGAATAAATTCATTTGGTTCCGGTAAGGAAAAAGAGAAAACTTCACCGCACTAAATTACCTACTGGTGCAAATTTAGGAACATCTGACAATAAGAAAATTCTCATATACGTTATTTGGTGTTAGCAAAGCTAAAAGGAATTTTTTTCCTTGGACTGAAGGGATCAGTCAAATAAACAACAATACTTGTTTGTTTGTTTTATTGGGGCTTAATGGCCATCAACTTCCTGGTGGGGTATTAGGCCAGCCTCGTATGTAGGTCTAGTGGCATCAAACTCCTGCACCGCACAAAAAAACGCCGATCTAGGGGACCAGTCGAGTAGGGAGCATGTGGTAGAATGCTCGTAGATCGGCCAGACGCACCTCCTCCCCCCTGACCATAAGCATAGGTCATATTTCCTCACCCTAGTCGGCAGCCCGGAGCAGATCGTATAAGGTGGAATAGGTCGTTGCTCCGAGCTGGTAAGACCGGGTGTGGGCGCTGAGGGCCAGGAGGTGTCGGTAGGAGGCTACGTCTAGCCAATCCTTGAGGTCAATGATGGAAGGGCAAGTTGGGGTGCCCTCCACCATTGGAGGAGGGGAGGACCCACTGACCTCCTCCCCGGCCGAGGAGCCAGTCGACACATCCTCGGCCATGGAAGTAGTGTCTGAAGAGTCCTGCCCCTCCTCTGTCATCGATGGTGGGTCGTGGACGTCCGCGGTGGTCTGGGCCGTATTCTCGTCCGTAGCTGGGTCAGTGACCGTGGTAGCAGTCCGCCTGTTGAGGGGAGTCTCCAGCCCAAGCCGTTTCCTCGGGGTGGTGCGAGGGGCAGCAGGTCGTGGCTGCCGAGCCTGACGCTCCCGTCGGCGAGGAACCGAGTGTACATCACGGATGAAGCACTTGGGGATGATAAGGCTGGGCAGCCCATTCTCCTCAAAGATATTAGGGAGAAGAACGCACAAAGCCCCCTTATCATTCCCACAAAAAGCCTTCGCTGTCGTGATGCACATCTCCACCACAAAGTTTACCTGTCCAGGACACCTAAGATCCCTGGCCTGACGTCCCTTGGCCATGAGACGGCGCCGTGCATGGGCAGAACCCTGCACGGCCACACCTCCTGGCCCAGTGACATCCCGGGCCTCAAGACCCTTAGGGGTCCCAAACAGACTAAACTCCACTGGTTCTCCATCACCTAGGGAGCGTTGGAGGTGCCGTGGGTTTGGCTTAACTATCGCCTGGCGGTGCACGAAAACATCAATGCCAGTATCCTGGCGTTTGATGAATCCGTACCCCACCCGTACGTTAAACCAAACCACGGTCCCCCGGATCTTCTGGACTACAGGTGACTGTGGCTGGCTGGTTGCCCCCCTCAACGGGTTGCATGCAATGTCGGCACGTCTGTCTTCCATGGCTGCTCGGGTCGAAATCCTCACAACAATACGCATGGGTAATTGTATCTATGTTTTCCTTTACTGATGTACAGTCGGTACCCTGAGGGGTGCAATGCAGAGGTGGTCAGGCTTAATACTGCTTTGACTTAGAAGGGTCAAACTGGATAGATGCAACCATACTAGAAGGTCCTATTAGCAGCAGGCAGACTAAGGTCCGCATTGGCGATGCTTAAGGAAGCTCCCTAACACATCTTCCTTACCTGTTTATTATTGGATATGGCTGGTTTATATCCACCTGTACTTTATATATGCACAGTACAGTGTTGCAATACTGGAAGGATTTATTAACACAGAAGAGGACAGCAAGGTGTAATAATCAAAATACTTCACTTACGAAAAGATGTTATGGAGCTTCCTCAACCGACGAGAATACCGGCCTAACAGAACTCGCCTACATCTTTTAATACTCCCATGAGTCAGAGCCCCAGCCGGAAAAGATGCTGGTTCTCTGGGGGTAGGGAGAAGGAGGTCACAGAGGAGGATGGCAAGGCCACATTGTCCCACACTTCTCCCAAGACCCTCTTGAGCCTGAAACCCAGTCAGAAAAGATGGTGGTCGCCTTTCGAGTGTAGGGAAGAGGATGGCAAGGACTAGAGTTGCCATATCTAAGGAGTCAAAATATAGGACGCCTCTGCTGAAACCCAACTCCCCCACCCCCAACACACACTTTCGGCCTTTGGCTTTATGAACTATATATATATATATATATATATATATATATATATGCCTCGTACTGCATTGGCGGACGCAAAGGGTGCTGTGACTGAACAAGTGTCTCTTACTACTGTCTATAGTATGCTCGCACCCAGTCGGCTTGCGCGGGCCGATTACACTTGGTTCACAGACTACACACACAACCAAAGCCACTACAACACTACAATTACACTTACAAGCACTTCTCACCCTACGTTCAATCTCTACCAGACAGCCTAAGCCACTTGGTAGAGATACATTGGCTGTATCGTCCCGATTTTGGTCAGGATAGGCCGGTCCTGCAGTGGATACTCAAACGGCTGATGATGGATATATATATATATATATATATATATATATATATATATATATATATATATATATATATATATATATATATATATATATATATATATATATATATATATATATATATATATTGTTATGGAACAGAGAAAGACAATGTACACTTTAAGTGAGAATACTAAAAATCACTACTGTCCCGTAAAGTTCCAGGTTCAAAACAAAAGAGTTAGGTAAAATTACAAGTTAAAGTTTAATGCTCAAACTAACAACAAAACATTCAAGACTCATAAGGATAATGTAATGGCAAAAAAACAGGTTAAATATATGGTTCACTGCAATAGCCTCTATTAACACGAAATTAGCAAGAGTAAATTTATCTAAGTCAGCCCTGATAAAATGAAAATACACTGGGTAATGCTCAGTTAATGCAAGATAAATTATTACAGATACAAAATATTATTAATGATGGCTGACAATAAGAACCTTACATGAATTACAAAAATCTTACTAGGCCTAAGAATTAACCTTATGCTACACAGTACAAGAAAAAATGCAACAACAGTTATACTCAAATTACACACAGCTGCTAGATGGTTGGAGACTTTCTGAGCACTCACAATAATAATAACTGTACAGGGGAGGACAGAGATGTGAACAAAATGAGGAGTAGATCTAAGTGGCGATAATGCAGAGACTGAGCTCATTATATAGGGGCCAGCAGAGCTTGATACAACTTGTAAGAAGGACGCGCAAATGAAGCCAGAGGGGACAAAGAGTTAATAATCCTGCTTTGAACAACAGAAAGGACGACTTACTCTACTATAACGGTAGAAGGGGGGACTGAGGCAGAACACGCTCGTGATCAAACATGCAGCATACTGTGCGTTAAAATTACACAAAGGATGATGAAATCATAGGCTATGTAACACCTCCCCACAAAGAAAAAGAAATTTACAAAGGAAATTTCTTATTACTCTAAAACAATCTGTCTAAAGTCTAGATAAGCAATCTGCAATAACATTTTCTTTCCCCTTGACATGTTTTATGTCTAATGAATACTCCTGAAGAAGTAGACTCCATCTTGTCAATCTCTGATTTCTATCTTTAAACTTACTAAGGAATTTCAGTGGGTTATGATCAGTATAAATGACTATGGGGTCAAAACCAGAACACAAATAAAATGAAAAATGCTGTAAACCCAAAATCAGGGCCAAAAGCTCTTTCTCAATAGTTTAGTAGTTCTTTTGAGGTGGAGTGAACTTCTTACTGTAATAAGATACAGGGTGTTCAATACCCTGATCATCCTCTTGCAGCAAAACAGCCCCAGCTCCTGTATCACTTGCATCAACAGCCATCTTAAAAGGCTTAGCAAAATTTGGAGTAGCGAGCACTGGCTGACTTAATAGGATAGCTTTAAGTTTGCTGAAAGAGGATTCACAGTTATCGGTCCAGACAAATTTAACTCCCTTTTTCAGTAGGTCTGTAAGTGGTGATACAAGAATTGAAAAGTTAAGAACAAATCTCCTGTAATAACCTACCATTCCCAAAAATCTTTGTAGCTCTTTCCTACTTTTAGGTCTGGGAAGATCACTTATAACCTGAACCTTAGCTCCTGGTGGTGCAACATGTCCATCACCAATTACATACCCAAGGTACTGAACTTTAGCTTGACCAAACTCACACTTTGATAAATTAGCTACAAGATTAGCATGAACCAAACGCTCAAGAAATTTACTGACATGGCATAGGTGATCTTTCCAGTTGTCACTGAAGATTAATACATCATCAATATAAACAACACACCCTGCCAAACCCTCTGTTACAACATTCATGAGCTTCTGAAATGTGGCTGGTGCATTCTTCATACCATATGGCATTACAGAACATGCAAAAGTCTTTCCTAGTGTTACAAAACATGAGATCTCCCTAGCACGTTCAGTCATAGGTACTTGCCAGTATCCCTTTAACAAATCAAACTTACTTATGTACCTAGCCTTTCCGATCTTGTCTATGCAATCTTCCACACGAGGGAGAGGGTAAGTGTCTGTTTTGGTTATCTGATTAACATGTCTCTAGTCGATGCAAAGCCGCTGTGACCCACCTGGCTTAGGGACTAGAGTGACAGGAGAACTCCACTCGCTCTGACAGGGCTCAATCATCTTGTGGTCCAACAGGTAGCCAAGCTCCTTCTGGATGAGAGGAACTTTAACTGGGTTCACAAGGTAAGGAGGCAATTTAATTGGCTTTGCGTCTCCAACATCGACATCATGCATCAACACAGTGGTTCTTCCTGGAGTGGCACAGAACACTTGCGGGTACTCCTGCAGTAATGCCGAAAACTCCTGCCTTTCCTCAGGAGGTAGATGAGAAAGCTTAGTCTGGAGATCATTCATGATATCAGGATTCTTCCCCAAACTATCACTCAGGCTCATACTGCATGGGAGAACTTCACTTGCAGACTCGGGTGGAACAGCTACAGTGCAGACTGGATTATTTTCGTCCCGCCTGTGATATAACTTTAGCATGTTGATGTGACATACCGGTAGTTGCTTGTTCTTTCTATGATCTGGTGTGGCGATGACATAGTTGAGATCACTGAGTTTCTTCTCCATGAAATAAGGACCACTAAACTTGGCTTGAAGAGGTTGCCCATGAACCGGTAGCAGAATCAAAACCTGATCTCCTGGCTGAAAGTGGCGTAACCTGGACTTCTTATCATACCAAGTCTTCATCTTCTCCTGAGCAGCTCCTAAATTCTCTCTCGCCAGCTGTAAAGCAGTGGACAGCCGTTCTTTGAACTTCATCACATACTCCAGCAGGTTGACGTCATCTTCCTCCGACAGCCAGCATTCCTTGAGTAACTTAAGGGGTCCTCTTACTTCATGGCCAAACAGTAGTTCAAAAGGTGAGAAGCCCAGTGATTCATTTGGAGATTCTCTTGCAGCAAACACAACGAATGGAAGACCTTTATCCCAGTCTTTCTGATGTTCCAAACAGTATTTCTTGAGCATCGATTTGAGTGTTTGATGATATCTCTCCAACGCTCCTTGGGTCTGGGGATGGTAAGCTGAAGACGTGATCTGGGTGATGCCCAACTCTTTCAGAGACTGCTTGAAAACGTTTGACATGAAATTACTTCCCCGGTCTGACTGTACCTCCTTGGGCAGACCAAACTTTGTGAAGAACCCTAGCATTTCCTTAACCACGTTCTTTGCTGAGATATTTCTAAGTGGAATGGCTTCAGGATAACGAGTAGCCATATCAATCAGGGTCAACACCTAAGAAAATCCTGAAGAAGTCTTAGGAAGAGGGCCCACAGTATCCACCAACACACGGGTGAAAGGCGCCTCAAAAGGAGGAATGGGAACTAGAGGTGCAACCTTTTCGGTCTGATTACACTTCCCCACAACTTGTCAGGTGTGACAAGACTTACAATACCAGGAAACATCCCTGAAGATACCTGGCCAGTAGAAGTGTTTCAAAATGCGTGCCACAGTCTTCCTAACTCCAAGGTGTCCTGCCAAACTGGAATCATGAGCCACTCTAATGATATCCTGCCTACAAACACGAGGGATGACAACTTGATGTACAACCTCCCATTCACAGTCAGCTGATGCTGTTGGGGGTCTCCACTTCCTCATAAGTACTCCTGACTTTATATAATAACAAGTAGAAGCACCGGCTGACTCTTCCTCACTGCAAGCAGAGTTAGCTAGACCTTTCAACTCAGGGTCAGCAACCTGCAACTCAACCAACTCTTGACGAGACAAATTATCAACACTACGCGGTACTGCCTCATCTGGTGAGTGGTCCAAATTAGCAAGAAAAGTGTCAGCTAGGATAACATCATCATCATCATTATCCTCTAAGTCACCAGTAACTTTAGACTTAGCCCTAGTGACAGCACATGCAGGGAACACATCAGGGACATCACAATCCTGGGTCGCAGCCACTGGCTCACTAGACAACTGAGGAGCTGGACACACTTGACTTCCACCAATATCATTTCCAAGTAAGAAAGTTACACCTGACATTGGGAGTGTCTCAACCAACCCAACCATAACGGAACCATTAACAAAACCAGACTCTAAATTCACTTTGCACAGAGGGACAGAGAAGTAATTATTCCCTACACCTTGTAAGATTACAGTTTCATCAGAGGAATTAACATTAGAGCCTAGAACACTGGTCAGCATAAGGGATTGGCAAGCACCTGTATCACGATATATTTTAACTGATTTCCTGTCATTACTGTCCAGAGGACTGACAAAACCATCAGACAGGAAATTAGCATATGAACTCTTGAGAGTGTCACCCACGTTACTGCTCAAAAGAGGAGCTCCATCATGAGAATTTAAGTTACCCCTCAAAGCAGGTTCAGTTAACTCAGTTAAAGAATTCTGGGAACTCTCAAGGGTGGACACTAGACCAATTGACTGAATATTTAAAGACTCCTTTTTGTTCACATCACGCTGTCTCCTGAAACATTTTTCCGTAGTATGACCAAGCTTACTACAATAAGTACATTTACTTTTCTGAAATTTAGAGGTGAACCTGGTATTTACTTCCTGAGAAACATCATCTTTATTCTCTTTCCTGTTACCTGTACTCTGAGTAGAGGCAACGTACTTACTCTCAGCTTTCCCTTTTTCTTTAGAATATCTCTTGTGAGTGAGAACATATTCATCAGCTAAAACTGCAGCATCAGACAAATTATCTATTCTTCTCTCATCAAGATATAGGCTTACATCTTTACTAATACACCTTTTGAAATCCTCCAGCAAAATCATCTGCCTAAATTTGTCAAAATCAGAATCCACATTCTTAGAATTTAACCACTGCTCTAACAGATCTTCTTTGATTTTTGCATACTCAACATGGGATTGCTTATCTTGCTTGTAAGTTGTCCTAAATTTTACTCTATAGGCTTCAGGAACAAGCTCATAGGCCTTAAGAATCAAGCTCTTAACTACATCATAATTATCAGATTGATCCTGAGGCAAAGATGCATAAGTTACTTGAGCTTTACCGGTGAGAACAGTTTGAAGGAGCACTGGCCAATACTCTTTGGGCCAATTAAAACCTGTAGCTACCCTCTCAAACAACTGCAAATACTTTGTTAAATCAGATTCATTAAAAGGAGGGACAAGTTTAACATTTTTAGCCACATCAAAATCATCAGAGCTAGATGATCCAGTTCCACCTTGTTTCATGCGATACTCATGGTCTGCCTGAATCCTAGCGAGTTCAATTTGTGCCTGAGCCTGTATCTGTGCCTCCTGAATCCGAGCCTGAGATTCAGCCTCCTTAGAATTTGCTTGAAATTCAGCCACCTTAACACGAGCCTCCTGCAGGGCTAGCTCTAACTTAGCTAATTCAATCTGCGTTTGCTCATTTGGAGGAGTTACATTAAACAAGCTTTTATTAATCATGCCAACAATTTGATATTTAGAATGATGAGAGCGAACAGCAATTCCCAATTGTTGAGCAACAAGCTTAAGTTCATTCTTTGTTCTGTTTTCTACATCACACACTGTTTGCACATTTGACAAAAAATCTTTGGCTTCATCAAGTGTAGTAATAGTAGACATCATGAATAAATCAGAGTCACAAAATATCAAGCAATATCCTTATGATAATATCCTGAATATCCTGATATGAGGTCGCCAAATTTATGTTACGGAACAGAGAAAGATAATGTACACTTTAAGTGAGAATACTAAAAATCACTGCTGTCCCGTAAAGTTCCAGGTTCAAAACAAAAGAGTTAGGTAAAATTACAAGTTAAAGTTTAATGCTCAAACTAACAACAAAACATTCAAGACTCATAAGGATAATGTAATGGCAAAAAAACAGGTTAAATATATGGTTAACTGCAATAGCCTCTATTAACACGAAATTAGCAAGAGTAAATTTATCTAAGTCAGCCCTGATAAAATGAAAATACACTGGGTAATGCTCAGTTAATGCAAGATAAATTATTACAGATACAAAATATTATTAATGATGGCTGACAATAAGAACCTTACATGAATTACAAAAACCTTACTAGGCCTAAGAATTAACCTTATGCTACACAGTACAAGAAAAAATGCAACAACAGTTATACTCAAATTACACACAGCTGCTAGATGGTTGGAGACTTTCTGAGCACTCACAATAATAATAACTGTACAGGGGAGGACAGAGATGTGAACAAAATGAGGAGTAGATCTAAGTGGCGATAATGCAGAGACTGAGCTCATTATAGAGGGGCCAGCAGAGCTTGATACAACTTGTAAGAAGGACGCGCAAATGAAGCCAGAGGGACAAAGAGTTGATAATCCTGCTCTGAACAACAGAAAGAACGACTTACTCTACTATAATGGTAGAAGGGGGGACTGCGGCAGAACACGCTCGTGATCAAACATGCAGCATACTGTGCGTTAAAATTACACAAAGGATGATGAAATCATAGTCTATGTAACAATATATATATATATATATATATATATATATATATATATATATATATATATAATTTGGTTTTACGCCAGGTATCCCCGAAGGGCTAAGGCGTTGCCCCTGGGTAGAGGACTTTTGGACTGGAGCGTGTAGCATTTTATGACCGGATGCCCTTCCTGATGTCTACCTATGACCCTTGGGTGGATTCGATCCTCCGACCCCTCGGTCAGAGCGGAGCGCTCTAACCCACTGATCCACGGCTGCTATATATATATACTGTATATATATATATATATATATAGATAGATAGATAGATAGATAGATAGATACACACACACACCAGTATTACTGAACTGTACCACAATAGTTAATTTTTTGCAGTATAATGGGCAACAGGCAAAGCACAGAATTAGCTGGTTTATGACTGAAAACTGATAAATCGCCTTAGATGCAGGATAAGGTCATAATAACAAATGGTACAGTGTACAATTGAAAACCAAACCAATAACTGTGTGCAGTTACCATTTGTTTTATGGCTATAACTGCAGTAAGTAGGGAAGAAAGAAAGAAAAAAACTCGTGGCTGAACAAGAGGAAAAGACAAGGCATTTCAGGTAGCTGCTAGCGCTAAACCAAGCAAGTTGGCAACACTTACCAACTGACGAAAACAACTAAGGTCTCTCTCTCTCTCTCTCTCTCTCTCTCTCTCTCTCTCTCTCTCTCTCTCTCTCTCTCTCTCTCGTCATTGCGGATTTTAATGGTATATTAAATTTTTCGAGATAAAAGCAATGGAAGCTGAAGTTCTGGACGTTTTGAGAATTTTTAAAATCCCCCCCGGACGAAGATTTTGACACCTAAGTGTCCAGGAAAATCCGGACGTATGGCAACCCTAGCAAGGACATCAGTCGGGTCACCTCACTTCTCCAGCTCTCCTGGGACCCTCTTAAGCTACAACCCCCAGACGTAAAAAGTGGTGGTGGCTCTTCATGGGTGGTGACGAGTCTGCTCGTGAAGTGCTACCATAAAATGGTTGGCAGGCTTGAGTATTGCATCGACTAAAAGGGGCTGTAGTAAAGGTCCAATAGACGCAGTAATACTAAATGCACTCCCTCCCAGCCACAGAAAGGGGGATGACAGCCCAACTAAGTGTCGTTCTAAAGCTCGGATAAATAGGGAGAGTTGGCGTCACGAAGGGTACCCGGCGGTAAATTCTGGCTAACGAAAACCAACCATATCACCCCCATTTAAAAGTGGGAAAACACGGAGGAAAAATATCAAGAATTATGTACGATCGGGAACAAGAGTTCGCCTCTTATTTCATCTTATTAACTTATCACTTACCTCTTTTTGCGATTAATCCTAAGCTGAAGGAGTCTATTTCTACAGATGGCTCTCTTTGAGGTGATGTTTTTGGGAAAAACAATGACTGGCATGACGAAAGATTGAAATAGAGGCACTGAAATAGTAGGTTAACTTTGTCTCTGACTTCCTGTCTTATTTCTGGCTAATGAATACGCGTTCTTCTCTATCCCTCTTTCTGGAATTTGGTACTGTCATTTGCACACACAGTCACTTTCCATCACTCACTAGTTTTAACCTATGTTAATGAGTCTCTCTCTCTCTCTCTCTCTCTCTCTCTCTCTCTCTCTCTCTCTCCCCTTCCTTGCTAATATGTTAATATTAACCAGTTCAGTTCATCGGTCTCGTACATCCTCTCATACTGACTCACCGATACTTCGTTCAAACAGATATTCATACGTTCAGAGTCATCACTCCCACTCACTTCATTTACTTTCATATCATTCATGCATAAACTCATACTCTTCAACCGCACTCAAACTTACCCACTCCTAAAAACTCCTTTCATATTTATATCTATGCTCCAAGTTTCACTTTAGTTACACTAATTCCTTCACATTTTAATTCACCGGTTAGTCATATTGACTTGTTTTCAGTCCCGCAGTTCACTTACCCTTATGAATACTCTCATGTTCATTTTAGTCACTGTTAAATGTAGAAGAGGAAAAGGGTGGCTGAGATTGTGACGGATGGAAGGGTGCAAGGAATAAATGTGTTGGGAGAGTTGAATGATTCTTTGATCACGAAGGAGAAAGTGGAGAAGGCAGTAAAGGAGATGAAAACAGGGAAAGCTGCAGGTATGGATGGGTGTGCTGTGGAATGCCTGAAGGGTGGTGGAGTGACTATTGTTGACTGGTTAGTAAGATTGCTGAATGTGTGCTTTGTGAAAGGTATGGTGCCAATTGACTGGGCAAGTGTTTGTGTGGTCCCGTTGTATAAAGGTAAGGGTGATAAGTATGAATGTACTAGCTTTAGGGGTATAGGTCTGTTGAGTGTTGTAGGTAAGGTGTATGGTAGTGTGTTAATTATGAGAGTTATAGAGGGTAAAGAGAGAGTGATTGGTGATGAACAGTGTGGCTTTAGGAGAGGGAGGGGATGCGTGGATCAGGTGTTCGCTGTGAGACAAGCGTGTGAAAAGTATTTAGCGAAAGGCAAGGATGTGTTTTGTGCATTCATGGATTTAGAGAAAGCGTATGACAGAACTGATAGGGAGGCTTTGTGGACTGTTTTAAGATTGTATGGACTTGATGGTAGGTTACTGAAAGGGGTGAAAAGTTTTAATGTAAATAGTACAGCGTGTGTAAAAGTGGGAAATGCTGTGAGTGATTGGTTTCCCGTGAGAGTGGGGCTGCGACAGGGATGTGTGATGTAGCCTTGGTTGTTTAATATTTATATGGATGGTGTTGTAAGGGAGGTGAAAGAAAGAGCTTTAGGTGGAGGTCTGAGTCTAGTGAATATGATGGTGGAGAGTGGAATCTGAAGCAGCTGCTGTTTGCAGATGATACTGCACTGGTGGCTGATTCAGAGGAGAGATTGAAACAGTTGGTAGAGGAGTTTGGAAAGGTGTGTGAAAGGAGGAAATTGAAAGTAAATGAGAATAAGAGTAAAGTGATGAAGTGTACGAGGTTGGTAGATGGTAGGGGGGATGAATATAGTTTTGAATGGTGATTTGCTTGAGGAGGTAGAGTGTTTTAAATATTTAGGGTCACATGTTGCTGTGGATGGAAGAATGCAGAAGTGAAGTTTAGAATAAATGAAGTAGGTAAGATGCTGGGAGGAATGAAAAAAGTGTTTAGATGTCGTTCGCTTAGAATGGATGTAAAGAGAAGGCTGTATGAGGGTGTTGTGGTACCGACTTCGTTATATGGGGCTGAAACATGGAATATGGGTGTAGCAGAGAGGAAAAGTTTGAGTGTAATGGAGATGAGGTGTCTGAGGAGTATGTGTGGAGTGACGCGTATGGGTCGAGTGCGAAATGATAAAGTGCGAAGGAGAACTGGAGTTGTTTGGAAGATGGCTGGTCGAGTTGAGCAGAGGGTGTTGCGATGGTTTGGGCATATGGAGAGAATGGATAATGAGCGATTGGTGAAAAAGATAACTAGATCTGATGTGAGAGGTGTGAGGCTGAGAGGGAGACCACGAATAGGATGGATGGACAGTGTGAAGAGAGCGCTGGATGCGAGAGGGATGTCTGTTAAGCGAGGAAGAGTGGCTGTGCGTGACAGAAATAAATGGAGAGAAATTGTGAATGAATAAATGATGATGCAGCCCTGAGGGGATATTCTCCTGCATTTGGTCTAATCAGCTAGTCAGGTCAGGTGCGGGTAAGGGGATGAGTCTATTATGATGTGGCAGGGGTAAACCAGTTCTGCTGTCGGGCCCTGCTGCGGATGTCACTGATTGCATTGCGCAGTTGACCCTTGTGCGGTGTGATGCGGCGAGGATCTGTCCCTTCTCCCTTTGGGGCTAAGATGCGAATGAATATGTTTGAATGAATAAGTAAATTGGGAGTGTGTCGTCCTGTCTCGGCTACCTCCCTTTCCTTGGGTTAAGCAGCCTAGGTATATAGATAGATAGATAGATTGTGCAATAACTGAGTGACTGTGATTTAGTAAATAACACTAACCCAATATTTAGGGCGCAGGTCACTGAAGAATATCTGACTAATGCAACTCCCAATTGTCAGACCTGTTTGGTTTATGCTGTCTTGAACGTGGTTGGTCAAAGCCCGGCTGGGAGGCTAAAATGCACACAAAAAGCTTAGAGCACATTCATCCACTTGGAGTGAGGCTTTTGCACGAATGAACAAATGAGTCGTGTCTATTCTTGCCTATTCTCACTTACGTAAATTCACTCTTTCTTTTACGAATTCTATTCAGCCATGTTTTCTTGTCATTCTTACTTGTCCCACTCTAGCTCACACTGAAACTCTCGTTGAATACTCACACTTAATCTCTTCACCCTCACTCCCAACTTAATCTCATACACTCTTACTGTTGTCCAAGCACTTTTTTCCCTTTCAAACACTCACTAACATTGTTATGCATACCCCATCCTAACATTTATTTTTTTTTCGGTCTCATAAATCTGCTATCTCCTCCCTTTCACTACAGCCACTCATTTTCGCTATAACTCACAAGTTTTGCCATCTTCACACGATTTTATTAAGTTATGGAGACACCTCGTCATGGGAAGGGATTAACTTTCCCGTAGTGGGAACAATTTTGCAATTCTATTCCAAATAACCCCAGATTATTTTATTTGACCGAGGGTGTTTCACAGGAGCCTGGCTGTTAATAATGACAGTCTGTAGTTCCATTACTCCATGCGTCTCAAACTAATTAGAACAGTTAGGCATTTGAAAGCACAAATTATACAAACTCGTCATCACAGTGAGGTGAAAGGGTTAAAGATGTTTGCCCTGGACGGCGGAACGTGAGATTCAGCGCTGCTCGTAAAGTACAGTACGTTGCTTAAAGAACATAACCCTTTTCATTCATTTCAGTCATGTATCAGTAAAGATAGGTTTTAATATGCTGTAACTCGAATTGACCCAGATTTGGGCGAACTGACTAAATTTGATTAGTCTTGGTCACGAAAGTCGGTTTCATCAATTCCAGTGAAATAACGACTAATGTGGCTCGATTCACTCGAACTGGGTTAACGGCTTGAATTCATTCGAATCGAATAGTCTTGGCATCAACATACTACATACAAAATATCAGAATAATAACTCAAACCTATTAAGTTATGAAAAAAAAAAAGAAAAAGTGAAAAAAATTTACACTTGGAAAGTTTTAGATTATGGTGGGGTTCGGCGTCGTAGACACCGAATCTCAATTATTCACTCCAGCCTATGTATGTGGCACTAAAGCTGTACTAGAAAACAAAAATTTTCTCCTAAAATGATTGTTAAAAGTACGGATGGCAAAAGTGCACGGATAAGAGTGAAAACACACACACACACACACACACACACAAGAGAGCATTCAGGACGGAAGGAGATTTGGAGACCAATAAACATTACTACATTCCACCAGCTACAAGTTTGAGGCTAAAGTGTGGATGTGGAATGTAGTAATGGATATAAGTCTCCAAATCTCCTCCCATCCTGAATGCTTTCTTGTTTCTGTGTGTGTGTGTGTGTGTGTGTGTGTGTGTGTGTGTGTGTGTGTGTGTGTTTCATCTCTTATCTGCGCACTTTCGCCATTCCTACTTCTTAACAATCATTTTAGAAGAAAATTTTTGTTTTCTGTTTAATGATTTTGTGGAAGTATAATTATGTATAAAGCAAGTTTTAGATTTGGATTGTTACACGAATAGCATACTGAAAGACTAAAAGGAGAGTTAAAAAAAGTGTTTGGTACGTTCTTTAACCCGTCACATCCCGAGCTATTTCACGCCTCCGACACCCCCCAATCACGAGGTATTTTCAATTTTTTTTTTTTGGCTAAAACCTCCGCTTTTGGTGAGAAACATCGAAATTTCATAGAGAAATCGCTCACTTGAGGTTTAAAATACTCGATCCAGGTAGCAGTATGTAACTTGCAATACTTTGGTGATAGAAACTCCGTGTACAAACAGCTAGATAAGGAGTTTATTACAAGCTCACAGTAAAACAGTCTGCCCGGCTAGGATGTCTGCTATCAACTGATGCAATAACGCCGTCTTCAGGCGTGGGAGAGCATGCTGACCTAGCAAATTTAGTGGGGGCATGTATGCATTGGGGGGGGAACATATATACATCGGGGGTAGACATATTGTGGAGGGGGTACAAGTACCTCCTTACCTGACTGGGTTTTCTAACAGGCTGTCACCAAAGAAAATGAGTTCTATGGGAGGGTAACTGTTTCACACCACTCATAAACGGTATTTATTGATTTACTTGGTACGAATTTATATGTAATACAGTAATATAGGCATTTTAAGCATTGTTTCACTCACTAACTCATCACCATACCTGACCTTCTTTTGCCACATTACCTGATCATCATTTCTGACTGTTTCTTCCTCTAATGCCATGTAAACTTTGTCCTCCACATTGTCATCAATTGGGGAATCACTCTGGCCCTGAATGTCTATTGGCCAAGTCACTTGTAAGAGGTGAATTGCCAAGAGAATGGCGTGCAGGGGGAGGGAGGTTATGTGGTGTAAGGCATTGTCCCTGCTTGGCATCTTGTAGAGGAATAGAGGAAGGTGTCCCGTGTATACGTACGAAAAATAACGCACGAAAATTGAAAATTGTGCAAATTAGGGACCTTGCAATTGCATGACGTACCAGTACGTCGTCGGGACTGGCAAATGCAAAATGTTGCAACGTACCCATACGTCAACGGGACGGGGCGGGTTAACTGTAAGCAAGCTGTAGCTAACCAACATTTCTAAACATGAAATGAAACGTCCACACCCGACAATCAGCGTTTTTGTGTATAGTACGTTCACGTACGCCTTTTTCCTTTAGAGTTATGACTGACAAAAAAGAAGGTAAGAAAGAATAAAATCGATATTTTTACGGTTTGATTATGCGACTCTTACGAAGGTTAGCAAGACTTTACGAGTAGTTTTGCACCTGAATAGCGCAGGTCTTAGTTCAAAAGCTTAGAACTGGGATTAATGACCGTTTTTGCTCAAATGCTGCTATACCCTATAGAACAGGACACCATGTTGAACCTGCGCCATTCCTACTTGCGGAGTGCTACCGCACTCCGTGATACTTCGTGTGTATTCAATTAAAACTGACAGCACAAAGAGAGCACATATCTCCACCAGCAACAGTACCAGACAACTTAGATTACCACCTAAATTCAACCAACACTTCCTTGGCTCTTGACCCACAAATCTATAAAATAGAATTTAGATCCACCAATCATTTCTTTTAGATATCTTAGGGATAAACAAACAAAAAACCTCCCTGAACAAGAACCTGAACTCAGATCACCACCAAAACTTAACTCTCCTTTGGCCCATGGCCCACATATCCACATATTATGGCTGAAGTCCACAAATAAACAGATAAACAGGGGTGAAAACATAATCTCCAACTACGTTAGTGGAGACAATTATCTCAGAGTTGTAATAATAAATATTCCGCCAGGTTTTGACTGGTTTGTCAAAGGTATTCAAATCCAAATGTCTTAGACAGAAATAGTGAAATTAGTGGAATACATCTTACTTTTTCCTGCAGCAAATGATAATGTTGCAAGGTTATTCGCTTAGAGGTGCAAGGATAGGCTTTTGTCTGCAGTGCATCATTGTGCAATGAAAGATGTTCACTAATACAAGACATATTACTGATCATCATGTATTGTTATACATATATTAATTATTTTATTATTTAGTTGTTTATTAAAATAGACGGAAATTTATTCATATTAGCATAGATCTAGATAATTGTAAAAAATGCATAGCATCATTTCAAAGGAAAATGACGTGTGAATCGATACCAAAACCACAATTCGGCCCACGGATTTACAAAGGATGGCCATCCCTGCTTTAATTACTGCCACCTCATTTAGCCTATTTGGGTGTGTTTCTGTGCATGTGTGTGTGTAATTCACCGGGTAATTCACCGGGTCGGTCAGGATCACTTGATGGTCGTGATCGTTAGCTTTTACCCTCCCAGAAGGGAGCTGAGAGCTCATATAGTCCGATCTAAGGGCAAGGCTGTGACCTTCATACACGCACACACCCGTCCCCTTGCTCAAGGGGGGCAGTAACCACCCACTTCGTCAATGAAACTTTTCGCAACCTGAGCGAGGCGCGAACTCCCGTCTACCAGATGGCAAGCGAGAACGTTACCACTGATCCAGCGAGTGGTGTGTGTGTGTGTGTGTGTGTGTGTGTGTGTGTGTGTGTGTTTCTTGGTAAGCAATTGCAAACAACATGCAAACAATTTTATGGGGTGTTAAATGTAAGAGAAAATTTCTTAATCTCTTTCATCCGATGACATCTGATGTCTTTTATATATGACGATTTTGTTTAAATTACTGTAGACTTTATATACTGGTGAGGTTAAAAATATTTCTCATTAAGTCCTTCAGTGACAACGGACGCTCATAAATTAAGTGAAACACTGAGTTAATAGTTATAATGTAATACAGAAGGACATCAGCTTATTACAAATGAAACTCCAAGAACACCGGCTCCGAGCTGCCAGTGCAGTGTGTCGTTCAATATACCTCCTCCAAGCCTTGTACATGGACTCGCCTTACAACCTCCATGACACGGTTCATTGTGTGTTGAAATGAAACTAAAGATAATCCAAGTCAACCCGTTATGGCCTTGATATTTAACTCCTTGACCTTGCTGACCTAATCAGGTCTTCGTCTCTTCACAGTGCATCACTGAGAAAAGTATGGTAGAAATACATAGAGGGGTTTAGGAAATATTACGCCCATACCCATGTGACCTTGACCATTGACTCTTTGACCTTGCTGACCTATTCAGTTCACCGTCCCTTCATACTGTATCACTGACAAACGTTTAGTTGGAATCAGTCGAGGAGTTGAAGAGATATCGCTCTCACACCCATATGATCTTGACTTTGAGCCAGTGGCCTTGCTGACCTAATCAGTTCATCTTTCCTTCATACATTATCATTGACAAAAGTTTGGTCAAAGACTGTCAAGGGGTTCAGGAGGAATCGCATCCACAAGGATAACCTAAGCCGAATGATCTTGACCTTTGTCCCCTTGGCCTTGTTGACCTAATCATAATGTATCACTGGCAAATGACTGTTCGAATTTTGTCGAGGGGTTCAGGAGATATGGCACCCAAAATGATAAATTAAGTTGACCCCATATGACCTTGACCTTAGATCCCTTAACCTTCTTGATCTAATCAGTTCATTGTCCCTTCATACTGTATGGCTGATAAAAGTCTGTTAAGAGAGTCAGGAGATATCACGCCGGCAAGGATAAACTAAGTAGAATGACTTTGACTTTTGACCCTTTGATGTTGCTGACCTAATCAGTTCATCGTCCCTCCATACTGTGTCAGACAAAAGTTTGGTCAGAATCTATTGAGAGGTTAAGGAGATACCACTCCCACAAGGATAAACAAGGTCAACCCTGTATGACTTTGACCTTTGACCACTTGACCTAGCTTACCTAATCAGTTCATCATCACTTCATACTGCATCACTGACAAAAACTGAGTGGAAATCCATCAGAGAGTTCAAAACATATCTTGCCAACAAAAGTGTTACATACCCAAGCACACACAGTCAGGCCAGTCATATAATGCCTCCTGCACCATAGTTGGGAGGAGGCATAGACTCTGAATAAAATGTCTAAAATTTGTCGGCTACCACATCCATTGGTGGCGTAGGGCCAGGGAATGCTTTATGAATAAATAAGTCGACCCCATATGACCTTGACCTTTGACTTCTTGCCTTTGCTGAGTAAAAAAAAAAAATGATCGAAATCTGCCGAGGGGTTCAGGGTATCACGGCTACTTCCATATGACCTTGCCTTTTGACCTTTTGACCTTGCTGACCCATCAGTTCATCCTCCCTTCATACCACTGTATCGCTGACAAAATCTTGGTCGAAATCCGTTGAGGGATTCAGGAAATATTGCGCCCATACCTCTGGCCTCTTGCCCATGCTGACCTAGTCAGTTTATCGTCCCCTCATACTGAACCTCTGACAAAAGCTTGGTTGAAATCCATCGAAGGCTAAGAAGATATCACATCCACATCCATATGACCTTGACCTTTGACCCCTTGACTTCGCTAACCTAATCAGTTCATACTGACAAACGTTTGGTCTAAATCCGTTCAGGAGTTCAGGATATAATGCGCCCAGAAAGATAAACTAAGTCGAATGAACTTGATCTTTGACCCCTTGACCTTGCTGACCTAACCAGTTAATCTTCCCTTCATACTCTATCACAGACAAAAGTTTGGTCGAAATCCGTCAAGAGGTTCAGGAGATACTGCTCCCACAAGGATAAACTAACTCGACTCCATATGATCTTGACCTTTGACCCTTTACTCAGCTGACCTAATCATTTCATCATCCCCTCATACTGCATCACCGATTAAAATTTTGTGGAAATCCGGAGATGGGTTCAGATATCACACCCAGGAAAGTGTTACGGACGCACGGACCCACGCATGCACGCACGGACACATGGATCACTTAATGCCTCTTTCACCATAGGTGGGCGTAGGCATAAAAACCGTCATGAAACGGGGCTTGCACTCCGATCACCATCAATATTTAATCTGTGAAAACCAGACTAAAAGGGATTAATGCATAACCTCCTCCAACTCCATTGGTGGAGGTATTGAAAATTCAATAATGGTTACAAGAATTTTTTTTTTTTATAATGAATTACACTGTTTTTTTTCTTTTTTCTTTTTATTTCACAAACATCCCAAACGTCTCATCTTACGTTTTGCCTGCTCCATATGATTTGAGTCAGAATTAAATAGGCCTTATTTTATACAAGATTTCAGAGGTGCTATCCGTTAACTCTTTTAGTATGGTGCCGTCGACTTCTTTTGTAGTTCTGACATCACCACACGATTTTATTTAACTCGGGAAAAATATTTTTTTCTAAGGAATTATGGTTACCTAAAATCCATGTTGCCACTGCTCAAGTTTTATTTATTTTTTCCCCTGCAACGATTGTGAAAGCGTTTTCATGACGGTTATAGATTATGGATATTTTATGAGGAGTAATATATAATGTACAGTCAGGGACGGCTGTTCGTTTATGGTTCCACTGCGTCTACTTCATATGTACGTTACTTTCCTCCATGACTTATCAGGCCAGTTAGACATTTAAAGGAAAAATTGCCAGTGACCCACACACTCCTGTTTGGCCTTATGTAATCAGTACCAATAACTCTTATGCAATCTTTGGATTGAAAACCATTGTAAGCCACATTTCATTGGATGGTCTTAACCTTCTAGACCATCAGGCATCTACTGGTGATTATAGAATTAACACTTAACACGGCCAACTGTTTCGTGGGTTACAAGAAATCATTTGGCTAGTGACTCAGTGTATAGAGACGTGAGGATGGCATAACATCGAGTGAATGCTTTGTGGGCATTCCACTCTCTCATGGCTGCAGGACTTCAGAAAAATGTTTTAGTGATATTTGAGCCATGACATTCACTAATATTTCTGCTGTTGTAAAAATAAAATTGCACCAATGCATATACATTATGATAAATGGAAGACCAGTATGTGTCTAGTATCTACTCCAGATAACACAACGTTTCAAATGGAGGATTTTCTATCGGTTAAACAAACTGTGCTTTTCTTGACCTCTCTGAGAACAAACCATATGCGAACACATTAACATATATTGTAATTAATTACTGAAAACAATATAGTATTGCCACCAGTTAAGATAAAACATCTTAATTCTCTTCAGATACAAAATAAATTCGTCTGAAGACAGAAAACCTTAATTAAAATAGCCATTGATATTCCATCTGTTATGACACACACACTACTCATATTTTCTTATTTTAAATACTTTGCATTCAAGTACAGAGGCAAATAAACAATAGTCATATGAAGGATTCCTCATTTTCACAGCAACTCCAATATCTTTTTTAAGAAATTTATGACAGCTTCTAGATTTTTAGGAAGCTAAGAAAGTTATATGCATACCAGTTCACACTTCTTGAGTAGGGCCCACATCGCAGCAAGTTCCTCAAACTGTAGAAAAAACCCTCAAACGCGCCACAATTACCTGTTTTCCAAATAGAGTCAGCTGCATGCCCATGCATAGCTGACATCTAAAACACGTTTAGCAGATCAAGTTTTCAAAATGTTTTATTATGGTAGGTAATATAATTGATATGAATTTTTGAAAGTCCAATGGTTCAACTGATGAAAGCATATTACCTGTGGTGGACTGTAATTCGAACTCAACTGTGAATTCATCACTGAAAGAAGCATTGCATAATTCAGTGCTTTTAAAGATTATCTGCTGTGAAATAATGAAACAAAATTGGAAGCCTGTCGAGCATCAAATAGAGGTTGGATTTGTACTCATACTCTAACCAAGGAGATTACCTATAACTGAAGCCATTTATTGAGACAGGCTTGTTGTGAGGGAACCGCAACTTGCACAGGAAAAGGAATATCAGTGTTGCAACAAACAACATAGTTATTATGTCAAGCCGTTTTGGCATAATGAACTATGTCACCTTTAGTGGATGTAGAAAGATATAAAATTTCTTGTAAGAGGATTCTGACCATCTTACAGGTCAGTTTATAGCTTTTTAGATCCAGTGGAGATGGCATAGTTTAATATGTCGAAATTTCTGGACATACGATAATAAAAATATTTGT
This sequence comes from Coenobita brevimanus, assembly GCF_032717465.1. Lineage (NCBI taxonomy): Eukaryota > Metazoa > Arthropoda > Malacostraca > Decapoda > Coenobitidae > Coenobita > Coenobita brevimanus. Next base: position 21,039,209 of record NC_137006.1, on the reverse strand, counting down.
TGCAACGCTGATATTGCTTATCCTCTGCAGCTAGTTTTTATTTCCTCTTGTCACTGGGACATAAAACTACATTTTTAAAATCACAATATTGCTCTCCTTTTCCAGACTGAAATTAAGAGCCACGTATCATTCCACTGTGTAAACGCCTACCCACTTTAAGTAAAAACATGCAATAACAAACTAATTAAAGTATATAGCAAGTTTATTTTGTAATAATAATAATCTATCTATCTATCTATATATAGCCCGACGCCCTAATCCAGCAAAAGGTGGCCGCAGACAAAACGCCTCCAAGTCGCTCTATCACCCACCATTTGACTACCCTCTCCCCAACTAACCCCCCCTCCCTCATATACCTCTCAACTACATCCCTACACCTCATCCTTGGTCTACCCCTCCCCTCCCTCCACCTCACCTACATACACCCTCTTAGTCAGTCTTTCATTCTCCATTCTCTCCACCTGTCCAAACAACCTCAGTGTATTTCTCCTAATCTTCTCAACCACATCCACATCTACCCCACAACGTTCCTTCACTTCTTCATTCGTCAACCTGTCCCTCCACGTCACTCCACATGCTTCTCTCAAGTAACTCATTTCCACTGCTCTCACTCTTGACTTGTTCCCCTCTTGCAAGGTCCACGCCTCGCTTCCATACGTCAGGGCAGGGATCACAATACTATCATGCAGTGAATTCTTAACTTCCATACTCACCTCCCTATTTCTCATCGCTGCTTTCAGTGTACCAACAACCTTCCTTCCCTGCTGTAACCTTTCACGCACTTCATCCCCCAAAGTTCCATCCTTACTCATCACACTATCCAAGTACTTGAATGCACTCACATTCTCCATATCCTAACCATCCAACCTCACTGCACACTCTGTGACTTCATTCCTCTCAAACACCATAACTTTACTTTTGTTTACATTAACTTTCAGATTCCTCCTCCTACACACTGTCCCAGATTCATTCACCAAATCTTGCAACTCCCATTCATCTTCACTCAACAATACTGTATCATCAGCAAACAGCAACACCGGAAGCTTCCAAATCTCACCCTCATTCATTAGGGCCAGCCCCACATCCACTGCTCCTACCTTGCACCTCCTTTACAACCCCATCCATGTATATATTAAACAGCCATGGAGACATCACACAACCCTGTTTCAGTCCCACATTGAGATCAAAGAACTCACTCAGCTCACCATCCACTCGCACTGTAGCCCTAGCTCCCTCGTACGTACTGTTCACAGCACTCAACAATTTCCCCTCCACTCCATATATTCTTAATACCTTCTACATACCTTGCCTATGTATTCTGTCATAAGCTTTCTACAAGTCCATGAAGGCAGCATACACTTTCCTTCCCTTCTCTAGATACTTCTCCACTAAACATCTTAGAACAAATATCTGATCTACACACACTTTTCCCGTCCTAAATCCCCCTTGTTCTTCTCCAACTAGCTCCTCTGTCATATCCCTAACCCTATCAAGGAGTATTCTACCATATATTTTACCAGTCACACTAAGAAGGCAAATACCCCTATGGTTACCATATACTTCTTCCCTTTTCCTTTGTATCAAGGAACAATTATACCTGATTTCCAGTCCTCTGGAACCCTTCCCTCTTCCCAAGCCAATCTACACAACTTCCATATCCACTCCACAACAATCTCACCCCCATACCTAAGCATTTCACCACACACTCCATCAATTCCTGGGGCCTTTCCCAACTTAATCTTCTTCATCGCTTCCACTACTTCCGCCCTACTGATCTCTTCCTCCTTCCTCTCATCTCTTCTTCTCCCAGCCATTCCCCAACCACTTATACTCGCACTGCTCTCACTCTCTTCATTCAACAAATCCTCAAAGTGCTCCTTCCATCTCCTCAATTTCTCTCTCTTCTCCACCAACAATCTATTATTCCCATCTTTCACTCCCCTACTATTTCCCCTTTCACACTGCCTTACTTTCTTTACCTCCTTCCAAAACAATTTCATACTGTCCCTCCATTTCACACTGAGATTCCTCCCAAACTCTTCATCCACTTTCTTCTTACTCTCCTTCACCAGTCTGTTCACCTCCCTTCTCCTGCTCACATATACCTCTCTCTTCTCTCTCTCATCTTCTCCCCTACCTCTACTCGCCAACCATTCACTATATGCCTTCTTCTTTTGTTCCACAGCTCGTTTCACCTCATCATTCCACCATGCTGTCCCTTGCACACCCTTGCATCTCCTCCTGACTCCACAAACCGCCTCACACGCTGCGCCTATCACTTCTGTGAATATCTTAAATACGTCTTCCACCCCTTCCATCTGCTCTACAGTAGCTCATACCGTCCCAATCTTTCTTCCACTATGCTCTTATACTTTGTCATTTTCTCACTATCTTGCAATAATAATAATAATAATAATAATAATTATAATAATTATAATCTATCTATCTATCTATTGCCAGACGCATCAATCCCATTCGGGGTGGCCACAAACAAATCGCCTCCACGTCGCCCTGTCCCCCGCCATTTCACTGCCCAGCTCCCAACTCACACACCCCTCTCTCATATACCTCTCCACCCCATCCCTCCATGTCATCCTCGGCCTCCCCCTCCCTCTTCCCTCCTCCACCTCACTCACATACACTCTCCTTGTCAGTCTTTCACTCTCCATCCTCTCCACATCGCCAAACCACCTCAGTGTATTCCTCCTAACGTTTCCTATTACATCCACATCCACACCACAACGCTCCTTTATATTCTCATTTGTCAGCCTGTCTCTCCATGTGACTCCACAGGCTCCTCTTAAATAACTCATTTCCACTGCTCTCACTCTTGACTTGTGTCCTTCCAGCAACGTCCAAGCTTCACTTCCATATGTTAGAGTTAGTATCACAGTACTGTCATGTAGTAACTTTTTCACTTCCATGCTCACTTCCATGCTTCTTATCACTGCTTTCAAGGAACCAGCAACCTTTCTTTCCTGTTGTACCCTTTCAAGCACTTCACCCTCCAAACCTCCATCCTTACTCATCACACTACCGAAGTACTTAAACGTACTCACATTTTCAAAATTCCTCACCATCCAACCTCGCTGTACATTCACTGACTTCACGTCTCTCAAAGACCATCACTTTAGTTTTCCCTTCATTCACCTTAAGACTCCGTTTCTTACACACTCTCCCAAACTCATCCACCAAACCTTGCAGCTCCCCTTCGTCATCACTGAACAACACAGTATCATCTGCAAACAACAGTACAGGGAGTTTCCAAACACTAACCTCTCTCATCAGGGCCACTCCAACATCCACTTCCTCACCTTGTACCTCTTTTATTACTCCATCCATGTACAGATTGAACAACCATGGAGACATGACACATCCCTGTTTCAACCCAACCTTCAAAGAGAAAAATTCACTCAGTTCACCTTCCACACGCACTGCAGCCTTAGCACCATCATACATTCTCTTCACAGCATTCAACAACTTCCCATCTACTCTATATATTCTTAATACTTTCCACAATCCTTGTCTATGCACCTTGTCATATTCTTTCTCCAAATCCATGAAAGCCGCATACAATTTCTTTCCCTTCTCTAGAAACTTTTCCACTAAAGATCTAAGAATGAATATCTGATCTACACAACCTCTTCCCTTCCTAAAGCCTCCCTATTCTTCTCCAACTAATTCCTCTGTTCTTTGTCTAACTCTGTCAATAAGTATCCTACCATACACTTTTCCTATTATACTAAGATGACAAATGCCCCTATGATTACCACACACTTCTTTTTCCCCTTTTCCTTTGTACAAGGGAATAATTACACTTGACTTCCAATCCTCTGGGACTCTACCTTCCTCCCAGGCCAATCTGCACATTTTTCACATCCATTCTACTACTATCTCTCCCCCATACTTCAGCATTTCACCACATACTCCATCAATTCCTGGGGCTTTCCCCAATTTAACTTTTTTCATTGCTTCCACCACTTCTATCCTACTGATTTCTTCCTGTCTTCTCACCTCCCTCCTTCTCCCAGCCATTCCCCAGCCACTTATACTCACATTACTTCCATCCTCTATGTTCAACAATTCCTTAAAGTGTTCTCTCCATCTGCTCACTTTTTCTCCCTTCTCCACTAGTAATCTACCATTTTTATCTTTCAATCCCCTGCTAACTTCACTTCCAGCCTGTCTTACTCTTTTCACCTCTTTCCAGAACATTTTCTTACAATCCCTCCACTTTACACTCAAGTTCCTTCAAAATTCGTCATCCGCTCCCTTCTTACTCTCTCTTACTAATATTTTCACCTCTCTTTTTCTTTCTACATACAAGTCTCTCTTCCGCCTGTCAACTTCTTCCACGCCCCTATTTCTCATCCATTCATTGTATGCTTTCTTCTTTTGTGCCACAGCCTGTCATATCTCTTCATTCCACCACACCGTTCCTTGCACCCTCTCCGTCTTCTCTTCATCCCACACACCACATCACATGCTGCACATATTTCTTCTGTAAATATCCTGCACACGCCTTCTACGTCCCCCATCTGCTCCAATTCATATTTGCCCAATCGTTCCTCCACTTCTCTCTTACACTCTGCCTTTTTCTCATCTTCTTGTAACCTTTCCACTCTCCTTACAAATACTCCTTCTTCTCGTCTCTCCCTTCTTCTATTTCTCCATCCTAATTGGACCTTGATTCTGGCCATCACCAAGTAGTGGTCAGAAAGTTCACTCCCTCAACCTCTATAAGCTCTTGCATCCATTACACATTTTCACATCCTTTCATCCACACACATTTAACCAATCATTGCCTTCCTTTCATTCAGTTTACCACCCACCCTTCTCATCACTAGCCATGTATACCTGTGGATCATCTTGTGCCTGAAGAGGGTATTGGCTATCACCAACCCCCTCCCAGCACAATTGTCCACTAACGCACTGCCATTCTCATCTATCTCAGCAGGCACACCCCACTCACCAACTATTCCATCCACCTTCACATTCTCTACTTTACCATTCATATCACCGATCAAAAACACTCTCTCATTCCTTCCGAACTTTTCCATGCACACTTCCACATTTGTCCAGAACTCTTCTCTCACTCTGCTTGCACGATCTTGTGTTGGCGCATACACGCACACAATCTCCCACATTTGTATTCCAATTTTCAATCTTACCCACACAATCCTTGATCCAACTGATCCATACTGTCTTATGCTCTTCTTCCATCTTTTACTCACAACTATACATACTCCTTCTTTTGCCCTCTCATTCTCACCTACTCCTGCATATATACCCTATCCATACGCCCATTCTCTCACACTCTCACCTCTCCATTTCGTTTCAGTTATTCCGCATACATCAACTTTCGCACCCTCAAGCACCTGGACAATCTCTCTCTCTTTCACCTCATCATTCGCTCCCCTTACATTCCAAGTTGATAACCATGTCCTTTGTCCGGTCCTTGGTCGTCATCTTTTGGCAAGTCCTTGTCCGAGGCTTATTGTTTGTCTTTTTAGTTAGTTGTTTTCCGGGGAGGGGCACTAACCCTCTGCCAACACTTTTAGTTGCCTTTTATGACAAGCAGGGATACTGGGGGAATATTCTTGAAAACCACCCCTACCCCCAGAGGGTAGGGGGATAAGTCTCTATTTATCTACTGCCAGACGATTTAATCCCGTAAGGGGTAGCCACAAACAAATCGCCTCCTTGTCGCCCTGTCCCTCGCCATTTTACTGCACAGCTCCTAGCTCACACCTCCTTCTCTCATATACCTCTCCACTCCATCCTTCCACCTCACTCACATACACTTTCCTCGTCAGTCTCTCACTCTCGATCCTCTTCACATGGCCCAACCACCTCATTGTGTTTCTCCTAACGCTTCTTATCACTTCCACATCCACACAACAACGCTCCTTCAATTCCTCATTTGCCAGTCTGTCTCTCCATGTGACTCCAAATGCTCCTCTAAAATCACTCACTTCCTCTGCTACCACTCTTGATTTCTCTCCCTCTAACAAGGTCCAGACTTCGCTTCCACATGTCAGAGTTGGCATTACAATACTGTCATGCAGCAACTATTTTACTTCCGTGCCCACTTCCCTATTTCTTATCACTGCTTTCAAAGAACCAGCAACTTTTCTTCCTTTTTGTACACTTTCAAGCACTTCACCCTCTAAAATTCCATCCTTACTCATCACACTACCCAAGTGCGTGAACGCATTCACATTTTCCATCTCCTCCTCATCCAGCCTTCTTGTAAATTCAATGGCTTCATTTCTTTTGAAGATCATAACTTTACTCTTCCCTACATTCACCTTTAGATTTCGTTTCTTACACACTCTCGCAAACCCATTCACCAAGCCTTGCAGCTCCCCTTCGTCTTAACAAAACAGTATAATCTGCAAACAACAGTATACATAGTTTGCAAACACTGCCCTTTTTCATTAGGGCCGCTCCAGCATCTATTTTATAACCCCATCAATATACAGATTGAACAACCATGGGGACATGACACATCCCCGTTTCAATCCAACATTCAAATAGAAAATTCGTTCAGTTCACTGTCAACACGCACTGCAGTCTTAGCACCCTCATACATATTCTTTGCAGTATTCAGCAACTTCCCATTTACTCTATACATTCTTAATACTTTCCACGTTCGTTGTCTATCCACCCTGTCATGTGCTTTTTTCCAAATGCACAAAGGCTGCATACAACTTCTTTTACTTCTCTAGGAACTTTTCCACTTAATACCTAAGAATGAATAACTGATCTACACAACCTCTTCCCTTCCTCAAACCTCCCTGTTCTTCTCCAGCGAATTCCTCTGTTTTTTCCCTAACTCTGTCAATAAGTATCCTACCAAATACTTTTTCTATTACACTAAGAAGGCAAATGCCCCTGTGAGCACCACACACTTCTTTTTCCTCGTTTCCTTTATACAAGGGAATAATTATAACTGACTTCCAATCCTCTGAGACCCTACCTTCCTCCCAGGCCAATCTGCACATCTTCCACACTCTCCCGCATGCTTCAGCATTTCACCACACACTTCACCAACTCCTGAAGCTTTCCCCATATTGACTTTCTTCGTTGTTTCCACAATTTCCCTGTTACGGAGATCTTCCTCTCTTCTCATATCCCTCCTTCTCCCAGCTATGCCCCAGCCACTTATACTCGCATTACTTTCATTCTCCATGTTCAACAATTCATTAAAGTATTCTCTCCATCTGTTCAGTTTTTCTCCCTTCTCCACTAGCAATCTATCATTTTTATCTTTCACTCCCCGGTTAACTTCATCACCCTGTCTAACTCTCTTTACCTCTTTCCAGAACATTTTCTTACATTCCCTCCACTTAAATTCCTTCCAAATTCCTCGTCCACTCTCTTTTACACTCTCTAATTAATCTTTCCACCTCTTTTTTCCTCCCTACATATAACTGAGATTCTGTCTCTCAACTTCTTACACACCCCAGTTTCTCATTCAATCACTATATGTTTTCTTCTTTTGTGCCCCAGCCTGTTTCACCTCTTCATTTCACCATGCTGTTCCTTGCACCCCCTTTCGTCTTCTCTTCACCCCACACACCACCTCACATGCTGCACAGATTTCTTCTGTGAATATTTTGCACACACCTTCCAAGTCCCCCATCTGCTCCAAATCATATTTACCCAACCGCTCCTCACTTCTGTCTTTTATTCTGTCTCTTTTCCATCCTCTTGCAACCTTTCCACTCTCCTTGTATGAACTAGTTCCACATCTCCTTCCCTTCTCCTATTCCTCTATTTCATAATTATGAACCTTGACTTTCAACACCACTACGTGGTGGTCAGAAAGTCCACTCCCCTAACCTCTATATGCCCTTGTATCCATGACACACCTTCTCATTATATCATCCACAAACACATAATCAATCATTCCCTTCCGTTCATTCAGTTCACTCCCCACCCTTCTCATCACTCACCACATACTGTATACCTGTGGATCATTTTGTGTCCAAAAAGGGTAATGGCTATCACCAATCTCCTCCCTGCACAAATGTTCCCTAGAGCACTGCCATTCTCGTCTATTTCTGAAGGCACAGAGTAATCAATAATAATAATAATAAAAATAATAATAATAATAATAATAATAATAATAAGAGTATTATTAATAATAATAATTTTAATAACAATAATCCATCCATCCATCCATCATCCAATCCTACGTCGCCCCATGAGAAGCCTAGAAGCCCGGGGCAAGGCAAGTTGGTCCTGACATTTAAGATGTGAGTGACCAACCTCACTCATCCCTGAGTGGCATTTTGTGAGCAATATACCCCAACCATCCCTTGGATATAAACCTTCACCTGCTGAATCCGATTGGAGCGCTGCATTTACCCACTAAACCACCAGGCGCCATAATCTGGTTATATGGTTACCACCCAGCATAGTAAATGGTTTCCTGGAGTACACCATTCGGCTTGCCACTCAGTGTAGAGTCACCCATAGGCAGATGGAACAGGAAAGAATGAAGGAAAGAAAGACAGAAGAGAGTGTAAAGTCACCCGTAGGCAGGAGGACGAAGAGAGAATGAAGGAAAGAACGACAGAAAAGGAAGGACGGAAAGGAGGGAGGAATGGAAAGGGCAGACACCCGAGAGCAGCACTACACCGAGTAAGTGGATTGCGAGCGCCCCCACCTACCACAAATAATAATAATAATAATAATTATTATTATTATTATTATTATTATTATTATTATTATATTATTATTATTATTATAGTAATATTAATAGCAGCAGCGCAGCAGCAGCAGCAGCAGCAGCAGCAACAACAACAACAACAACAACAACAACAACAACATTAATGATAATAATAACAATAACAATAATAATAATAATAATAATAATAACAACAACAACAACAACAACAACAACAATAAGAAGAAGAAGAAGAAGAAGAAGAAGCGTAAGAATAACCAGAACACCGAAAAATTTTCCAAGGACAGTTTTGACGAAAAGTTTTCAAAGCCACTGCGTACGAAAAGCCGAGCTATAAAGGAGCATTAAGGACAAGGTCACTGATTTTGTGCATGTCACCTTAGGTCATCACAGTCTGTAAGTCCAGCAAGCTTGTTGGATCTACCTTCAAACTTTCATGGAAAATTAGGTGACATCCGGAACATCTGGAAAAGGCCCTTTTTTTTTTTTCTTTTTTTCTTTTTTTTTTTTTACCACAGACGATCTCAGAAAATTATCAAACGATTGGAATCATACTCCTTCCAGCAGTGAGTCCTCCTTTATGCCATATTGCAGTAAAATATCAGCTTTCTAGCGTTCTTTCAGATGGCGTTCCGTAATCCGCATCTTTACACTCCAATTAATATCTGGTGATCTGGTTGATGGATTGCCATAATATTTGGCCTGAAGCCGCCAACTGGGCAATTAACCTGACAAAGATTGAAGACAGTAGGCCAAAGAGCCTCTGAGCATTGGCCATTTACTTTTTAAGCGGAAAAAACAATAGGAATATTGACAAAAAACAAGAAAACTTCCAATAGCGATGTGGAAAGTTGTAGCAGTTGTAGTAGTAGTAGTACTAGTAGTAGTAGTAGCAGTAGTAGTAAGAATAATACTGGTAATACTACTACAACTACTACTACTACTACTACTACTAATAATAATAATAATAATAATAATAATAATTATAATAAAAATAATGAATATAATTATCTATCTATCTATAGCCATACGCCCTAATCCAGCAAAGGGTGGCTGCAGACAAAACGCCCTCCAAGTCGCTCTGTCACCCACCATTTGACTCCTCTCCCCCCAGCTTACTCCCCCCTCCCTCATATACCTCTCAACTCCATCCCTCCACCTCCTCCTCGATCTTCCCCTCCCTCTCCCTCCCTCCACCTCACCTACAAAACCCTTTTAGTCAGTCTTTCATTCTCCATTCTCTCCATATATCCAAACCACCTCAATGTATTTCTCCTAATTTTCTCAATCACATCCACATCCACCCCACAATGTTCCTTCACTTCTTCATTCACCAAACTGTCCCTCCATGTCACTCTACATTCTCCTTTCAAGTAACTCATTTCCATTGCTCTCACTCTTGATTTCTTCCCCTCTAGCAAGGTCCGTGCCTCGCTTCCGTACGTCAGGGCAGGGATCACAATACTATCATGCAGTGACTTCTTAACTTCCATACTCACCTCCCCATTTCTCATCACTGCTTTCAGTGAACCAACAACCCTTCTTCCCTGCTGTACCCTTTCAAGAACTTCATCCCCAAAAGTTCCATCCTTACTCATCATATTACCCAAGTACTTGAATGCACTCACATTCTCCATATCCTCACCATCCAACTTCACTGTGCATTCTGTGACTTCATTCCTCTCACACACCATAACATTACTCTTGTTTACACTAACTTTCAGATTCCTATTCCAACACACTGTCCCACGTTCATTCATCAAACCTTGCAACTCCCATCCATCTTCACTCAACAATACTGTATCATCAGCAAACAGCAACACCGGAATCTTCCACATCACACCCTTATTCAATAGAGTCACCCCCACATCCACTGCCCTACCTTGCACCTCCTTTACAACCCCATCCATGTATATATTAAACAGCCATGGAGACATCACACAATCCTGTTTCAGTCCCACATTGAGATCAAAGAACTCACTCAGCTCACCATCCACTCGCACTTTAGCCCTAGCTCCCTCGTACATACTCTTCACAGCACTCAACAATTTCCCCTCCACTCCATATATTCTTAATACCTTCCACATACCTTGCCTATCTATTCTGTCATAAGCTTTCTCTAAGTCTATGAAAGCAGCATAAGCTTTCTTTCCTATCTCTAAATACTTCTCCACTAAACATCTTAGAACAAAAATCTAATCTACACACCCTATTCCCTTCCTAAATCCCCCTTGTTCTTCTCCGACTAGCTCCTCTATTATATGCCTAACCCTATCAGTGAGAATTCTACCATATATTTTTCCAGTCACACTAAGAAGGCAAAATACCCCTATGGTTACCATATAGTTCTCTCTCCCCTTTTTCCTTGTATAAAGGAACAATTATACATGATTTCCAGTTCTCCGGATCCCTTCCCTCTTCCCAAACCAATCTACACAACTTCCATATCCACTCCGCAAGTATCTCACCCCCATACCTCAGCATTTCACCACACACTCCCTCAATTCCTTTGGCCTATTCCATCTTGATCTTCATTGCTCCCACTGCTTCTGCCCCACTGATCTCTTCCTCCCTCCTCTCATCTCTTCTTATCCCAGCCATTCTCCAACCACTTATACTCGCGCTACTCTCGCTCTCTACATTCAACAAATCCTCAAAGTGCTCCTTCCATCTCCTCAATTTCTCTCTCTTCTCCACCAACAATCTATTATTCCTATCTTTCACTCCCCTATTTCCCCTTTCACACTGTCTTACTTTCTTTACCTCCTTCCAAAACAAATTCTTACTCTCCCTCCATTTTACACTCAGATTCCTCCCAAACTCTTCATCCACTTTCTTCTTACTCTCTTTCACCAATCTCTTCACTTCCCTTCTCCTGTTCACATTTACCTCTCTCTTCTCTCTCTCAGCTTCTCGCCTACCTCTACTCTCTACCCATTCGCTATATGCCTTCCTCTTTTGTTCCACAACTCGTTTTACCTCATCATTCCACCATGTTGTCTCTTGCACGCCCCTGCATCTCCTCTTCACTCCACAAACCACCTCACACGCTGCGCGTATCTCTTCCATGAATATCTTAAATACATCTTCCATCCCTCCCATCTGCTCTAACTCATATCTTCCCAGTCTTTCTTTCACTATGCTCTTATACTCTGCTATTTTCTCATTATCTTGCAACTTCCCCACTCTTCTCACAGGAGCTGTTTCCTCCTGTCTTCCCCTTCGTCTCTTCAACCATTTTCTTTGCAGCCTTACCTTGGCCATCACTAAGTGATCGTCCGAGATTCCTTTCCCCCACGCTCTCCACACACTTGCATCCAACACTTGTCTTCTCATTCGCTCCTCCACACACACGTAATCCATCATTGCCTTCCGTTCAACAAGTTCACCGTTCATTCTCCTCATGACTCTCCATGTATACCTGTGGATCATCTTATGCCGCAAGAAGGTGTTGGCTACTGCCAACCCCTTACTTGCACATATTTCCACCAAAGCACTACCATTCCCATCTACTTCAGCTGGCACACCCCACTGACCAACCACTCCATTCACTCATACATTCTCAACTTTACCATTCATGTCTCCATTTGCACAAAACTCATCTTTCACTCTTGCCACTTTGTCCTCTGTCGGCGTATACGCACATACAGTACAATCGCCAATGCTTGTATACCTACTTTCATCCTCACCCATAGAATCCATGCACCCACTGTTCCATACTCTCTTATATTTTCCTTTCACTTCTTGCTTATCATCAAACATATTACCTCTCTTGCCCTCTCGTTCTCATTAACTCCCGCACATATTCCTAAACAATATTCTCATTCTCTCACTCTTTCACCTTTTCATTAAGTTTCAATCAATCCACATACATCCACTCGTGCATCCTCAAGCACCTGAACAATCTCTCTCACTTCATCATTCACTCCTCCCACATTCCACGTTCCTATCCTTAGAAAGTCCTTTGTCAGTTCCTTGGTCATCAATGTATGGTCCGTCCTGGTTCGAGGCGCCTTATTCGCTTGTTTAGTTAGTTCTTTTTCCGGGGTGGGGCACTAACCCCTCACTAACCCTTTTAGTCGCCTCATACGACAAGCATGGATACTGGGAGAGCATTCTTGAAACCCAGCTACCCCCCCCCCCCTGTGTGTGTGTGTGTGTGTGTGTGTGTGTGTGTGTGTGTGTGTGTATACCAGTATGTGTGTGTGTGTGTGTGTGTACCAGTATCAGGGGCTCACAGGCACTCACAAACTCCATTCACCTTGCTGACTTTTATGGAAACTCATATTTATTTTTCTGCCTCTATGCTCGACACTCTCGTAGGAAATAAAGGAAAGTATGGAGGAGAAAAGGATGAAAACGAGAGAAGTAAGAAGTAACCAATGAAAGTAATAAAAGGGAGACGAAAGAAACGAGAACGATTATGAAAGAACAAAGAAAAATATGGGAGTAATGCCTACCATAAAAGGAATAAGTACGTCAAGAGAGGAAACAAAATACGCAGGTTGAAATTAAGTGACAGGAGTATATGAAATAAGACGTCAACAATACTGTAGTTAACATTCCTAATGGAATACGGAACGAGCTTCACACATCCACAGTACACTACCATACTTCTTTGCAAATTCTCATGATGACTGTGAATCACAAACGAACACTGGATCCCCAAACTAATACTTTTATGATTTGGTCATAAAATTATGTAAAAGGCCAAAATATATTTTTAAAAAATAAGGAACACTCGTAGTTTGCAACAATCGTGACCACTAACTGCTCTAGGGAGTGAATATTTAACTATGCCACGAGCTCCATGACCTTCAGCAGATTACTCTCAGATTCGAATTACTTTATTCTTCCAAGACCCTCAGTCCCTCCAACATCGTTGGTTCAATTTAGATCACATCTGTTTACGTTAACTTTGCCCGCTAACCTTGACATTTGTCCAGTCCCTGAAACTTTTACCTCAAACTGATTTTATTTTATTTTTTTCCAAAATCAAATCTTTTTATCTTTGTTTTCATTTGAACCCGACTCGGTTGCGCAGCGGCCTGCTTTCCCAATGGAAGCAGGTCCGAATCCCTCATGGGCCAGGGAACAGTTTAAAAGATCTAAGTTTTGTTAAAATTAACTTAATTGATCTGCCATAAGAACCGCAAGATGTAAAAACACCCCTGCTAATACCAATCCATCAGTTCTGTACGAGACAGCCCTAGCATGTCTATCTGTCTATATACATAGGCTCCTTCCCCCAAGGAAAGGGAGGTAGCCGAGCCAGGACGACACATACCCAATTTACTCATCCATTCAAACACATTCATTCGCATCTTAGCCCCAAAGGGGAGAACGGACAGATCCTCACCGCACCACATCGCACGAGGGTCAATTGCCAGTGCAATCAGTGACATCTGCAGCAGGGCCCGACAGCAGAGTTGGTTTACTCATCCCCTTACCCGCACCTAACCTGATTACTCGTACATGATCAGACCAAATGCGGGAGAATACCCCATCAGGGCTGCGTCATCATTTATTCATTCACAATTTCTCTCCATTTATTTCTGTCACGCACAGCCACTCTTCCTTGCTCAACAGACATCCCTCTCGCATCCAATGGTCTCTTCACACTGTCCACCCATCCTATTCATGGTCTCCCTCTCAGCCTTATACCTCTCACATCAGATCTAGTTATCTTTTTCACCAATCACTCATTATCCATTCTCTCCATATGCCCAAACCATCGCAACACCCTCCGTTCAACTCGATCAGTCATCTCCCGAACAACTCCAGTTCTCCTTTGCGCTTCATCATTTCTCACTCTATCCATACGTGTCACTCCACACATACTCCTCAGACACCTCATTTCCATTACATTCAAACTTTTCCTCTCTGCTACACCCATATTCAACGTTTCAGCCCCATATATCGCAGACGGTACCACGCACCCTCATACAGCCTTCTCTTTACATCCATTCTAAGAGAATGACAACTAAACACTTTTTTCATTCCTCCCAGCACCTTTCCTAGTTCATTCATTCTAAACTTCACTTCTGCATCTATTCTTCCATCCACAGAAACATGTGACCCTAAATACTTAAAACCCTCTACCTCCTCAAGCAACTCGCCATTCAAAACTATATTCATCCCCCTACCATCTACCAACCTCGCACACTTCATCACTTTACTCTTATTCTCATTTACTTTCAATTTCCTCCTTTCACACACCCTTCCAAACTCCTCTACTAACTGTCTCAATCTCTCCTCTGAATCAGCCACCAGTGCAGTATCATCTGCAAACAGCAGCTGCTTCAGATTCCACTCTCCACCATCAACATTCACCAGACTCAGACCTTCACCTAAAACCCTTGCATTCACCTCCCTTACAACACCATCCATATAAATATTAAACAACCAAGGCGACATCACACATCCCTGCTGCAGCCCCACTCTCATGGGAAACCAATCACTCACAGCATTTCCCACTCTTACACACGCTCTACTATTTACATAAAACTTCTCACCCCTTTTAGTAACGTACCATGAAGTCCATACAATCTTAAAACAGTCCACAAAGCCTCCCTATCAGTTCTATCATACACTTTCTCTAAATCCATGAAAGCCCAAAACACATCATTGCCTTTCACTAAATACTTTTCACACACTTGTCTCACAGCAAACTCCTGATCCACGCATCCCCTCCCTCTCCTAAAGCCACACTGCTCATCACCAATCACTCCTTATGTACCCTCTGTAAGTCTCTTAATTTGCACTCTACCATACACCTTACCTACAACACTCAACAGACTTATACCCCTAAAGCTTGTACTATTGCGGTCAGGAGTTGTTAGCCACCCTCGTCCAGCCAACCTGTGTATGTGGCACGTTGCATTCACGAGCACAGACGTTGCCTTCGATACATTTCTTTCGAAAAGTATCCTTTAGCTTTGGGCTTGTACTAATAGATAAAGTAATAGTAATATTTACTATGAAGGTTTGACTCTGGTAACACGAATATATTGCATTAATTATTTAGTAACTATTTTTTGTCATACAATACAATGCAAATGGCTAAAATATGTTTCTTTGATTTCACTACCCCCTGGGGGTAGGGGGGTTTTCAAGAATACTCCCCCAGTATCCCTGCTTGTCATAAAAGGCGACTAAAAGGGTTGGCGGAGGGTTAGTGCCCCTCTCCGGAAAACAACTAACTAAAAAAACAAACAAGAAGCCTCGGACAAGAATTGACCAAACGATGTCGACCCAGGACTGGACAAAGGACTTGGTAATAGTTATGTGGAAAGTAAGAGGAGCGAATGAAGAGGTGAAAGAGAGAGAGATTGTCCAGGTGCTTGAGGGTGCAAAAGTGGATGTATGTGGAATGACTGAAACAAAATGGAGAGGAGAAAGTGTGAAAGAATGGGAGTATGGATGGGGAGTATGTGCAGGAGTAGGTGAGAATGAGAGGGCAAAGGAAGGAGTATGTATAGTTGTGAGTAAAAGATGGAAGAAGAGCATAAGACAGTATGGATCAGTTGGGTCAAGGATTGTGTGGGTAAAGTTGAAAGTTGGAATACAAATGTGGGTGATTGTGTGTGTGTATGCGCCAACGCAAGATCGTGCTAGCAGAGTGAGAGAAGAGTTCTGAACAAATGTGGAAGTGTGCATGGAAAAATTTGGAAGTAATGAGAAAGTATTTTTGATCGGTGATATGAATGGTAAAGTAGGGAATGTGAAGGTGGATGGAATAGTTGGTGAGTGGGGTGTGCCTGCTGCGATAGATGAGAATGGCAGTGCTTTAGTGGACATTTGTGCTGGAAGGGGGTTGGTGATAGCCAATACCCTCTTCAGGCATAAAATGATCCACATGTATACATGGCGAGTGATGAGAAGGGTGGGTGGTGAACTGAATGAAAGGAAGGCAATGATTGATTATGTGTGTGTGGATGAAAGGATGCAAAGATGTGTAATGGATGCAAGAGCTTATAGAGGTTGGGGGAGTGGACTTTCTGACCACTACTTGGTGGTGGCCAGAATTAGGATACAAGTAAGATGAAGGAATAGAAGAAGGGAAAGACGTGAGGAAGAAGTTGTTGCAAGGAGAGTGGAAAGATTACAAGAGGATGAGAAAAAGGCAGAGTATAAGAGAGAAGTGGAGGAACGATTGGGCAAATATGAATTGGAGCAGATGGGGGACGTAGAATGCGTGTGCAGGATATTTACAGAAGATATATGTGCAGCATGTGATGTGGTGTGTGGGAGGAAGAGTAGACGGAGGGGGGGTCCAAGGAACAGCGTGGTGGACTGAAGAGGTGAGACAGGTTGTGGCACAAAAGAAGAAAGCATACAATGAATGGATGAGAAGTAGGGGCATGGAAGAAGTTGAGAGGCGGAAGAGAGAGTTATATGTAGAAAGAGAGAGGTGAAAAGATTAGTAAGAGAGAGTAAGAAAAGAGTGGATGAGGAATTTGGAAGGTATTTGAGTGTAAAGTGGGGGACTGTAAGATGTTCTGGAAAGAGGTGAAGAGAGTAAGACAGGGTGGAAGTGAAGTTAGCAGGGGAGTGAAAGATAAAAATGGTAGATTACTAGTGGAGAAGGGAGAAAAAGTGAGCAGATGGAGAGAACACTTTAAGGAATTGTTGAACATAGAGGATGGAAGTAATGCGAGTATAGGTGGCTGGGGAATGGCTGGGAGAAGGAGGGAGGTGAGAAGACAAGAAGAAGTCAGTAGGGTAGAAGTGGTGGAAGCAATGAAGAAAGTCAAAATGGGGAAAGCCCCAGGAATTTATGGAGTGTGTGGTGAAATGCTGAAGCATGGGGGAGAGATAGTAGTAGAATGGATGTGGAAGATGTGCAGATTGGCATGGGAGGAAGGTAGAGTCCCAGAGGATTGGAAGTCAGGTATAATTATTCCCTTGTACAAAGGAAAAGGGGAAAAAGAAGTGTGTGGTAATCATAGGGGCATTTGTCTTCTTAGTATAATTGGAAAAGTGTATGGTAGGATACTTATTGACAGAGTTAGAGAAAGAACAGAGGAATTAGTTGGATTAGAACAAAGGGGCTTTAGGAAAGGAAGAGGTTGTGTAGATCAGATATTCATTCTTAGATCTTTAGTGGAAAAGTTTCTAGAGATGGGAAAGAAGTTGTATGCGGCTTTCATGGATTTGGAGAAAGCATATGACAGGGTGCATAGACAAGGATTGTGGAAAGTATTTAGAATATATCTAGTAGATGGAAAGTTGTTGAATGCTGTGAAGAGAATGTATGATGGTGCTAAGGCTGCAGTGCGTGTGGATGGTGAACTAAGTGAATTTTTCTCTTTGGAGGTTGGGTTGAAACAGGGATGTGTCATGTCTCCATGGTTGTTCAATCTGTTCATGGATGGGGTAATAAAAGAGGTACAAGGTAGGGTAGTCGATGTTGGAGTGGCCCTGATGAGAGAGGATAGTGTTTGGAAACTCCCTGTACTGTTGTTTGCAGATGATACTGTGTTGTTGAGTGATGACGAAGGGAAGCTGCAAGGTTTGGTGGATGAGTTTGGGAGAGTGTGCAAGAAACGGAATCTAAAGGTGAATGTTGGGAAGAGTAAAGTGATGGTCTTTGAGAGAGGTGAAGTCAGGGAATGTACAGCGAGGTTGGATGGTTAGGAATTGGAAAATGTGAGTACGTTTAAGTACTTGGGTAGTGTGATGAGTAAGGATGGAGGTTTGGAGGGTGAAGTGCTTGAAAGGGTACAGCTGGGAAGAAAGGTTGCTGGTTCTTTGAAAGCAGTGATAAGAAACAGGGAAATGAGCATGGAAGTGAAAAAGTCACTACATGACAGTTTTGTGATACCAACTCTAACGTATGGAAGTGAAGCTTGGACATTGTTAGAAGGACACAAGTCAAGAGTGAGAGCAGTGGAAATGAGTTATTTAGGAGGAGCCTGTGGAGTCACATGGAGAGACAGGCTGACGAATGAGGATATAAAGAAGCGTTGTTGTGTGGATGTGGATGTGATAGGAAGTGTTATGAGGAACACACTGAGGTGGTTTGGCCATGTGGAGAGGATGGAGGGTGAAAGACTGACGAAGAGAGTGTATGTGAGTGAGGTGGAGGGGGGAAGAAGGAGTGGGAGACAGAGGATGAGATGGAGGGATGAGGTGGAGAGGTATATGAGAGAGGGGGGTGTGAGTTGGGAGCAGGGCAGTGAAATGGCGGGGGACAGGACGACGTGAAGGCAATTTTCTTGTGGCCACCCCAAACGGGATTCAGGCGTCTGGCAATGGATAGATAGATAGATTTCACTCCACGACTTCCTGTACTGTAGATTTGAATCAGTGACCACAAAGAGTGAACAAGTTCGAAGTATTCATGTGTTACAGAGAGAGAGAGAGAGAGTTTGTATGGTGAGCTCCTGTGAATTTTGGAGAAATGAGGTGGAGGCAGACTGGCGCAGGGTGCAAGGGATGAGAATCCCTGGATTCCTGTGCTCCATTGAAAACAGGCCACAGTGTGAATATTTCTTCCATCAGTCACTAAAACTTGCCTTGCTTTGTGATAAAGCTTTTTTTTTTTTTTTTTTAAGGATTGCTATCGGAGGAATAATGAAGTAGGAGATAAATGTTGTTGATTTAACAAAAAGCTGTGCTTAAGAAAGTAATTTGCCTCTCTGTCCAGAGAGGGATATCCAGCTAATGAGAAAAATACTCACCAGTTTGCCAGAAATCTCCAGGTGCCAACCACAAGAGAGAGAGAGAAAAAAAAAGGCGAACATAAGGCATTTAACATGTTTCGCGGCCTGTCTAACAATTTGAGAACGTCAACTGGCGTTACCCAGAATAAAACCCATCTTTTATTTTGTATGACGAGACGTTATCCTGGAATTAATAAACTCCTTCGTCATCAGCCAAAGGAAAAATTCCCTGTTTAGCTTGAGCACGTCATTTACTCGTATCGCATAAAAACATGTATATGTAACCGGAATGAAGCCCATTATCTACGGCCTGGCAACCTCCCGGTAAATAGTACTATTTTCTATCGATAGGTTGCGTTAAGCGGTGAAACTCATCTTTCGTGTAAAGAAATCCACCTCGCCTCTGTGTGTGTGTGTGTGTGTGTGTGTGTGTGTGTGTGTGTTGAATTGCGAGTCATCCGACTTGTGGAGCATGGTATGCGGGTTGGTAAGTTGGCGACTGGGTGGGTGGATTGGTTAGTGTAGGCTGGTGATTTCACAGGGGGATTAGGTGGAGTGGGTGGGCGAGAGGGAAGGAAAAGGTTGTTGGGCTGGTTAAGTGGCGTGGAGTTGGGTTCGTGCATTAAGTCGAGTGGGTGGTGGGGCTACCTGTAGGACAAAGTAAAAGACGAGTTTATGTCGTCCTACTTTTGAGACATACTACTCTGCGTAAGGTTGTGGGTATGTGCTTTAATGGGTGAGTGTGTAGGTGGATGGACGGATTGTGGGAAAAGAGGCCTCTGGGAATAGGTCACTTGAGTGAATACATCCGAGTTGGGAATAGATCAGTGTGCGGAAAATCGGTCCACAGGAGATATTATTCTGGAATCACGCTGAAGTAGGAATATATATATCCAGTGGGTTACAAAAGGTCCATCGTGCAGTAAGTCTGTTGACGTCAGTGTTTCAACTGCACGCATCAGTGGGTGATATAACCACGTCGGATAAATGGTTTATGGGGATAATAGCTTCATTGTGAAAAATATGTCCATGGGTATACGTCTATGTAGGAAACCTGCATCCATGGAGAGATTCAAGGTCGACGGGAAAATTGGTCCGTGGGGAGAAAATACATCCATGGGGAAAATTAGTTCATGGGAAAATAGGTTTAAGTAGAAAAGTAGGCGCCTTTGAAAAAAAAAAAAGTCATAAAGGAAAATATGTCCATGGAGGATTTTGTTCCGAGTGGTGAAAATGTCCATTGATAAAAATATTCATGGGGTGAAAATAGGTCCATAGGGGCATACACGTACTGTAACCATACATGGAGATATTTACAATAAATGGGATTTAAAATATCCAACTTTTAACAGCGACCGTTGCCTGGAATTAGGCTTACCACTGCACACCCTGGACCAAAGAACCATGAGCCAGGCCCTATTACCACTTCGTCATCCAGTTATTATATTTCATAATTTACCTTCATTTAGCCATTTAAGCATAGAAAGCCAATCGAAACGAAAGGAAAAATCCCTGTTTAACTATGTTGAGCGCCTCATTTCTCCACCCCATTCCTCTAAAATTCACAGGCACCGACTACTCTCTCTCTCTCTCTCTCTCTCTCTCTCTCTCTCTCCTGTTAACAAATGAATGCTTCGAACTTGTTCACTCTGTTTTCACTGGTTCAGACCTACAGGAAGTCGTGCAGTGGAACCAAATATACATATTTGTAACTTGCTTGGCTCTATACGTGAAACAAGTTATTAAATAATCAGTATGATATATTCGTGTTATTAGAGTCAAACCTTTAAAGTAAATATTACTATTGCTTTATTCATTAGTACAAGCCCAGAGCTGAAAAGATATTTCTCGACAGAAATACATCGAAGGCAACTTTTGTGCTTGTGAATGCGACACTGCCACATACACGGGTTGGCTGGATGAGGATGGCTAACAACTCCTGGCCGCAATAGTACATTCATACTTATCACCCTTACCTTTATACAATGGGACCACACAAGCATTTGCCCAGTCAATTGGCACCATACCTTTCACAAAGCACACATTCAGCAATCTTACTAACCAGTCGACAATAGTCGCTCCACCACCCTTCAGGCATTCTACAGCACACCCATCCATACTTGCAGCTTTCCCATTTTTCATCTCCTTTACTCCCTCCTGCACTTCCTACTTCGTGATCAAAGAATCATTCAACTCTCCCAACACATTTATTCCTTGCACCCTTCCATCCGCCAAAATCTCAGCCACCCTTTCCTCCTCTACATTTAACAATCTTTCAAAATACTCTGCCCATCTCTTCCATATTGCATCCATCTCATTTAACATCCTTCCATCCTCTGCTTTTACTCGCTCTTCCTTCCCAGACTCTCCCTTTCGCACCCTTTTCACCTCTTTCCCAAACATTTTCTTATTCTGTTGAAAATTCTCGGTCAACCGCCTACCCCACCTCTCATCTGCTGCCACTTTAGCATCACGCACAACCCTTCTCTCCCTATTCCTCCTTTCCTTATACCTCTCATACGACACCTCATCCTTCCTCTGCAGCCACACTTCTTATGGACATCTCTTCTCAGCCACAGCCATACTTAGTTCCTCACACCACCATTCACTTCCTTTTCTTTCACCACCACCCACACGTCTCACACCACACACCTCTCCCGCATGCCCCACCACAGCACTCTTAAACAACTGCCATTCCTCCTCCACACTGCTATTTTCCTGATCTGTCACTGTGTTCCACTCATCTTTCAATTTCTTCTGACACTCTATCATTTTCTCTCTTTTATCCAACTCACTCACTTTCAAAACCTCCCTGCCACACCTAACCCTCCTAGCTCTCACCCATCTCTTACCTACTCTTAACTTTTCCTCCACCAGGTAGTGGTCAGACATACCTCCACCCTCCCCTCTCAAAACTCTCACATCCAACAATCTTCGTCTTACATTCCTGGACACAACCACATAGTTCATCAGTACACTAACAACAACCCTTCCACCCTCCTGTGTCACCCATGTAAACTTATAAATATCTTTCTTCTCAACATAGGGTATTTCCAATTACCATCCCTTGCTCAATGCACATATCTATCATTCGTTCCCCATTTTCATTTCTTCCAGGCACACTATGCATACCAACTACACCTTCAACTGCTACATTTCCCACTCTAGCATTGAAATCTCCCATCATCACCACATTCATATTCGCTCCAAAACTCTGCAGAAAATTATCAACATCATTCAAGAAAGGCTCCCTCTCTTCTTCATCCCTTTCACTACCAGGCCCATATGCACTCACAAATACCCACAACTTGCATTCAAATTTCGCTTTCACCCACATCAATCTCAGTAACACCTCCTTCCATTCAGTCACACACTGCTGTACTTCCGGACTCACTAACAAGGCCACACCTTCTCCTGCCCTTCCTCTATCAACACCTGTCAATCTTCCCCTCACACTTCCAAACACAGACTCACCCTTCCCTTTCATCTTCGTTTCACTCGAAGCCAACACATCCAAATTTCTTCTTACAAACATTCTCCCAGTCTCCTCCTTTTTAGCCTCAATCGTACTACATCCACGCACATTCATAGAGCCAATCTTCAGGGCACGGGGATAACTCCATCCCCCATCCCTTTCTCTGGCCTGTCTCTTTTTAGGAACTAAATAACAGAGGAGGGGGTCCCTAGTCCCCTCACCCCGCCCCTTTTAGTCGCCTTTTGCGACAAGCAGGGAATACTGTGGCAGTATTCTTCCTAACACAACTTGGCTGCAGAGTAGTAGTACCACCCCATAATGTGGCCAGATTGTGTCTCCCCCACCATAGGGGGGGACACAGTATATATGGATGGTGGGTGTTGGCGCTGAGGTGGTGACACATGGAGGTGCATCGTTTTCAGGAAAACTGATGGGTCTCAGAGAACGGGCTATTGAAGTCTATTCCCAGAGCTGAATGCATAAAAAAAAAAAGTTTAGTCTACATCAGAGAGTGTTCAAGTTGCCCTTGCATTTAGACAGTGACCCTTGGCACGTTGCCCTGATATATATATATATATATATATATATATATATATATATATATATATATATATATATATATATATATATATATATATATATATATATATATATATATATATATATATATAATTATGTAACTCTGAGTTATATTCTTCATAGCAGCAACACGAGTTGGATTTTAACCTTCCCCTGAGACGTTTACATCTGAATGATTGGTCTCAAAGACTGAATTTTTTTAACACTGCCAAAATTTAATTTGGCTTTTGACCTTGGCCTATGACTGCTTGTTGTCGTATTGGAATTATTTAAGTCTTGCCTTGTCTTTCATCATTTTTGAAAGTTTGATATGAACTGGATAAAAATTCTAGGCTGATTTTATTAGGTAAATGTTTGAGCTAGCCCTGTGATCTTCACCTTTGCTCTAGTGTTCTCAAACCAATGTATGTACGCTTGGGTTGACCTCAATCCCTCTACGAAGTTAGATTATACAGAGATCAACTAGTTATCACGAATTATTGGTACCAGACCTAGTGTGTGATAATGAAATTTTGCGATAACAAAAGCTCAGAACTTCTGGACATTATCCTATTTGGTACTGAGCACCATACTCATTAACTCAAATGTTGCCTTTTATAACAATTTATACCCACTACATACATACAACTTTGGTAAGCATCAGAGACACACACAAGTATGGTTATGCTCTTGAAAGTGATGAAAAAGTCACAATAAGGAAGAAACATGTTCCACTGAGAAACCTGAGAAGGGCTTGAGGTAAGGGGTACTGAGGCTGCGGGTGGATAGACAGCGGTCTCCACCACCTGGAATTAACTCCTCAAGTAGGGCATTATTTTTGAATCCCTCAATCCCATCAGAATCCACAGATTTTGCACCATTATTGCTTAGCAGAAACCAGCTCACGTGCACGATAACGATATTTTTTAACCAAAAACGTGCAATACTGCAGGAGTGCAGATTTTAATCTTCCAGTGATAATGAACACCACTATAACCAAGTGTGTGATAACTAGATCACTGTACAGTAATTGATTCAAAACTTTTTGAGTTGTTTTGTTCACACACACACACACACACAGCAGCAGCCAAGGAGAACAGACGTGCGCCAACAGCGCTCCATACCGAGCCAGCACGGCCAGTGGCATTACCTAAATTAGTATCTTTATATGAGTCAAGCTTTGTACCAGGTTAGACTAAATGATTTTTTATTATTAAAAAAAAAAAATTTAAACAAGACTTATTTAAACAGAGAAGAGAACCGAGTACCGAAAGAATGCGCTCAGTCAGCTGATGTTTGTTTAGACTACAACTGCCCCAGAGAATGTAAGTACTCTGTGCTTTTAGTATTGCAAAATGGTTACATACTTGAGTAAAGCAAATTTGGAAAAGAAAAGGGATAAAGGTAGATAGCAAGATCATGATTTCTACCAAGAACTGGTTGAAATGGAGACTCACAATAGACTGGTTGAACGTGTACACAAACTGGAAATGGCTTTCCAGAATGAAATTGATGAAATAAAGAAGCAGATGCACTTGCAAAAGGAAGAAATAGAAAAACTAGGAAGGGAGGTCAACAAGAAAGACACAACCATCAGTGAACTAACAGTGGAATTGAGTACACTTAGGAGGAAAATGAGTGAAATGGCAAGTACAGTAGTCAATCACGAGAGTATTATGGCAGAGTTCAATAATGATACGGAGACAATTAGGCAAGTAAGCAGTCTGATAGACCAGAGCAGTGATATTGAGGAGAAGATAACACAGGTGAATGAAGTTGTGCAAAGCTACAAAAATGATGTGGAAACCACGTATGCTGAAATGGTGAAAGTAAAGAAAGACTTATAAACAAGGGTGGAGGAAAAAAGCATTGAAAAGGAAGTGAAAAGAATAATCCAAAACAATCCAAAGTTAGTCAGAGATTCAGTAGATATCAACAAATCTATAATCACTGGTACAGAAGAGGAAGAAGTAAAAAACAAGATCACAAGAGACAAAAAGGAGATTGCAAATGTAATGAGCTTATTGAAAGAAGTATCAGAGGAAATCTGTAGTAAAGACATAGAGGAACACAAAAGGTTTGGGAAATACGAGAAAAGCAAGACAAGACCTCTAAAGGTAACTTTCCAGAGTGTAAACACTGTAGAGGAGATACTAAAAAATGCAAAGAATCTTATGGAAAAAGAGGAGTTCAAAAATGTATGGATAAAAAGATGCCTAACACAAGAGGAATTGGAATTACTGAAAGAAAAGAGGGAGGAAGCAAAAACAAAAAATGAGGGAAGATCATGAGAAGAACACATTTTTTTTACAAAGTAATAGGATTGCAGGTACGAAAGTGGTACACAAACAGGAGGGAATAAAAAGGAGGAAGGTAGTAGAACCATGTCATGACAAGTATATAAACAAAATGATAAAGTTGATGTACTCAAATGTGGATGGAATGGTATCTGAATTACTAGAGATGAATAATTGTCACAGAAAATGAACCACATATAATATGCCTAACTGAAACAAAATTACCACCAAGGATATCCAATGACATATTAAACTTAGAGGAATACAATATATGGAGAAGAGATAGAAACTTTAAAAAAAAAGAGGAGGAATTATAATATTAACTAAGAAAAATCTAAAAGTCAATGAAATAAAACTAGATATACCCTCACAAGTAAAACTGATTGCAGTAGAGATCAACACATCTGAAGGGAAAGTAATTGCAGCCAATTTGTACATGCCAACCGGATCAAACACATGGGAAAGAGACGAATATGAGGACCTGGCAGAGAGTACAATTCAGAGTTTAAGAGCATTACTACATAAAATGGAAGGGGAATCGGAAAGAATTATACTAACTGGAGATTTTAATACATATATAAATTCGAATACTCTATATATAATTAGCCAAGAAAGCTGTTGGGAGCAAAAGCTCCTGGATCTCGTGCAAGAGTTTTTCCTAACGCAACATGTGAGGGAAACCACCAGAAAAAGAGGACTCGATGTACACCTTCAGTGCTAGATCTCATATTTACTAGGCAGGAAAATGATACTGACAGTTTAATATATCACCCCCCACTCGGCAAAAGCTATCATGTAGTACTAAATTACAACTTCAGGATAGCATATGACATAGTTAACAGCAATGAAAGTTACAAAAAGAGCCTAAACTATAAAAAGGGAAATTATCAAGACCTAAAGAAATATTTCTTAGAAGTTGATTGGGAAAATGAGCTTAGAGGACAAGATTTAAATGCTGTATATAAAAAAATCTGTGAATTTTATGAAATAAGAGTCCAGAAGTACATCCCACAGCACAAAGAAGCAGATAAGAAAATACAGAAATGGTTCAATACAGAATGTAAAAAATCAAAAGAAAGAAGAGATTTGTTGTGGAATAGATACAGAAGACACAATAGTGAAAGGGCATATAATAATTACAAGCAGGCAAGAAACGATTATACAAGAATAAGGAGGGAAGCCCAAAAGCAGTTTGAGGAGGATATAATAAATAAAAGTAGTGATCAACAAAAACTATTTTACAGCTACATCAGAAGCAAAACCAAAGTAAAAGATATAATACAATCCATTACGGACGAGGGAATCACCTATACACAAGAGAAAGATATTTGTGAAGCTCTAAATAAGAATTTCCAATTAGTTTTTACAGAAGAAAAAAATTTGAGAGGGACTATGTGGAACATGCATGTCCACACATACTACCAGATATATAGTACAAATATCAGAAAAAGTAATACAGGAGGAGTTAAGTAAATTAGACAGAGGAAAAGCAAGTGGTCCTGATGAAATTTCATGTTGGGTACTACGAGAATGTGCAAAGGAGTTAAGTAAACCATTATTTTTAATTTTCAAGAAATCCTTGAGTCAAGGTAAACTACCTGATATTTGGAAGAAAGCAAATATTGTCCCCTTATTCAAGAAAGGGAATAGACAAAATCCACTCAACTACCGACCAGTATGACTGACCAGTGTTGTAAGGAAGGTATTAGAAAAGCTTATAAGAAAAGCTTGGGTAAATCATCTAGAAGAACACAGTATGATAACAGAAAGACAGTTTGGTTTCAGAAAAGGAAAATCATGTGTTACTAATCTGTTGAGCTACTATGACAGAATAACAGACACAATACAGGAAAGAGAAGGATGGGTGGACAGTATCTATTTAGATTTCAAGAAAGCATTTGACACAGTACCACACCAAAGACTTTTATGGAAACTGTACCATCAAGGAGGAATTCGAGGCAAATTGTTTTGTTGGATGCAAGATTTTCTCATAAAAAGAGAAATGAGAACAGTACTAAGGGGAAACTACTCATCATGGAAAGAAGTGACTAGTGGAGTACCACAGGGTTCAGTGCTGGCACCAATCATGTTTTTAGTGTATATAAATGACATAAACAGTAACACTGGAAATGAAAGCTATCTAAATATGTTTGCAGATGATGCAAAAATACAAAGGAGAATTACTAACACAGACTCTTGTCAAGAGCTACAAGAAGAATTAAATAAATTTCATGAATGGAGTAATACATGGCAAATGGAATTCAATATGGACAAGTGTCATGTAAGCAAGTTTGGTAAAAGTGGAAAAAGACCTGATTGGGATTATACATTCGGAAATAGAACCCTACACAAATCAGAAAGAGAGAAGGACCTAGGTGTGATTATCAATAACAGACTATCTCCGGCTGACCACATCAGCGAGAAGGTACGGAACATGTATACACTGGTTGCAAATATGAGAATAGCATTCACATACATAAATGAAGACATGCTAAGAAGGATAATAACATCATTCATCAGACCAACCCTGGAGTATGCATCAGTAGTCTGGAGTCCTCATCTCAAAAAAGACATAGACAAGATTGAAAAAGTTCAAAGGGCAGCTACAAGATGGATACCAAGCTTAAGAAAGATTAAATAAACTGAATCTACCAACACTACAGGACAGAAGGAAAAGAGTTGACATGATAATGCTATATAAATGCATATCAGGGAAGGAGAAAATAGACATAAATGATTACTTAACATATGGGGAAGCATCAGCAAGAGGACACTGCAAAAAACTGCATAAGAAGAGAGGTGATAAAGACGTAAGGAAATTCAGTTTCCCAAACAGAGCAATTGATCAATGGAATGCACTACCGAATGAAATAGTGTGTGCCAAAACAATTCACAAATTTAAGGATATGTACGATAAATATGGTTTAAGACACGGGACAGTACGAGCTTGACTCATTCCTGTAAAGATACAATTAGGTAAGAACACTTTCTGAATAATACCACAAGATGAGCACTATGTTTAACAAGGTGAATATGGAAGAAGTTAAGAAAAAGGATAAAGGTAGAACACAGGATGATGATTTCTACCAAGAACTGGTTGAAATGGAAACAAAACAAACTAGTAGAAAAAGTGAATAAACTGGAGAAAATTTTTCAAAGTGAAACAGTTGAAATTAAGAAGAAATTATGTATGCAGGAGGAAAAAAAATGAAAAATTATTCCATCCATCCATCCATCATCCAATCCTATGCTCCCCCATGTGGAGTGTAGGAGCCCGGAGCTAGGCAAGTTGGTCCTGACATTTAAGATGAGAAAAATTATTAAAGGAATAAAACAAAAAAGACACAACAATAGATGAGCTGAGAGTTGAGGTGGATTCACTTAGAAGGAAGATCAGTGAAATGGCAAGCACAGTTGTCAACCATGAGAGTATTATGGAGGAGTTCAGAAATGATAAGAGACAATTAGGCAAGCAAGCAGTCTGATAGACCAAAGCAGTAATACTGAAGAGAAGATAATCCAGGTGAACGAAGTGATTCATAGTTACAAAGATGATGTGGAAACACTGTATGCTAAAATGGTGAAAGTATAGAATGGCTTAGAAACAAGAGTCAAAGAAAAAAAACATTAGAAAGGAAGTGCAAGTAATAATCAAACACAACCCAAAATTAGTCAAAGATTCAGCAGATATCAACAAATTCATAGTAATCACTGGTATAGATGAACAAGAAATTTAAAAAAAAAAAATCAAGAGACAAAGAGGATATGGCAAATATAACTAGCATATTTAAGGAAGTGTCAGAGGAAATCTGTGATAAAGACATACAGGAACACAAAAAGCTAGGGAAGTATGAGAGAAATAAGTCAAGGACCCTGAAAGCAACCTACCAGGATGTGAATGCTATGGAGGAAATACAAAAAAATGCAAACAAACTAATAAAAAAAGAGAAATTTAAAAACGTATGGATAAAAAGATGCCAAACTCAAGAGGAATTGGGAATACTAAAGGAGAAGAACGAGGAAAGATGACAGGAGGAGTAAATTTTTCTAAAAAGTACTTGGATTGCAGGTGCAAAAGTGGTACATAACCAATAGGGAATAAAAAGAAGGAAGGTAGTAAACTCAAGCTATACCAAGTATGTAAACAAGATGATTAAGTTTATGTACTCAAATGTAGATAGAATGATGTCTAAATTATTAGAGATGAAAGACTATACCAAAGCAAAGGAACCACATATTACCTGCCTAACTCAAAACAAAATTGACCCAAACGATATCAACCGATATCCTAAACTTAGAGGAATACAGTATATGGAGGAGAGACTGAAATTTAATAAAAGGAGGAGGAATTATAATTTTTACAAAGAAAAATCTGCAAGCCAGAGAAATAAAAATAAATATACCCTCACATGTAGAACTGACTGCATTATAAATTAACACATTTGAAGGGAAATTACTTGTGGCAAATTTATATATGCCACCCAAAATAAACACCTGGGAAAGGGGCGAATATGAGGATCTGGCAGAAAGTACAATTCAGAGTTTAAGAAATTACTATGTAGAACGGAAGAGAAATCTGAAAGAATTAGCTATATTAACTGGAGATTTCAATACAGATATAAATTGGAATACTCTAGATGTAAGAAGCCATGAAAGCTGTTATGATCAAAAGCTCCTGAACGTTGTGCAGAGTTTTTCCTAACATAACAAGCAAAGAAAAACACTAGAAAAGACGATTTGATGACTCATCAGTACTAGATCTTATATTTACTAAACAAGAAAATGATGCTGACAATACAATGTATCACCCTCCATTCGGCAAATGCTACCATGGAGTATTAAACTGCAACATCAGGAGTGCATATGAATACTTACGAATAATGAGAGTTACAAAACGAGTCTAAACTACAAAAAAGGCAGTCATTATGACCTGAAGAAGTATTTATTAGAAACAGATTTGGAACAGGAGGTTGGAGGACAAGATTTAAATGTTATATATAGAAAATTCTGTGATTTTTATGAAATAGAAGTCGAAAATTACATCCCTCAGCATAAAGAAGCGGAAATGAAAATAAAGAATGGTTTAATACAGAATGTAAAAAATGAAAAGAAAAAGGAGATTTGCTGTGGAACTGATACAGAAGACACAATATTGAGAGGGTATAGAACAACTATAAACTGACAAAAAATGAATATACACAGATAAGGAGGGTGGTTCAAAGACAGTTTGAGGAGGGTATTATGAATAAAAGTAGTGATCATCCTAAGCTATTTTACAGCTACATCCGAAGCAAAACTAAAGCTAAATATAAAATGCAGTCCATTAAACACGAGGGGATCACCTATACACAAGAGAAAGATATTTGTGAAGCACAAAATATAAACTTCCAATTAGTTTTTACAAAAGAAAATTTTGAAAGAGATGATATGGAGCATGCATGCCGACACGTATTACCAGATATACAAATATCAGAAAAAGAAGTACAGGAAGAGTTAAGTAAATCAGACAAAGGAAAAGCATATGGTCCTGACGAAATTTCAGGTTGGGTGTTACATGAATATGCAAAAGAGATGAGCACACCATTTT
The DNA here is from genome assembly GCF_032717465.1 of Coenobita brevimanus. Classification (NCBI taxonomy): domain Eukaryota; kingdom Metazoa; phylum Arthropoda; class Malacostraca; order Decapoda; family Coenobitidae; genus Coenobita; species Coenobita brevimanus. The sequence goes on along the minus strand of NC_137006.1, from coordinate 21,007,927 downwards.
ACTTAATATTCAGGGAATCCTCAGGTCAAGGTAAACTACCTGATGTTTGGAGGAAAGTATACATTGTTCCCCTATTCAGGAAAGGGAATGGACAGAATCCACTCAACTACCGACCAGTATCACTGACCAATGTTGTAAGTAAGATACTGGAAAAGCTGATAAGAAAAGTCTGGGTAAACTATTTAGAAGAATGCAGTACGGTAACAGAAAGGCAGTTTGGTTTTAGAAAGGGGAAATCATATGTTACTGATCTATTAAGTTGTTATGATAGAGTTACAGAAACATCAGAGAAAAGAAAAGAATGGGTGGACAGTATCTATTTATATTTCAAGAAAGCATTTGACAAAGGGCCACACCAAAGTCTATTATGGAAACTGTACCATCAAGGAGGTATCCAAGGCAACTTGTACTGGTGGATGCAGAATTTTCTCAGATAAAGGGAAATGAGAACTAAGCGGAAATTGCTCATCATGGAGGGAAGTGATAAGCGAAGATCCACGGGCCTCAGTACTGGCACCAGTTATGTTTTTAGTATATATAAATGACATATATAGTAACACTGGAAATGGAAGCTATCTAAATGTGTTTGTGGATGATGCAGAAATATAAAGGAAAATTACTAACACAGATTCTTGCAGAGAGCTAAAAGGAGAATTAAACCTCATGAATGGAGCAATAAATGCCAAATGGAATTTAATGTGGACAAGTGTCATGTTATTAAGTTAGATAAATGTGAGAGAAGACCAAAATTTTAAGTTAGGAAGACCAGCCCTACACATGTCAGAAAGGGAGAAGGACCTAGGAGTAATTATCAGCAATAGACTAACTCCAGCAGACCACATCAGTGAGAAGGTACTTAACATGTATACACTGCTTGCTAATATAAGAGTAGCGTTAACATATATACTGTAAATGAAGACATGCTGAGAAAGCTCATAACATCATTCATCAGACCAACCCTGGAGTACGCATTAGTAGTCTGGAATTCTCATCTTAAAAAAACACAGATAAGATTGAAAAAGTACAAAGGGCAGCAACAAGATGGGTACCAAGCTTAAGGGATCTAAGCTATGAAGAAAAACTAGAAAAACTGAATCTATCAACACTACAGGAGAGAAGAAAAAGAGGAGACATGATTATGTTATATAAATGCATCTCAGGGAAAGAGAAAATTGGCATAAATGTATATATAACCTAAGCAGAAGCATCAGCATGAGGACACTGTAAAAAACTACATAATAACAATGGCGATAAAGACGTAATGAAATACAGTTTCCCAAATCGGACAACTGATTAGTGGAATGCACTACCGAATGAAATAATGTGTGCCAAAGCTATTCATAAATTTAAAGATATGTACGATAAAAATGGATTAATACACGGGACAATACGCGCTTGACTCATTCCTGTAAAGCTACAATTATGTAAAAACAATTAGGTAAGAACACACACACACACACACACACACACACGGATCACATCTTAACACCCGATCGAGCTTTGTAAGTTACAATCTGAACGTACCTTCGATGATATATATATATATATATATATATATATATATATATATATATATATATATATATATATATATATATATATATATATATATATATCAGTACCGTGGGGTCCGATAGGACGTGAAATACTTCGTCTCTGGTTCAATTGGTAGTGTTGGTAACTTGGTATGCCTGTTTAATTCACAAAAATTATAATGCAATACCGTATGTAAGTGTGGGGTTAGATATTACTGACAACTCTGTCACAACCACAGTACCATCGTACCCGTGTCATTTCACGTAAATTATAGTCCCTGCATCATGATGTCTCATACTGGAAGGGTGCTGATACTTTTTCATTATCGAGGGTACAGTAATTGCCCTAAAAGAGAAAGCTATACAGTTCAGGCAGACGAGCTCCAATTTTGGTAGAAATATACCCAAATGCTATGAAAACTGGAGAATATTTGCAAACAAGCAAAACATGAAAAAAAAATCTTGCTTTGATGAAATAATTATTTTGAAACTTGACTGTTCAACGCTTTGATCCGAGTGAGGTGGGTTTTACACCAAATATGACAGTTCTTTAGCAGTTCTTTTAGTTTTGTTGAGAAAGGTAAAATGTTCTGTTTCGGGGAGATTATTTTTAACGTACACTGCAAGGTGTCTTCTGCAGTATTATTTAGATCCTCCCAGACAGTGTAAGAAAATCAGATTTTATGAGCTTGGGCATTTTTACTTAGAGTACAGAGTAATTTTCACGCAAAAACAAGACCACCAATGGGGATGTTGACTCAAGTCAAAATAACCAACTGTGCTACGGGCGATTAAAAATGTAATCTGAATTCATGCATCAAACCGAAACTCTTCAACTTGACCATATACAAGAAAGTATAGTAGTGACTCATCCGTATGCCAGGACAAGCCATGCAGGTGATCAGCCTGCTATTGCCAAATATCAGATCAGTAGATGAACAAAGAGGAGGTGCTAGCTCCATATCCCTGCCCGGGAGTCATAAAAGATGACATGGGGGCTCCTGAGAATGGCACCTGCTTTAGGAAAGGTCATGGGGTTGGCCCTCACCTTTGGCAAGGCCAAAAGGAGAATTGTCGCCAGGAGACAGGCCATGAGGAGGGTCGTAACATCTAGGCAGCCCATGAGAAGGGTCCTCATCTTAAGGTACACGATCATGAGGGTCTCATCTCAAGGTACACGATCATGAGGGTCTCATCTCAAGGTACACGGGCATGAGAGATGCTTCCAATTTGAACTTAAACTGGCTGATAATGCCCTACAGAAGTTAGTGAAGAAAACTGTGCCAAGTCCACAGGAAGCCATGGTGACAAGAGGGCACTTTTGCATTAATCTTAACCAGATACTCAAAAATAATGTGTATGAGCCTGCCCTAGCTAAGGCTGTCTCCTACCCTATCTCCTTACTGAGTCTGTAGGTGACCCAAATACCCTGTCCCTAAATCCTGTCTCTCTTTCCTTCTCTCAATCCCTCACCTCAAAGCTCGATGAATGGATCTGATTGTGGAAAAGCCGCACTCTATGGTGGCAAAATATTGTCCTACTACAATGACGACATCTATTAAAACATGTCTGACGATAAAATATTCAACAAGGGCAAAGGCAATACGTCTGATGATGATGATGATGCATCCAGCAATGACGACATGTCTGTGAACGACAAGGACGACGATTCCTCCAACACTGAAGCCATCCCAGACACCAGGACTGGGATATACCTGATGAGTATATACCTGATGCTAGGTTTGTCCCAGACTCTGTGTTTATCCCTGATGTTGAGGTATGTGTGTCCCCAGAGACTGCTTACCTAAGCCAGCCAGCTCAAACTACCCCCAGGTTTGAGGATGGGTGGTGCTGTTGCTGCTGTGATGGCAAATTCAATATTCACCTCTGGCTAAAGGTAAAGTTTCTCTCTGCAAGCAAGTACCCCTCATTTCCGTGACTAGGGTTTCATACAACGCTGCTTCTGATGGTGAGGTTTCCCATTTTGTTTTCCTTCTGGTGGTCTTCAAAGTGACATATGAAGTTTTGTAAGATCCCCTCCTCGCTAATTTGCATTGATATTGCACATTACATCTTAGCATGTTGTGGGTGCAAGCTATTTGTCAATATAAATAAGACATAAACAGCATACCAAAGAATCTTTAGGTGTTTTATACATAATAAATCGTTTGCTACCTCCTACCCCAAGTTTGTGGGGAACCTCTAATTACCTCGCCCGGACGGAGCCCGGTGAGGCATTGTTTTTGGTACAGTTTCTTTGTTTGTTTGTTAGCAACATTACGGATAAAATGGCTGAATGAAATTACATGAAGCTTTCATGATAAGTGGCCACTTGTCCCAAAAGAAAGTGATAAAATTTTGGAGGTAATCAAGTGACTCTGAAAGATCAATATCAAAGTCACGGATTTTCAAAGGGCTATAACTTAAAACCGGCTGAAGGTAGAGATATTTACTATTAAGAACATATGGGAACTCGTAATATGGGCTTTCATTTGGCAACAAGACCTTTGACCTTGAGTGACCCTGAAAGATCAAACTCAAGGTCACGGATGTTCGGGGGCCATAAACCAAAACTCGTTGAAGATAGAGAGGTATACACTATTATCAACATATGGGAAGTCCCATAAGGGTTTTTAATAGGTACCATGACCTTTGACTGTAAGTGACCTTGAAAGGTCAAAGTCAAGGTCGCGGATATTCAGAGGCCTGTAACTCGAAGCTCGTTGAAGAAAGAAATGTTTACTTTTATCAAGAAATAGAAAGTCTCATATAGCCTTTCATTTGACATGACCTTTGACCCTGAGTGACCCTGAAAGGTCAAACCCAAGATTACAGATTTTCAGAGGACATAAAACTTGAAATAATTTGTACCATTACCTTAGACTTTAATTGTGTACTGACAATAAATGGCAGCAACAATTAAGTATTTAACAGCAATAAAATAATTGCTGTCAGGTGAGGTTTGTTGTGCCTGGCACCACCCGTTAACCCTTTCACATCGGGTGGCACATCAGTGTGTCAGCAGGGAAATGTCTGTAGCCATCAGGTGGCACATATACGTTTTGGGGGCTTATTATATTTGCACACCAGAACTGGGGTCCAATAGTGGTTCAGTATCAGGAGGTGGCAAGTCTGAAGAGTTACCATCACGGGAAAACTATTTCTTTTGTCTATTATTTTTGTCATGTATGAAGAACTATGTCGAGGCATGCGGTATGAGATGTTCTGCTGCTGTGGCAGGTTACTTGGATCTGATGGAAGTGATGTTTGATGACTCAGATTATCTCGTCAGACGAAAATGAGAGTGAAAATGAAAGTGCAGCTATATGAAAAAAACAGCTTTGAGTTTATCATTATGCCGAATGGCATATGTCTGGCAGTGGAGGAGCTCCAGTACCACAGGTTTTGAAAGCTCACCACACAGGTAATTATTTTTTTTACATCATTTTAGACATCATTTTGCTCAGGAAATTATGGTCTATTATTAGTGTGGAATATTATATCAAAACAATTATCTTTATATATCTCAAAACCCCCGTGTGTGACATCCAGCCAAAAAAATACACACATTTAAGTGAAAGGGTTAATGGATAAATGTCTAACTACATGAAAGAAAAATCATATTGGTAAAAGTTAAGACCATGGCAGTCACAGTAGAAATGCATGCTGTCTCAGCGTTACTATGTGATATTGTCTTATCATCTAATTCCCATAGCTTAATAACAGAAAAGAACAATAATAGCTCATTTCTCCACCAAACGATTCCATTCAGTTTAGGAAAGACTTTTCAAGCTGGAGGGGATACAGACAATCCGCTTGCCACACTAGGCTCTATGAAGCTTAATAAAATCGTCTGGAGGTATCAAGAGCAGCACTATAATAATTGTTGTATCCCAAGGTCAATCTGAAAAGACTAACCTGGTGGACTGCAGGCTGAATTTATCCTCCTCCTGCAGTCCACCATCTTCCTTCTAGGGAATGGGGAGAGAGGTAAGGGACGTTTGTTTAAGATGGCAGTGGAACAGCAGAGTTATATTGGTGCCACCACGTGATATCGTCCCTCTCTAGCATCAGTAGGGGAAAAACAAAATAGTACTAATTACTTCAAGCACTTCGCTCCCAGCTTGTATTCTCGTCTTATAAATACTTATTCCTGCTAAGTTCAAGGTATTTTATTGACCATTAGTGAGACTTCTTGAACTGAAAGGGTGAAGTAACAAACCTTCATTAAACCTTAGGCTCCGGGCATTTTTCACACTTCTCTCTCACAGCTTACAGGCAAATTTCACAAAATACCTCCATTTCACACACTCATAGCTCAGCCACCATACAGTATACAAAGTTCAAATAATGGTCATATTGCTCAACAACTCTTCTTCTTTGCAATGAAAGTGTCCCCAGGTCGGTAGATTGTGGTGTTTTGAGTGAGGACAAGTTGAATGGAGGGAATTTTTGGCACACAGCGTGTCTGTTTTCAGATGGGTGTGCCCGTGAGTGAGCCGAACCAGCCCATGCTCTGCTCCTTGCCCGCCATGTCAAAATCTTGGTCTTTCTCAAGACTACCTGCTTCTCTCGTTGCAGTCTTGGGTCACGTCTCATCATCTTAGTGCCTTAGCTCATGACTGCATCCTCTTTTTCTGGGCATTCCATGCTGTCATTGTGCACTGAGATGTGTGTGGCTATAATAAACAACGTGAATAATTATGCACATTCTCACTATTCTCACCCAGTGCCTTTTAGGTCGAAGCCTTTCAGTCACCGAGGCTCTGCCCAGAAGTCTTTCCAGTGACCCCTGTCCATATGCAGCTCCCGTCGTAACACGTTCTCCAGTCACTCTCCTCTTCTCTCAACAGCTTTTCCACACCCTCCATCCACCTTTTCCTTGGTCTTCCTGTTGGTCTTCTTCCATGCGGTATCCACGAAAGTGCTGGCTTTGGTAACTCTTCATCATCCATTCTCTGCACAGGTACATACCATCTCAGTCTATTCCTTCAACCACCTCTATAATACTGATTACTCTTAGTTCTCTTATGTCCACACTTAACAGAACACTTCTGGTAACTCCTTTAATCAGCCGTAATACTCTCATTTCAGCTGCCTGTATTTTAGACTTGGTCTTTTGTGTTAATGACCAAGCCTCTGAGCCACATAGTACGGTAATATTAGACGGAGAATAGTGGTATAAATTGTAACCTTACAGCTCCTTAGTACATGGTTAACTTTTAGTATTGGGTACAATGCTTTTTATATTATTCTTATTCTTATTCTTATTCTTATTCTTATTATTATTATTATCATTATTATATTTATTTATTATGCTATTTATTTCTTCTTCCTGTTTGTTTTCTATTGAACTTTACACCCAGGTACTGGAAATTGTTCACCTGCTTTATTTGTTTTCTTCTCATTGTTACATTCATTTCTGCATTACCTCGACCAATCTCCATTACTTCTCTTTTCTTGGTATTTATTTTCATCCAGTTCTCCATGATTACGGTACTTAATTCCAACTTTCTGCCAAAACCTGTAAGTTCCTTTCAGAGTCACACACAACTGCTACATCAACTGCATAAGCTAATATCACATCGTCGTTATTTCTTCCTGTTTCCTTAATACATTAATCCATGAATATGACAAACAGGAGCGGAGAAATAACTCCTCCTTGTCTAACTCTTGTCTTGATTTCAAACCAATTTGTATCTCCATCTCTGAGTTTAACTCTACTTTCACATTTACTATATATAGCTTTGATTGATTTTCTTAATTTTGGTGTCTCTATATACTCTTCTTGGTTCAATATATTCCACAATCTTTCCCTTGGTACTCGATCGAAGGCCTTGTCCATATCAATGAACATAATACCTTGTGTTACATCCCATTCCCAACTCTTTCCTAATATCATTATTAGCGTAAAAAACAAATCCATTTTACAACGGTTTGGCCAAAAGCTATATTGCCATTCTCCAAGTTAATCTTTTACTTTCATTCTCAACCTTCTTTCCAAAATATATTAAGATATTTTACCTGCACATGACAACAATGAATTTCCTCTGTAGTTGTTGCACACTGTTCAATCTCCCTTTCTGTAAACAGGGCAAACAATGGCTTTTCCCCAATTCTACGGTACTACTCCCGCGTTCCAAGCATCATTTATAATTTTTCTCAACCAAAGTATTCCTGTTTCTCCAAGAGCCTTAATAATTTCCAACGGCAATCCATCCTCTCCCGGCGTTTTACCATTTTTCATTTTATCAATGGCACTTCGTACCTCCTCAACACTCATGCCATCGTCATACTCCTCAAGGTTTTGCTCTTGTATTTCCTGTACATCTTCATTATAATCAATAAAATGCCCTCCATTTAGCAATTCTTGAGAATAACATCTCCATTTCTCCGATATATCTTCTGATCTTGTTAATAGGTTAGTTCCTTGTCCATCTTTCACTGCATATGTAACTTTGGTATTTCCTATTCAGCAGTTCTTTGCTGTGCTGTATAGTATTTTCCTTGTCCCTTCCATATCTCTACCCAGGTCTTCCCCTATACGTTGCCAGAATTTTTACTTTTGCACTCTGTATTTTCAGCCTGACTTCTTAGTTCTGCATAGTTAATCCCGTCATCTTGTAGCATTGTTTCCATAAACTTCCGAAAAGATTTCATGTTCGCTTTCACTGCTTGTTCTATTTCATCTGTATGATTATATATGGGATGGTAAACAAAAGTTTCTTGTAAAATCTTTTACCCCGTTGCTTTTAGCTGTTATTTGATGACAACTTGTTTGATTCGTCAGTGTAATGCCGGAAGGAATTGTCCTAACCTAAGTATTTAACTAAACCTAACCTAATGGGAGAAGACAATAGCACCAGTCGAGCAGGGCAGTATTCCCAAGGTGGATGGAAAGCTGATTACAGGGATAGCCTAACTGGAGCTCCCGTTTCATCAGCCCTCGGGACTAGTTCCTGACCGTCCTTCTTTGCTGTACTTTTTAATTTTTTCAGTAACACATAAAGTAGGCCAGCATGCTTTCCAATACCCATTTCTCTAACTGCCAACATCAAATTACATGGCAATTACACACTACACTTCCTATTCAAAATTTAAACCATAATGGCTTTTAATAACCAAGCCTCGGAGTCCCCAGGGGAGGAGGGGACCATAAATGCCCCCACCCCCCATCATCCGCCCCTCTCCCGGTGACGACTTAACAAGTTGCCTGGAACCACTGTCTGACTCACATCTTCATTTCTGCAACATATGCAGCCTTTCCTCTAACTTTCTCTCTGTTGAGCACCATCTGTCCTCCTCTAAACCTTACCCTCTTTTCTTAACTGAGACTCAGTTGTCTTACGCAGGTGATAGTAAACCCTTCTCTGTATCCTCTTAGTTTCTCTATACTCATTTCAAAGCCAAAGGTGGCAGTTGTGTATATGTACGCAACGACTTATCTTGCTCTCGTGTTCTTGAACTTGATTCTTCTGAATTCTCTACACTCTGGCTTCGGCTTTCCTGTCATTCTCTGACTAAATCTATCTGTGCTGTCTACTTTTCCCTTAATTCTACTGACTGAAAAATTCTTCGACTATCTTACTTCTATGATGGAACACATCTTATCCATTTCTCCTTTCCCTGAAATCTCCATTCTAGATTTCAGTGTTCACCACCACCTATGGCTCTCCTCTCCTTTCACTGATCCACCTGATGAACAAGCTTACGTCTTTTCTATCCTTTATGACCTAGCGCAATTTGTACAGCACTCTCTCTGTATCCTTGACCGCCTTGGAGAGAGTTCCAACATACTTGATCTCTTCATTACAACTAATCATTCTCCTTACACTGTTAATCTTTCCTCTCCGTTGGGTTCCTCCAATCTCAACCATATTACCTTAACCTGTCCTATCGCTCTAGTACGGCCTGTTGACCTTCCAAAGAAATGTCGCTTGTGGCACTTTGGAGCTGCGGATTGGGAGGTCCTCAGGCAGTACTTCATTGATTTTCCCTGGAATAATTATTGCTTCCATGGCCGGGAGCCATCTGAGTGTGCCATGCGCATTACGGAGGTTATTCTCTCAGGCATAGAAGCATACATTCCTTTCTCATATCCTTTGACTAATGCAAGAAAAACTTAGTTTAATAATGCTTGTTCTAATGTTGTCCACAACAAGGAGAGGTCATATAAAAGGTACCAGTGCCAACCCACCCCTGAGTCACATATTTTTTATGTTTCTGCCCGGAATCGTGCTAAGCGTGTTCTTCGCTGTGCTAAAAATAATTTCATCCATTATAGAAGCTCTCAAATCTCCAACTCGAACTCTTCCCGCTCCTTCGGGCGCCTTCCCAAAAACCTTTTTAGCAACTTTGCCTGATTGCCTGATCTTTCTTCCCTCCTCTGTTCTACTCTGATGGCTCTGTAGCTGTATTTTCTGCTGATAAAGCAGATCTCTTCACTCTGACTTTCTCCTCCAATTCCACCTTAGAGATTCCGATGCTGTTCCTCCATCAATTACCCCCTCTGACTTCCTCATGACTGACATTAAAATATCTTCAACTGATGTATTTTCTGTCATGACTGGCCTCAATACTAACAAGGCATATGGGCCTGATGGAGTCCCTCCTGTTGTCCTCAAGAACTGTGCTTCTGTGCTTACACCCTGCCTAGGTAAACTCTTCAGCCTTTGTCTGTCAATTGTAGCATCCTTCCTGCTGGAAGTTAACAGTTATTCAGCCATACCCAAAGAAGGTGACCCTTACCAACCCTATGACTATCACCCAGTTGCTCTAACATCCTGCGTCTCAAAGTTTTCGAGTCAGATCTTAACGAAAATTTTTAAACCATCTTTCCTATCACAATCTTCATTCTGATCCTCAGTACGGGTTCCGTCAGGGTTGCTCCACTGGCAATATTCTCACCTTTTATTTATCTTTTTTTTTTATGTGTACGACTCTGGGCATAGGCTTCACAGCCTGCTATCAAGGCCCAGTAGTCCTCCTACATACCATACACCTCTACATGTCACCACTTCGGCGCTAACACCCACTGTCCATATTGAATACATGCTAGGGCTGTCTCATACAGGACTGGTGTATTGGTATTAACTGGGGTATTTTTACGACATGTCAGATTCCTGGTCATCCTCCTTTCGGGACTTTGGCGAAAGTTTTGCTATCGCACTTGACATGTCAAAGGCTTTCGATCGAGTATGGCATAAATCTTTAGTTTCCAAACTGCTCTCTTACGGTTTCTATCCTTCTATCTGTGCCTTCATTTATAGCTTCATATCTGGTCGTTCTATAGCTGCTGTTGTAGACGGCCAGCGTTCTTCTAGATTTATCAACTGTGGTGCTCGTCGTGGGTCTGTCTTATCACCAACTCTATTCATTTTATTCATCAATGACCTTCTAAGCTGTACATCTAACCCTATCCACTCATATGCTGATGATTCCACCCTTCACTTTTCTATATTGCTTCCTGCTGTGTCCATCTCATCAATTAGTTCAACAAGCAAGGATGACACTATGGCTCGTATCTCTGGGTATAAGTAATCTTGTTGTTTTTAATGCATCAAAGACTTAGTTCTTACACCTATCAACCTGACAAAATCTTCCACAGGATTACACACTAATGTTGAATAATATCCAGATCAATCCTGTATCATCCTTAAACATGCTTAGGGTTTCATTCACTCGGGATTAAATATCTGCGTCCAAGAGATTCAGTGTGCTAATCCGACTCCGTACCTTCTTTATCACTGAACAGTTGTTGACTTTATACACGGGTTTTATTCGCCTCTGTGTAGAGTAAACCTCTCATGCGTGGGGAGCTTTCCCACATACAGCTATTGTCAAGAAGGTGAAGTCAAAGACCTGTCGACTCATTAACTCTCCTTCTCTTACTGGCTCCCTTCAACCTGTGTTTCTTCGCTGCACTGTTGCATCTTAATCTATTTTCTATCGCTACTTCAATAGTCACTGCTCCTCTGAACTGTCTGCTTGCATCCCTCCACTTCTACGACGGGCGCATAGCACCAGTCTAGCAACAAACTATCATTCCTTTTCCGTCCAGCTCTCTAATGCAGGAATTAACCGTTACTCCTAGTCTTTCATTTATGCAACAGGTCTGCTCTGTAACTGTCTCCCTCTGTCAGTATTTCCTACTTCCTATGACCTACAGTTTTTCAAACGCAGTGTGTCCTGGCATCTCGAAATGAACTGATCTTGAATCTGGCTCTCTGTTGTATTGTTTTTGTTTTATTCTTGGAAGGAACAGTTTGCGGGCTCCTGGACTTTCGTTCCTTCTTCCTTGCATTAAAAGAAAAAGCTTAACTGTACCTAAAAATTCAACCTAGCCTAACCAAACCTAAACTAACCTTAAGTTGGGAAAATAGAAAATGAATTCCACATTTGAGTACTTTAAGTTTCTGCCATTACATATGATACCAACAATCTTGCGTTCGGCTTACGGAACGTGATGATAATAATTGGGGACTAATTTTTCAGCAGGAAAAGGTAATTAATCACCTTGAAAATAGTAAGAAAAATAGAGAAAACAAACTGGAGGAATATGAATTAAATTTGTAAGGTCTTTCTGCTGCGTATAGTAAAGCGTTCTTTTATCGAAAATGACTCTTGCAGACCTTAGCAAAGGGGTACTCATGGCCAACAGTCTTGCTAACACGGTGCTCTAGCCAGCTGATCAGCTTCGTAACTATAAAGTTGTATTGTAAATCACTCTCTACCATACTTTTGTTTAATTGTTTATGGTGATATTTGGTACATAGCAATATTGTGCAATAATGATCAGGAAAATCGTACATTTTTTTAAGTTATACTTCTTTTACTTTCGACCATGGTTTCCCTAATTCTGTTTTTCCCCTATAAAGTTAACACCACAAACCTCGGTTTTCCCATCCAGGTGGTTTTCAGGAACCTAACCCCCCTGGTTGGGGGGGGGAGTAATGTATTTCAATTTGCCACCGCTGCATAAGCTTACTGGAAAACCTTTTGCAGTGATTAGGTTTAATAAAAGCACTATTTCAGTCTTACGGGTAAACAGAGCACACAGAGACAGAAAACCAGGAAAGGACTGGCCTTGCTCGAGAGTCTCTTGAGTGTGTGGAGATTTGTTATTTGAGGGAGCTGTTGCCTCTACTGACACTGAGAGGGCTGTCATTATATGCTAAGAGATTCCTGTATGCAGCATATGCTGAGAGTATAATGCTGTATGGTAGTGAGACCTGGGCAGTAAATGAAGAACTTATTCATAGGCTCAAACGTAGAGACGGTAATGATTAGATGAATGTGTTGTGCGTGCTTGAATGACAGGCGTGGGGGCGGGAGGAGAATTCCGAATTTAAGAAGGGTGGGACATGAATGTTGTAGTGCTGTGATTAGAAGGGGTAGACTGAGATGGTTAGGGCATGTGGAGTGGACGGACGATGACAACTGAGTCCAGACGGTAAGAGGTGTGGACGTTTTGTGTATTACAGCGAAAGGCAGACCGGGAAATTAATGGGAGGAAGTCATGGCTTTTTAATTCAAGGATAAAGAACTGAATAGAAAGGTTGCAAGAGATAGAGTACCATGGATAACCGTCAACAAGCGACCAAGAGAGACATCCAAGCGTGCTGGGGCCGTTATAAACGAATGAGTGAACGGACAAACGAAAAGCTGAAAAATATTACATAGTAATAACAAGAATAAAATAGAAACTTTCTTGTCGTAATGAAAACAGGAAACGTTAAGAATGAGGGTGAAATTGTTTATTATATTTTACACATGGTGAATCGTTATGCTGTAACGAGTTTTATCAGCTGCCCATAGCCAGAACAAAATCTCCTCATAACCCTTTCTGGGATAAAAAGTTTGCCAGTTACTGTCTGACGTTAACTACAGTAAAAAGAATAAACAACAACAAAACTACCCCCCCCCCTGTGGCGGGGGGGACACAATCTGGCCGCACTATGGGGAGGTACTACTACTCTGCGGCCATGTTGTGTTAGGAAGAATATTGCCACAGTATTCCCTGCGTGTCGTAAAAGGCGACTACAAGGGGCGGGGTGAGGGGACTAGGGACCCCCTCCTCTGTTATTTAGTTCCTAAAAAGAGACAGGCCAGAGAAAGGGATGAGGGATGGAGTTATCCCCGAACCCTAGATTGGGTCTATGAATGTGCGTGGATGTAGTACGATTGAGGCTAAAAAGGAGGAGATTGGGAGAATGTTTGTGAGAAGAAAGTTGGATGTGTTAGCTTTGAGTGAAACGAAGATGAAAGAGAAGGGTGAGTCTATGTTTGGAAGTGTGAATGGAAGTTTGTCAGGTGTTGATAGAGGAAGGGCAGGAGAAGGTGTGGCCTTGTTAGCGAGTCCGGAAGTACAGCAGTGTGTAATTGAATGGAATGAGGTGTCATCGAGACTGATGTGGGTGAAAGGGAAAGTTGAAAGTGAGTTGTGGGTGTTTGTGAGTGCATATGGGCCTGGTAGTGAAAGGGATGAAGAAGAGAGGGAGTCTTTCTGGAATGATATTGATGAGTGTCTGCAGAGTTTTGGAGCGAATGTGAATGTGGTAATGACGGGAGATCTGAATGCTAGAGTGGGAAATGTAGCAGTTGAAGGTGTAGTTGGTAAGCATGGTGTGCCTGGAAGAAATGACAGTGGGGAACGAATGATAGCAATGTGTGTTGAGCGAGAGATGGTGATTGGAAATATGCTGTTTGAGAAGAAAGATATTTATAAGTACACATGGGTGAGACAGGAGTGTGGAAGGGTTGTTGATAGAGCTCTGATGGACTATGTGGTTGTGTCTAGGAATGTAATAGTAAGATTGTTGGATGCGAGAGTTCTGAGAGAGGAGGGTGCAGGTATGTCTGACCACTACCTGGTGGAGGGAAAGTTAAGAGTAGGTAATAGATGGGTGAGAGCTAGGAGGGTTTGGTGTGGCAGGGAGGTTTTGAAAGTGAGTGAGTTGGATAAAAGAGAGAAAAAGATAGAGTATCAGGAGAAATTGAAAGATGAGTGGAGCGCAGTGAAAGATCGGGAAAATGGCAGTGTGGAGGAGGAATGGCAGTTGTTTAAGAGTGCTGTGATGGGTCATGCAGAAGAGGTGTGTGGTGTGAGACGTGTGGGTGGTGGTGTAAGAAAAGGAAGTGAATGGTGGTGTGAGGAAGTAAGTATGGCTGTGGCTGAGAAGAGACGTGCATATGAAGTGTGGCTGCAGAGGAAGGATGAGGTGTTATATGAGAGGTATAAGGAAAGGAGGAATAGGGTGAGAAGGGCTGTGCGTGATGCTAAAGTGGCAGCAGATGAGAGGTGGGGTAGGCGGACGACTGAGAATTTTCAACAGAATAAAAAAATGTTTTGGAAGGAGGTGAAAAGGGTGCGAAAGGGGGAGTCTGGTAAGGAAGAGCAAGTAAAAGCAGAGGATGGAAGGATGTTAATTGAGTTGGATGCAGTAAGGAAGAGATGGGCAGAGTATTTTGAAATATTGTTAAGTGTAGAGGAGGAAAGGGTGGCTGAGATTGTGGTGGATGGAAGGGTGCAAGGAATAAATGTGTTGGGAGAGTTGAATGATTCTTTGATCACGAAGGAGGAAGTGGAGAAGGCAGTAAAGGAGATGAAAACAGGAAAAGTTGCAAGTATGGATGGGTGTGCTGTGGAATGCCTGAAGGGTGGTGGAGTGACTCTTGTTGACTGGTTACTAAGATTGTCGAATGTGTGCTTTGTGAAAGGTATGGTGCCAGTTGACTGGGCAAGTGCTTGTGTGGTCCCGTTGTATTAAGGCAAGGGTGATAAGTATGCATATACTAGCTTTAGGGGTATAAGTCTGTAGAGTGTTGTAGGTAAGGTGTATGGTAGTGTGTTAATTATGAGAGTTAGAAAGGATACAGAGTGAGTGATTGGTGAGGAGCAGTGTGGCTTTAGGAGAGGGAGGGGATGCATGGATCATGTGTTTGCTGTGAGACAAGTGTGTGAAAAGTATTTAGCGAAAGGCAAGGATTTGTTTTGGGCATTTATGGATTTAGAGAAAACATATGATAGAATTGATAGGGAGGCTTTGTGGACTGTTTTAAGATTGTATAGACTTGATGGTAGGTTACTAAAAGGGGTGAAAAGTTTTTATGTAAATAGTAGAGCATGTGTAAGAGTGGGAAATGCTGTGAGTGATTGGTTTCCCATGAGAGTGGGGCTGTGACACGGATGTGTGATGTTGCCTTGGTTGTTTAATATTTACATGGATGGTATTGTAAGGGAGGTGAATGCAAGAGTTTTAGGTGGAGGTCTGAGTCTGGTGAATGTTGATGGTGGAGAGTGGAATCTGAAACAGCTGCTCTTTGCAGATGGTACTGCACTAGTGGCTGATTCAGAGGAGAGATTGAGACAGTTGGTAGAGGAGTTTGGAAGGGTGTGTGAAAGGAGGAAATTGGAAGTAAATGAGAATAAGAGTAAAGTGATGAAGTGTACGAGGTTGGTAGATGGTAGGGGGATGAATATAATTTTGAATGGCGAGTTGCTTGGGGAGGTAGAGTGTTTTAAATATCTAGGATCACATGTTGCTGTGGATGGAAGAATAGATGCAGAAGTGAAGTTTAGAATAAATGAAGTAGGAAAGGTGCTGAGAGGAATGAAAAAAGTGTTTAGATGTCGTTCGCTTAGAATGGATGTAAAGAGAAGGCTGTATGAGGGTGTTGTGGTACTGACTGCGTTATATGGGGCTGAAACATGGAATATGGGTGTAGCAGGGAGGAAAAGTTTGAATGTAATGGAGATGAGGTGTCTGAGGAGTATGTGTGGAGTGACGCGTATGGATCGAGTGCGAAATGATGAAGTGCCAAGGAGAACTGGAGTTGTTCGGGAGATGGCTGGTAGAGTTGAGCAGAGGGTGTTGCGATGGTTTGGGCATATGGAGAGAATGGATAATGAGCGATTGGTGAAAAAGATAACTAGATCTGATATGAGAGGTGTAAGGCTGAG
Organism: Coenobita brevimanus; assembly: GCF_032717465.1. NCBI lineage: Eukaryota > Metazoa > Arthropoda > Malacostraca > Decapoda > Coenobitidae > Coenobita > Coenobita brevimanus. The sequence continues at coordinate 20,991,430 of NC_137006.1, read as the reverse complement.
AGGAAGACCACGAATAGGATGGATGGACAGTGTGAAGAGAGTGCTGGATGCGAGAGGGATGTCTGTTGAGCAAGGAAGAGTGGCTGTGCGTGACAGAAATAAATGGACAGAAATTGTGAATGAATAAGTGATGACGCAGCCCTGAGGGGATATTCTCCTGCATTTGGTCTGATCAGCTAGTCAGGTTAGGTGCGGGTAAGGGGATGGGTCTGTTATGATGTGGCAGGGGTAAACCAGTTCTGCTGTCGGGCCCTGCTGCGGATGTCACTGATTGCATTGCACAGTTGACCCTTGTGCGATATGGTGCGGTGAGGATCTGTCCGTTCTCCCCTTTGGGGCTAAGATGCGAATGAATGTGTTTGAATTGATGAGTAAATTGGGAGTGTGTCGTCCTGTCTCGGCTACCTCCCTTTCCTTGGGGGAAGCAGCCTAGGTATATAGATAGATAGATAGGGTTGTTGTTGTTGTTGTTGTTGTTGTTGTTGTTGTTGTTCCAGGTTCATCCGTAAAGTAACCTGATGGACTAAGAGATTGGCGTTGCTTTTGTACATTTCACCATTATGCATTTGAAGGATAAGGAGGGTATAGGAATTTTACATAACGAGGCAAAGGGGCCACTAGCTTACATCAGTGTTACCACGCGCATGCTTAACTCTGCAGTACCTATTTTAGGCAAATATTAAAAGTTAGTTATAGTGCAAAAAACCTTCTGCCGGCCGTGGGGCTTCTCTGGAATTAGAAAAATCGTTTTTTGTTTGTCGAATAATATATCGCTATAAACTTTGCAAATAAATTTGATTATAGAGAGGGATACTTTCACACAGTGATTCCTATATTACTAAGCAACGGATGCTATACTGATGCTTTGCTTCACTCCTTCCTTGACCCCAGAAAAGAGAATAGAGGCCTGCAGTAGACGGACATATTTAGCCTGCAGTCCATCGAGTTTTCTTCCAGATCAGCAAGGAAACACAACGACAAGCACTAGCGAATTTTTGTGGTAAATCCTTTATATGCCTAGAACTATTTACATTAAGTTAAACAGCTGAACCAGAACTTAAAGAGACATTTTATATGAATAAATAAAATAAAATTTGCACTTATATAGAAATAAAAAATTTGCATCATTATCCTCCTACTTTATTTCAATGATCACTGTCTATCTGAAATGTCTGCTTGAATCCCCCCTCCATTGCGATTAGTGAGCAGCAACTGTTTGGCGACACACTCTCATCTAGTTTTATATACAACTCTCCAATACATGATGTAACAGTTAGTCTTAGTTCTTCATGTATGCAGCAGGACAATTTTAGAAGAGTCTTCCTCACTGTGTATTTCCTTATGACTTCACATCTTTTAAACACAGTATGTACACGCTACTCAAACTGAGCGGATCTTGAGTTTAGTTATCTTCAATTCGGGTCTTCCTGAAGACAGCAACTTCTCTATGAACTTCCAGCCATTAGTTCTTTCATTTTATTAAACACACACACACACACACACACACACACACACACACACACACACACACACACACGAACTAAGGCATTTGAGCATGAAAAGCTCAAGATGCTAGTTGTCTTGGAAATTACATTTTTTTAAATATATATGTCCCATGGCCAGGTAAATCAGAGCAATGCGAGCTCATCTTGAGATAACTGTTCTCAAACATCAATTCTACATCACTTACTTCCAATGTCCCATCCTCGCCAGAACCACAGATCCGGCCAATCTCATCCACTTCGTGTCTCACCCCAGTTTTTGTGCCCCCAGACTCCTCTCTTCTCTGAAAATGGTTTGAAACAATCCTTCACTGCACTCAAGACACGCATCCTATAACACAAACCTTCCCAGGGTACTTTTTACTCCCCCAGCCTCACATCGCATCATAGTTCTGGCCCATTCCACAAATTTCATGGCGCGAAGCACGTCACGGAATCGACGAATGCTCGTGTTTTCTGTCACCTGTCAGAAAAAGGAAAAAGGATATTCTGTGGCGCATCATATACTAACTCTCTTACTTCCTCCACTGTGGAATGCAAAGTCTTTTGTCATACAGTATTATTTCAAAGCTGGAATTGTCAGTGTCTTCGGTATACTCGTACATCCCCACCTTAAGACGTTAACTCCTTCTCTTCGATTACGTGCTTACTCTTTTATTTTTATTTGGAGAGACGTTTGTAATGAAAGAATTATATATGGGTTTCTCTGACTCCCATTACTAGAGACCTTTCTCAAGTTGAACAAATTCGTCTCGATGTAGCGAGAGTGAATTCTATCTATCTATCCATTGCCAGACGCCATAATCTCGTTAGGGGTGGCCATTTGACTTTGAGTTATTTGTTTTACGGGGAGGGGAACTAACCCTCCACCAACCCACTTGTTGACACGTAGGGAGCACGTATGGTATGGTTATATGGTTACCACCCAGCGTTGTAAATGGTTTCTTGGCTTACAGGAAACCATTTGGCTTGTCACTCAATGTAAAGCCACCTGTAAAGGAAAGAAAAGCAATAAGAAGTGACAGGAAAGATGGGAGCAATAGGAAGAGAGGAGGGCAGGCACAGAAAAAGAATGATAAAGGCTAAGGATGAAGTAGACAGTACTGCATCAAGTGAGTGGATGATGGTCGCCAGTCTTTCAAACGCAGTGTGTCCAGGCATCTCAAAATGATCGGATCTTGAATTTGGCTCTCTATTGTATTTTGTTTTTCTCTCGGAGGGAACTGTTACTGCGGGCTCATGGCCTTTGGTTCCTTCTTCCTCGCATAAAAAAAAAAAAACTACCACTAAGAGTGAATTGAAAAGACAGGATTAAAAGGGTTATATATGAGAAGAACGTACTGTATCTGTAGGCTGTCAAGCCTTCCTACATGCAAAGCCTACATGACTCATGATGATGGTTTCCATCGATACTTAACAGTTAAACAAATTGCCTGGCACCAGCCTACATCCCCCCTCGAAGGACATTCGGTACTGATCATATGGGAATATATATATATATATATATATATATATATATATATATATATATATATATATATGTGTGTGTGTGTGTGTGTGTGTGTGTGTGTGTGTGTGTGGAGAGAGAGAGAGAGAGAGCTGGGGGAACTCGCAATTCTAGGGGATTGAGGCTGCATTACTTTCTTCCTTCTTCTTTCACTTAATTATTATATCTCTTTTTCGATTTCTTCGTTCGTATTTTAGGATTTATCATTTTACTTGTTTAATATTCATAGAATAGAGTTGCCTAATTGTTAGGTGATGGGTCGATTGCAAAAACTTTGCGGCCACGTCACTTGGTTACAGCGTTCTCCTCTAATGAAGACGTCTGTTTCACTTTTGAAAGTTGTTAATCATTAGTTAATTATGATGAAACTATTGAGTATATTGGATATCGAGTGTTCGTAATACTGTAGATAATTAAGATAAATCACTTAAGGTAAGAGTCTACACCCCACTCCAGACACTATATCATTTGCCATATTTCGATATCATTCCTTCATATGAACATACAGTAATTGCATGAATTTATGTTGGAGGTAAGGTTTTCTTTTAAACAGGGAGTTATGACGAGAGGGACGTCTCTTGGCACAAATACATGGTGTTGGCTCCAGTGCCAGGTTGTAAAACCGTCCCACTACTCCCTTCTTATCCCTCAGTTGCACAATGGTGAACTGCAGGAGAAGAGCAACATCAGTCTATAGTTCACCGGGCTTAGTTTTCAAATGAATGTGCGTACAACACCAATAACCGCAATAATAGCCCCACACCCGAGAAATGTTCAACTGTGGTAACTTATACATATTGTTTATATTTTGGTCTCATTAATGTTATGCTATTGTTGGCAAACTTCTTTTCCTAGAAAGGGTTATGAGCAAACTTTGTTCTGACTATAATAAACAGGAAATTATACTCGTTACAGTATACCTATTCGGCATGTGTTAAGTTTTATATGCAATTTAACGTTCATAATCTTAACCTTTCCTACATTCATTACGATGACAAAGTTTCTATTTTATGTTTTCTATAACTAAGTCATTTTATTCTGCCTGCAGAAACATATTGAATCATAGGAATGCATGAGGTTTCCCGTATGCACTAGGTGCAAATATGAGGTATACAGATTTCATTGTTATGAAGATGTTAACACATACAGTATTTCAGCTACGTCAGCTTAAAGGTTTTGTTCTGTTTAACGCCCAGACGATAACGGTCCTTACAGAGAAACCGGTTTTGCCTAACGCCACTCCTGTTACACGGGAAAACCTAACTCGAAGTTGAATAAGAGCTACCAAGTTTTCTTGCGCTAACAACAGACAATTTGATTTGTTACAGGGGAATGCCTCGCCCGACACTTTAGTAATATAATTATTCTGCCAACAACAAAGTGACATTTTATGTTCTACGGATATAAGCCCATGACCATTCATTTTAAGCAACTGTAATGTACCCGTTTTCAGTATTATTGGAGTTTTCTTTATGTAACACCAGACGAATTTGATTACATTTAATTATTATACACTTAACATAGATATCCTTGGGGGAAACCTGGTCAAAATTATCTTTACGACCATTATTATTTTTTCCCAAAAATATAAATAGTTTCCTCTTAATTCATTCATCCACAAACAGAAACTCATATATAAGATAACGCTTAGTTCCAGTGGTAATGTTTAAAGGATATTATACACAAGTGTGTGTGTGTGTGTGTGTGTGTGTGTGTGTGTGTGTGTGTGTGTGTGTGTGTGTGTGTGTGTGTGTGTGTGTTACATCTGGCCGTTGTGAGCTAATATTATAATATTCTCTTGCTTTTACAAGAAACACGTGCGTGAGAGCGTGTGTTTATCCAGCACTCCCCATTACAAGACTTAACTCCAACCTCCTTGCAGAACCCTCCATCTTTCCTCATCTCAGCCTTTCTCTTTCTCCAACATACACAGGCACCCCGCCACTCAATGCTTTCCGTCTCGTTCTCCTTCCTGGTAACAAATTAATCCTTCTAATCAGCTCGCTGGTCACGTAGGGGGAGGGAGGTTAAAGTTTGTGAAAATCGGAGAGTAAAGCCATACTATTGCTTTGTCAGTTCGTTGTCTGTGTAATAGAAAGAAAACAGTACAAATATTTAATTCATATATCTTAGACTTGTCATTAGAGATGATGCCCCGGCACCGTTATTACTTTAATCATACCAATGAATGCAGTTCTTGAGATTAAGGGCTATAAACAGCATAAATGTGCATCAAACAACTGGGGTTCCCACATTCTCATGTTGGTTGGAGGTGGCACTAATGGAACAGCTACTATGACAGGACAGCGTAATGGTTACATATGGGCTCTTGAGATGATGAAGAATCCACTGCAGTGGGTTATTTGTCTACTGCATACAAATGAATTGCCATTGCGACATGTACTTGCCTACATCGACGGCACCACAAACAATCCAGACAGCTTTGAGGTCCCTGTCAGCAAACAAATGAAGGCACATTGTCTGATTGGGTAGTTGTGGGGTTCCAAAGTGTTCCCAGTCCAAACTTTCCTGAATTACCTGAGTCTGCTCTTGATGATCTGAGCACAGACCAACACCACGGCTACAGAATCAGCAAAGCTGTGATTTTAGGACTGGTAGACAGTGACCTATGGCTCCTTGAAGTTGACTCCTGGGTGCCGAATCCTACAGCACTACGTGTCTGTTGAGAAGCCCTCTGTCGGTCTGGTTCTACTGGCAGAGTTTTGTATCCTGGTGTACTTTCCTACATGGTTCAAGATCAAGTGCAACTGCAGGCTGACTGATGGAGTGAGGAACTATCAACTTGTCTGTCGGATTGCGAATTTACCAAATGTAGAGATCTGGGATGTCGCTCTGAAAGTGGTCAGGAGGAACTCATTTTTCGCGCATCCCGAGAACATCCCGCTGGCTATGCTGGGCGACGACAATGAAGAGATTCACAGAGAAGCAGAGGAACTCATAAAAACTCTTCGGAATAAGAACCTGGAAGCTAAAGAAGTGAGGACTTTCAACACCGCATTACAAACATGAACACACCGGACATACAACAACCACTTGCCATCAGGAATTTTTCAGACACAGACATTGAAGAAATCCTGCACCGACCACTCAAACTCGAGCACCCATGTCATAATCAGTTGGTTGAGTGGCATGTTAAGCTTCAGCAAATGTGCCTGGGTTCGAGAGAAGAGACGGATCCATCCATCAAAGGATCAAATCACAACATCTTATGAAGAAATTTGAAATGAAGAAATTTGAAATGAAGAAGCAGTTGGTATGAAAACCATGTCATCTGATATAGTGCCAATGTTCCTCGAGTAAATCACTGATTCCCGACATACATGGGTGTCAATTTACATTCTTAGTGTATGTATTGTACTACAACTAGTTAGAAGTTGAAAGAAAACATCAATTTCATCGCAGAACTTGCTGTGTTATTGGAACCATAAGTATAAATTTATTATCAGAGACCAAATGTACCTGAAATCATCAAAAACAGACCATCTACTTGAAAAAAGTGAGGGTTGCTGGTATGCAGAAGATGGCAACCCCCCAAAAATTGCATTTTATCTAGTTTTAACATGTTTGTCAATGCTTTGTACCTTGCTTTTTTTTAATTGAATAGTTTTTTTTTTTCACTCCACCCTAATCTCTCTCTCTCTCTCTCTCTCTCTCTCTCTCTCTCTCTCTCTATATATATATATATATATATATATATATATATATAGAGAGAGAGAGAGAGAGAGAGAGAGAGAGAGTACGGTATATATATATCATCTCTCATCTCATCAGCCGGGAGTGTCCACTGCAGGACCGGCCTATCCCAACCAAAATGGGAACAATACAGCCAATGTATCTCTACCAACTGGCTTAGGTTGTCTGGTAGAGATTGTATGTAGGGTGAGAAGTGCTTGCAAGTGTAACTGTAGTGTTGGAGTCGCTTTGGATGTGTGTGTAGTCTGTGAACCAAGTGTAATTGGCCCGCGCTAGCCGACTGGGTGCAAGCATACTTTATAGCACGTGACACTGGTTCAACCACACCACACCTTATGTCCGCCAATGCAGTACGTGGCCAGAAGAACGCACCCAAAGTTTATTATCCTGGTGGGGCGCGAACCCTCGTTTTTCAGTGTATGAAAACACACACTCTTACCATCAGTATATATATATATATATATATATATATATATATATATATATATATATATATATATATATATATATATATATATTATTTGTTTATATATTTACTTATTTATTCATTTATATATTTCCAATGTTCTATTTGATTTCAGTTACTATGTCTACTTTTATTTCCGTCATTGCGTTATTATACTATTGTAGAGGGTGGCTCTTATCGTCTTGGCCTTCTTTTGCATTGTACCCACTTCCTGCCCAATCCCACCTTCGCATCCGTTCCAGTTATCTTTTCATTGTACTCCTCTGCAGTGGCATTCATACATCATTACTATATGGTTTTATATACATTCTGTGATTGTCTGATACAATATCTGGTCCTCGGATGTGGAAAGAAATGGCCAGTAACCGTTTCCCTGTATTTCGCTAGCATTTATTTCCTCTATCATACATGTTTACACACACACACACACACACACACACACACACACACACACATATCACACACACACACACACACACACACACACACATATATATATATATATATATATATATATATATATATATATATATATATTGTTACGGAACAGAGAAAGATAACGTACACTTTAAGTGAGAATACTGAGAGTCACTACTGTCCCGTAAAGTTCCTGGTTCAAAACAAAAGAGTTAGGTAAAATTACAAGTTAAAGTTTAATGCTCAAACTAACAACAAAACATTCAGGACTCATAAGGATAATGTAATGGCAAATAAACAGGTTAAATATATGGTTAACTGCAATAGCCTCTATTAACACGAAATTAGGCAAGAGTAAATTTATCTAAGTCAGCCCTGATAAAATGACAATACTGGATAATAGCTCCTCAGTGAATGCGAGATATATTATTGCTGAGTATCATACAAATTATTATCAAAAATGACTGACACAAAACCCAACATCAATCAAAAACCTCACTAGGCCTAAGAATTAACCTTATGCTACAGCAGTACAAGAAAAAATGCAATAACACTTATACTCAAATTACACACATGAATGTTTAGATGTTTGGAGATTTCTGAGCACTGTACAATAATAATATCTGTACAGGGGAGGACGTCCAGAGATGTGGTTAGTACAAAATGAGGAGCAGATCTAAGTGGCAATGATGCAGAGACTGAGCTCATTATATAGGGGCCAGGAGAGCTTTGATACAACTTGTGTTAGTTGGACTACGCAAATGAAGCCATGGGGACAAAGAGCTGAAAATCCTTCGCTCCCTGAATGATCAAGCAACAGAGAGAACGACTTACTCTACTCTTATACAGTAGAAGGGGGGACTGAGGCAGAAGTGCACGCTCGTGATCAAACATGCAGCAACTGTGCATTAAAATTACACAAAGGATGATGAAATCATAGAGCTATGTACAACACCTCCCCATTAAAAGAAAAAAGAAATTTGCACAAAGGAAATTTCTTATTACTCTTAAAACAATCTTACCCTCCTCCATATGGCATTACAGAACATGCAAAAGTCTTTCCTAATGTTACAAAACATGAGATTTCCCTAGCACGTTCAGTCATAGGTACTTGCCAGTATCCCTTTAACAAATCAAACTTACTTATGTACCTAGCCTCTTCCGATCTTATCTATGCAATACTTCACACGAGGGAGAGGGTAAGTGTCCTAGTTTTAGTTATCTGATTAACACGTCTGTAGTCAATGCAAAGCCGCTGTGACCCACCTGGCTTAGGGACCAGAGTGACAGGAGAACCATCCACTCGCCTCTGACAGGGCTCAATCATCTTGTGGTCCAACAGGTAGCCAAGTCTCCTTCTGGATGAGAGGAACTTTCACTTTGGGTTCACACGGCTATTCCAGGCACTTAATTGGCTTTATAGGCTCGAACATCACATCATGCATCAACACAGTGGTTCTTCACAGGAGTGGCACGAACACTTGAGGGTACTCCTGCAGTAATGCCGAAAACTCTTCACTGCCTTTCCTTGGGAGGTAGATGAGAAAGCTTAGTCTGGAGATCATTCATGATCACGAGATTCTTCACCTCTCCAAACTATCACTCAGGCTCATACTGCACGTGGGAGAGCTTCACATGCAGACTCGTGGAACAAGTTACAGTGCAGACTGGATTATTTTCGTCCCTGCCTGTGATATAACTTTAGCATGTTGATGTGACATAGTTGCTGTTGCCAACCTTTCTACGATCTGGTGTGGCGATAACATAGTTGACATCACTGAGTTTCTTCAGCTCCACGGAAATAAGGACCAATAGAAACTTGGCTTGAAGAGGTTGCCCATCAACTGGTAGCAGAATCAAAACCTGATCTCACTCCTGGCTGAAAGTGGCGTAACCTGGACTTCTTATCATACCAAGTCTTCATCTTCTCCTGAGCACCTCCTAAATTCTCTCTCGCCAGCTGTAAAGCAGTGGACAGCCAAGTTCTTTGAACTTCATTTCCGTACATCCAGCAGGTTGACGTCATCTTCCTCCGACAGCCAGCATTCCTTGAGTAACTTAAGGGGTCCTCTTACTTGCCCTGGCACAAACAGTAGAACTGCAAAAGGTGAGAGAGCCCAGTGATTCATTTGGGAGAGATTCTCTTGGTGGCACAAGCACCTAACAAATCATTCAAGACCTTCCCACATTATCCCAGTCCTTTCTGATGTTCCAAACAGTATTTCTTGAGCATCGATTTGAGTGTTTGATGATATCTCTCCAACGCTCCTTGGGTCTGGGGATGGTAAGCTGAAGACGTGATCTGGGTGATGCCCAACTCTTTCAGAGACTGTCCCTTCAAAACATTTGACATGAAATTACTTCCAGGTCTGGACTGTACCCCTCCCTTGGGCAGACCAAACTTTGTGAAGAACCCCTAGCATTTCCTTTAACCACGTTCTTTGCTGAGATGTTTCTATCACGGAATGGCTTCAGGATAACGAGTAGCCATATCAATCAGGGTCAACACATAAGACCCTTAAATCCTGAAGAAGTGCTTAGGAAGAGGGCCCACAATATCCACCAACACACGGGTGAAAGGCGCCTCAAAAGGAGGAATGGGAACTAGCTTTAGGTGCAACCTTTTCAGTCTGTTTACACATACTCTCCCACAACTTGACAGGGTGTGACAGAGTTCACTTACAATACCAGGAAACATCCCTGAGAAGATACCTGGCCAGTAGAAGTGTTTCAAAATGCGTGCCACAGTCTTCCTCACTCCAAGGTGTTCCTTACATCTAATTTAAAACTGCATCCAATCATGAGCCACTCGAATGATATCCTGCCTACAAACACGAGGGATGACAACTCCAAATGATGTACAACCTCCCATTCACAGTCGGCTGATGCTGTTGGGGGCCCTCGTCCACTTCCGCATAGCAAGTACTCCTGACTTTACATAATAACAAGTAGAAGCACCGGCTGACTCTTCTTCACTGTAAGCAGAGTTAGCTAGACCTTTCAACTCAGGGTCAGCAACCTGCAACTCAACCAACTCTTGACGAGACAAATTATCAACACTACGGGGTACTGCCTCATCTGGTGAGTGGTCCAAATTAGCAACAAAAGTGTCAGCTAGGATAACATCATCATCATCATTATCCTCTAAATCGCCAGTAACTTTAGACTTAGCCCTAGTGACAGCACATGCAGGGAACACATCAGGGACATCACAATCCTGGGACACAGCCACTGGCTCACTAGACAACTGAGGAGCTGGACACACTTGACTTCCACCAATATCATTTCCAAGTAAGAAAGTTACACCTGACATTGGGAGTGTCTCAACCAACCCAACCATAACGGAACCATTAACAAAACCATACTCTAAATTCACTCTGCACAGAGGGACAGAGAAATAAGTATTCCCTACACCTTGTAAGATTACAGTTTCATCAGAGGAATTAACATTAGAGCCTAGAACACTGGTCAGCATAAGGGATTGGCAAGCACCTGTGTCACGATATATTTTAACTGATTTCCTGTCATTACTGTCCAGAGGACTGACAAAACCATCAGACAGGAACATCAGACAGGAAATTAGCACATGAACTCTTGAGAGTGTCACCCACGTTACTGCTCAAAAGAGGAGCTCCATCATGAGAATTTAAGTTACCCCTCAAAGCAGGTTCAGTTAACTCAGTTAAAGAATTCTGGGAACTCTCAAGAGTGGACACTAGACCAATTGACTGAATATTTAAAGACTCCTTTTTGTTCACATCACGCTGTCTCCTGAAACATCTCTCCGTAGTATGACCAAGCTTACTACAATAAGAACGACATTTACTCTTTCTGAAATCTAGAGGTGAAGCTGAGGTATTTACTTCTGAGAAACATCATCTTTATTCTCTGTACCTGTTACTCTGTACTCTGAGTAGAGGCAACGTACTTACTCTCAAGCTTTCTCTTATTTCTCTCTAGAATATCTCTTGTGAGTGAGAACATACTCATCAGCTAAAACTGCAGCATCAGGCAAATTATTCTATCCTTTTTCTCATCAAGATATAGGCTTACATCTTTATAAATACAACTCTTTTGAAGTCCTCCAGCAAATCATCTGCTTAAATTTGTCAAAATCAGAATCCAGCATTCTTAGAATTTAACCACTGCTCTAACAAATCTTCTTTGATTTTTGCATACTCCAACATGGGATTGCTTATCTTGCTTGTAAGTTGTCCTAATTGTTACTCTATAAGCTTCCAGGAACAAGCTCATAGGTTTTTAAGAATCAAGCTCTTAACTACATCATAATTATCAGATTGATCCTGAGGCAAAGATGCATAAGTTACTTGAGCTTTGTCTTGCAGGGGTGAGAACAGTTTGAAGGAGTACTGGCCAATACTCCTTAGGCCAATTAAAACCTGTATTGGCTACCTCTCAATGGACAACTGAAAATACTTTGTTAAATCAGATTCATTAAAAGGAGGGACAAGTTTACACATTTTTAGCAGCATCAAAATCATCAGAGCTAGATGATCCAGTTCCACCTTGTTTCATGCGATACTCATGGTCTGCCTGAATCCTAGCAATTTCAACTTGTGCCTCAGGCCTCCTTAGAACGGGCCTGAAATTCAGCCTTCATCTTAACACGAGACTCCGCCTCCTTAGCCTTAGCCTCTGCAGAAGGCTAGCTGTAACTTAGCTAATTATTAATCTGCGCTTTTGCTCATTTTGGAGGAGTTACCATTAAACAAGCTTTCATTAATCATGTCAACAATTTGATCTTTAGAATGATGAGAGCAAACAGCAATTCCCAATTGTTGAGCAACAAGCTTAAGTTCATTCTTTGTTCTGTTTTCTATATCACACACTGTTTGCACATTTGACAAAAAATCTTTGGCTTCATCAAGTGTAGTAATAGTAGACATCATGAATAAGTACCAGTCACAAAATATCAAGCAATATCCTTATGATAATATCCTGAATATCCTGATAAGAGGTCGCCAAATTTATGTTACGGAACAGAGAAAGATAACGTACACTTTAAGTGAGAATACTAAGAGTCACTACTGTCCCGTAAAGTTCCAGGTTCAAAACAAAAGAGTTAGGTAAAATTACAAGTTAAAGTTTAATGCTCAAACTAACAACAAAACATTCAGGACTCATAAGGATAATGTAATGGCAAATAAACAGGTTAAATATATGGTTAACTGCAATAGCCTCTATTAACACGAAATTAGCAAGAGTAAATTTATCTAAGTCAGCCCTGATAAAATGACAATACTGGATAATACTCAGTGAATGCGAGATATATTATTACAGATACAAATTATTATCAAAAATGACTGACACAAAACCCAACATCAATCAAAAACCTCACTAGGCCTAAGAATTAACCTTATGCTACACAGTACAAGAAAAAATGCAATAACACTTATACTCAAATTACACACAGCTGCTAGATGTTTGGAGATTTCTTGAGCATCATACAATAATAATATCTGTACAGGAGGACACAGATGTGAACAAAATGAGGAGCAGATCTTAACGTGGCAATTGATGCAGAGACTTCAGTGAGCTCATTATATAGGGGCCATCTGTACAAGCTTGATACAACTTGTGCACAAGGCAATCAAGCGATACAAACATGAAGCCATTGGGACAAAGAGCTGAAAAATCCCGCTCTGAATAACAGAGAGAACGACTTACTCTAACTATAAAACGGTAGAAGTGGGGACTGAGGCAGAACACGCTCGTGATCAAACATGCAGCAACTGAAAGAGTTAAAATTACACAAAGGATGATGAAATCATAGGCTATGTTAACAACATATATATATATATATATATATATATATATATATATATATATATATATATATATATATATATATATATATATATATATATAAACGATACTCGTACAAAAATATCTATAGATTATGAGTCTCTTATAAATTATCTATCACAGTTTATATATTTTCAGTGTGTTGCTTTCATGTAGAACGTTTCTCTATATTACACAATATTGAGTTTTGCTTTTGTTTATCGTAGTTAAATATGCACAGTGGCGTATCCAGGGGAGAGGTAGCTCTGTTTGCCATGGAATCCACCATAATTGGTGACTTTCCAAATTTTTTGCACTGCCTCAAACATGACGGACGTTATCAAGATAACTGACGACGCGACTCAGAAGTTGCACTAATTGACACTTTGGGCCCATATTATATTATCAGCATTAGTGCATTGCCAAATTAGGTTTTCTACAAATACTGACATTTCATATATTGCACATCCACACATCAGACTTTTTTTTTATGTGAGGACGAAGGAAACAAAGGCAACGAGCCCGAAAACTGTTCCTTCCAAGAGAAAAACAAAATACAAGAGAGAGCCAAATTCAAGATCCAATCATTTCGAGATGCCTGGACACACTGCGTTTGAAAGACTGGAGATCATAGGAAGAAGGAAATACAGACAGAGGGAGACAGTTCCAGAGTTGACCTGAAGGACTGGGAGTAACGGTTAATTCTTGCATCAAAGAGTTGGACAGAAAAGGGGTGAGAGTTTGCGTCTAGTCGGGTGCTACGCGCCCGTCGTAGAGGTGGAGGATTGCAAGCAGACAGTTCAGAGGAACAGTGACCATTGAAGTAGCGATAGAAACGAGATAAAGATGCAATAGTGCGGCGAAGAGACAGAGGTTAAAGGGGGTCAGTAAGAGGGGGAGAGTTAATGAGACGAAAAGCCTTTGACTCCACCCTATTGAGAAGAGTTGTATGTGGGAAGCCTCCCCACACATGAGAGTTGTACTTCACGCAGGGGCGTATAAAACCCCTGTATAGAGTCAATAATTGTGCAGGGGTAAAGAAGGAACGGAGTCGGATTAGCACACCCAATCTCTTGGAAGCAGATTATACAAGAAATGTAATATGATCTTTCCAAGATAAGTCCCAAGTAAATGAAACCCCAAGCATGTTCAACGATGATGCAGGATTAAACTGAATATTATTAAACGTTAATGGGTATACCTGTGGAAGATTTTGTCGGGTTGATAGGTGCAAAAACTGAGTCTTTGATGCATTAAAAACAACCAGATTATTTTTACCCCAGTCAGAGATACGAGCCAAGTTAGACTGCACTAGTTTGTTCTATTTTTTAGGAGGAAGCTCGCAGACTCACTGCACCTCCCCCACCATGCATTATGTGAGTGCGGGTGAACCAGTCAGAATGTTTCAGAACTCTCCTGATTTTTTTCTGCACCTGCTCGTGATGTACAAGTTTTTTCTCTTAATCTTTCTTTCCCTGTATTTAACAGTCTTTCCGTTTCCTTTCTTATGTGCAGATATGATTTTTTCCAACTTCCAGCGCTTCTTCTTCCATTGTGCTGTTTTTCCTTAAGCTAAGATAACATGTATGATCAATACTATTTTATATTTCAGTACATATTTAACAAGTTAGTTAGGAGGTTATTTAGGTGTATGCGTGACTCAATGTACAGTACACTGAAAGGCTATCTATCTATCTATCTATCTATAGCCCGACGCCCTAATCCCGCAAAGGGTGGCCGCAGACAAAACGCCTCCAAGTCACTCTGTCACCCACCATTTGACTCCCCTCCCCCCAACTCACCCCCCCCTCCCTCATATACCTCTCAACTCCATCCCTCCACCTCATCCTCGGTGGACTACCCTCCCTCCTCCCTCCACCTCACTTTCCATACATACACCTTCTTAGTCAGTCTTTCATTCTCCATTCTCTCCACACATGTCCAAACCACCTTCAGTGTATTTCTCCCTAATCTTTTTCAACCACATCCACATCTACCCCACAACGTTCCTATTTGATTTCTTCATTCGTACTTTTATATCCTGTCCTCCACGTCACTCCACATGCTCCTCTCAAGTAACTCATTTCCCACTGCTCTCACTCTTGATCTGTTCCACTTCCTTGCCCAAGGTCCACGCCTCCGCTTCCATACGTCAGGGTAGGGATCACAATACTCCATCATGCAGTGACTTCTTAACTTCCATACTCACCTCCCTATTTCTCATCACTGCTTTCAGTGTACCAACAACCTTTCTTCCCTGCTGTACCCTCTTTCACGTACTTCATCCCCCAAAGTTCCATCCTTACCATCACACTACCACACAGTACATGAATGCACTCACATTCTCCATATCCTCACCATCCAACCTCACTGCACACTCTGTGACTTCATTCCTCTTGCAAACACCATAACTTTACTTTTTGTTTACATTAACTTTCAGCTTCCTCCTCTACACCACACTGTCCCAAATTCATACACCAAACCTTGCAACCTCCATTCATCTTCACTCAACAATACTGTATCATCAGCAAACAGCAACACCGGAAGCTTCCAAATCTCACCCCTCATTCATTAGGGCCACCCCACATCCACTGCCCTACCTTGCACCTCCTTTACAACCCCATCCATATATATATTAAACAGCCATGGAGACAAAACACACCCCTGTTTCAGTCCCACATTGAGATCAAAGAACCTCTACAGCTGGCCTCCATCCACTGCAGACAGTAGCCCTAGCTCCCTCGTACAGACTCTTCACAGCACTCAAATAATCGGTCTCCACTCCATATATTTTTAATACCTCCACATACCTTGCCTGTCTATTCTGTCATAAGTTTTCTGACGACGCAAGTCCATGAAGGCAGCATAGCCACTTTCCTTTATATTATCTAGATAGTGCTTCTCCACTAAACATCTTAGGAACAAATATTCTGATCTACACACCCTTTTCCCCCTTCCTAAATCCCCCTTGTTCTTCTCCAATTAGCTCCTCTGTCATATGCCTAACCCTATCAATGAGTATTCTACCATATATTTACTACTTAGTCACACTAAGAAGGCAAATACCTTTATGGTTACCACATACTTCTTCTCTCCCCTTTTCCTTGTACAGAGGAACAATTATACCTGATTTCCAGTCCCCCGGAACCCCTCCCCCTTCCCAAGCCAATCTACACAACTTCCACATCCACTCCACAACAATCTCACCCCCATACCTAAGCATTTCACCACACCCTCCATCAATCCTCAGAGACTTTCCTAGCTTAATCTTCTTCATCGCTTCCACTACTTCCGACCTACTGATTTCTTCCTCCCTGTCCTCATCATCTCTTCTCCCAGACATTCCCCAACCGCTTATACTCACACTGCTCCCCACTGTCTACATTCAACAAATCCCTATTCAAAGTGCTCCTTCCATCTCCTCAATTTCTCTCTCTTCTCCACCAACAATCTATTATTCCTATCTTTTCACTCCCCTACTATTTCGCCTTTGACACTGCCCATTCTTTACACTCTCCTTCCAAAACAATTTCTTCTACTCTCCGTCCACTTACACTCAGATTCAACTCCAAACTCTTCATCCACTCTTCTTCTTACTCTCCTTCACCAGTCTCTTAACCTCCCTTTTCCTCAGCTCACATATACTCTCTTCTTACTCTCTCTCATCTTCTCTCCCTACATCTACTCGCCCACCATTCACCATATGCCTTCTTTTGTTCCACAGCTCGTTTCACTTTCATATCATTCCACCATGCTGTCCCTTGCACACCCTCTGCATCTCCTCCTCACTCCACAAATTCACACACGCTGCGCTTATCTCTTCCATGAATATCTTACATACGTCTTTCCACCCTTCCATCTGCTCTAGCTCATACCTTCCCAATCTTTCTTCCACTGTGCTCTTATACTCTGTCATTTTCTCACTATATTGCAATTTCTCCACTTTCTCTGCATAGAGCTGCCTTCCTTCCTGTCAAACAACTCACCTTCGTCTCCTCAACCACTTTCTTTGCAGTTCCACCTGGCCATCACTTCAAGTGATGGTCCGAGACTCCCATTCCCCCACCCTCTGACACCCTTATTGCATCCAACACTTGTCTTCTTCTCATTCGCTCATCCACACACACGTAGTTCTATCATTGCTCTTCTCTGCTCAACATGTCTTCACCATCCATCCTCCTCATTACTCTATGGTCACCGGTAGATCATCTATGATTTAGGGCAGGTGTTGGCTATTGCCAACTCCCTACCAGCAGAGATGTCCACCAAAGCACTACCATTCCCATCTACTTCAGCTGGCACACCCCACTGACCAACCACTCCATCCACTCGTAAATATTCCCAACTTTGCCATTCATGTCTCCAATCAACAGCACTCTCTTTGCTCCTCTCCAAACTTGTCCATACATGCTTCTGCTCTCACTAAAAACTCATCTTTCACTCTTGCCACTCGATCCTCTGTTGGAGCATACACACATACAATCGCCCATGCTTGTACACCTACTTTCATCCTCAACCCATACAATTCTTGTACACTAATTGTCCAACACACTCTCTATCTCTTCCACTTCTTGCTTATCTCTAAATCCAGACATACTCCCAAAACACATCCTTGCCCTCTCATTCTCACTGACTCCCGCACATATACTCTACAACCGTATTCTACTTGTCTCACAGCTTTGACCTTTCCATTTAGTTTCAGTCAATCCACATATATCCACTTTTGCATCCTCAAGCACCTGGACAATCTCTCTTTCACTTCATCATTCACTCCCTCTGTCACATTCCATGTTCCCACCCTCAGAATGTCCTTTGTCCGTTTCCTTACAAGTCGTCAACGACTTATGGTCCGTCCGGGTCCGAGGCGCTTTATTTGCTTTTTTAGTTAGTTCTTTTACGGTAACAACTCACTCGCACTAGAACTTTTAGTCGCCTTCGTACGACAAGCAGGGATACTGGGGGAGTAGATTTGAAACCCCCTATTTCAGGGGTAAGAGACAATAATTGTCGATGCTGCTGGCTTCTCACAAGTGCAAAGCGCAACCACCTTCAGGAATTATTGCAAGTGCACGTTTCTCACGCCCTGCCTGCATTTAGGGACACATACATTAGTTAGTCGAGAGCAGGGTTGTTGTTGAGGAATACTGTCCTCCATAGTACTCAAGAATAAAGCAACGAACATCAAAGATGCAGTTTGTTATACCCTTTCTTCCTCACATGTTAGTATGAGTATTCCCCTTCAGCACATGGGTGTAAGATTATCTTCTCTTCTGCCATTAAGTAACAGATAATCTCCTATGCAAATCTCTATCAGTTACGATCAAACTGAAAATAACAACTCTCCTAAATAGAATGGAAATAGTTTCTTGGCAACGAAAATTAAAAGTAATGAATTGCCAACTCGGGCTGAATGGGGGTAATTTTTTGGGTTTTCCTTTTTTCGTATTTTTTTCTTTTTTGCCAGATTAATCATTAAAAAAAGGGAAAAGACTCAGTTGCTACGATCACTACCTGACACGGGCTGACATCTGCTCTCCACTGTTTTGATTGCACAGCCATTTTCAGGGTCCCTTTTTTTTAATGTATGTTTGCAATTTTATGAACTCCTGTTATTTGTTCAATCCTGCTCTCTTTTTCACGTTTGCTTCACAGTCGTTGGTATTTGTTCTGGATTCGTACTTACAGCTCAGCTCCTCGAGAATAAAATATTTAAAACTTTCCTATATCGCATTCATCCTTTTGCTACATCATACATCCCCGCATGTATATCCCTCACTTAGCACCACACACTCGCAACACGCACACCCACACCTTAACAGCAAACACACGACCGTTTCACTCCACACATGTATTCTCTCTCTCTCTCTCACTGCGTCTCTCTCTCATCTCTCTCTCTCTCTCTCTGCATTTCTCTCACTCTCTCTCTCTCTCTCTCTCTCTCTCTCTCTCTCTCCACCCACACCAGGATCTAAGCCCTTCGTCTTGTTTATCCCAGAACTTTTTTTATTGAGTCGGTAAGTGGATAAAATCTAGGGTGTAAAAGTTAACTTCATCAGAACCTGGCACAGTATCAGCAACTACTTCAATTCCATGACATAATTTGTACTGAAAACGACTTTATTCAGCTTAGGTGATTTTACCAGTAGCAAGAAAACTAATTATTGACTGCTATTTCAAACACCGACATTTCAAGAATCTCTCACCCAGTTGTGTATAATGGCCTCACGGTAGCAAGAATGAGAGTCATCACATTGTGAGAGATAAGTATCTCTTGCATAAAAGGATGTCTATCTATCTATCTCATATTACCTCAGGCTGCAGTGTCCTCTAAGGAAAGGGAGGTAGCCGAGACAGGACGACACACTCCCAATTTACTCATCCATTCAAACAATTCATTCCCATCTTAGCCCCAAAGGGGAGAACGGACAGATCCTCACAGCACCACACTGCACATTACAACAACCAATGCAATCAGTGACATCCGCAATTTGGCCCGACAGCAGAGCTGGTTTTACCCCTGCCACATCATAACAGACTCATCCCCTTACCCTGCACCTAACCTGAAATAGCTGATCAGACCAAATGCTGGAGAATATCACCTCAGGGCTGCGTCATCACTTATTCATTCACACTTTCACTCTCACATCATGGTCTCAGTCATGCACAGCCACTCTTCCTTGCTCAACAGACATCCCTTTCCCTGCATCCAGCGCTCACTTCACACTGTCTATCCATCCTATTCGTCTTCCTCTTCAGCCTTACAATTCCTCTCACATCAGATCTAGTTATTTTTTTCACCAATCGCTCATTATCCATTCAATCCACATGCCCAAACCATCGCAATAATCCCTCTGCTCAACTCTACCAGCCATCTCCGAACAACTCCAGTTCTCCTTCTCGCACTTCATCATTCCGCACTCGATCCATAAGCGTCACTCCACACATACTCCTCAGACACCTCATCTCCATTACATTCAAAATTTTCCTCTACTGCTACACCCATATTCCATAGCTTCAGTCCCCATATAATGCAGTCGGTACCACAACACTCTCATACAGGCTTTCTTACATCCATTCTAAGCGAACGACATTCAGAAACTTTTTTCATTCCTCCCAGCACCTTTCCTACTTCATTTATTCTAAACTTCTACTTCTGCATCAATTCTTCCATCCACAGCAAATACGGTGACCCTAGATTTTTTAAACACTCTACCTTCTCAAGCAACTCGCCATTCAAAACTATATTCATCCTTCTACCATCTATCAACCTCGCACACTTCATCACTTTACTCTTATTCTCATTTACTTTCAATTTCCTCCTTTCACACACCCTTCCAAACTCCTCTACCAACTGTCTCAATCTCTCCTCTGAATCAGCCACCAGTGCAGTATCATCTGCAAACAGCAGCTGTTTCAGATTCCACTCTCCACCATCAACATTCACCAAACTCAGACCTCCACCTAAACTCTTGCACTCACCTCCCTTACAACACCATCCATCTAAATATTAAACAACCAAGGCGACATCACACATCCGTGTCACAGCCCCACTCTCACAGGAAACCAATCACTCACAGCATTTCCCACTCCTACAAACGCTCTACTATTTACATTAAAACTTTTCACCCTTTTTAGTAACCTACCATCAAGTCCATACAATCTTAAAACAGTCCACAAAGCCTCCCTATCAATTTCATCATATGCTTTCTCTAAATCCATAAATGCCCAAAACACATCCTTGCCTTTCGCTAAATACTTTTCACACACTTGTCTCACTGCAACACCTGATCCACGCATCCCCTCCCTCTCCTAAAGCCACACTGCACATCACCAATCTCTCCCTCTGTACCCTCAATAACCCTCATAATTAACACTCTACCATACACCTTACCTACAACACTCAACAGACTTATACCCCTAAAGCTAGTACATTCATACTTATCACTCCTTGCTTCGTATACAACGGGGACCACACAAGCACTTGCCCAGTCAACTGTCACCATACCTTTCACAAAGCAGATTACACATTCAACAATCTTACTTAACCAGTCAACAATAGTCGCTCCACCCTTCAGGCATTCCACAGCACACCCATCCATACCTGCAGCTTTCCATGTTTTCATCTCCTTTAATGCCTTCTCCACTTCCTCCTTCGTGATCAAAGAATCATTCAACTCTCCCAACACATTTATTCCTTGCACCCAACCATCCGCCAAGCAGTCTCAGCCACCCTCTTTCCCTCCTCTACATTTAACAAACAACCAGATTGAAAAAATACTCTGCCCATCTACTTCCGTACTGCATCCATATCAGTTAACATTCTTCCATACTCTTCTTTTACTCTTTCTTATTTCCCAGACGCTCTCTTCGCACCCTTTAAACCTCCTTCCAAAACAATTTCTAATACTGTTGAAAATTATTTGCCAGCCGCCTACCCCACCTCACATCTGCTGCCACTTTAGCTTCATGCGCAGCCTCTTCTTGCCCTATTCCTCTTCTTTCCTTATACCTCTCGTGATATGACATCTCATCCTTTTTCCAGCCACACTTCATAAGCACGTCTCCTTTCCTTACAGCCATACTTACTTCCTCGCACCACCATTCACTTCCTTTTCTTACACCACCACCCACACGTCTCACACCACACACCTCTTCTGGATGCCCCACCACAGCACTCTTAAATAACTGCCATTCCTCCACACTGCCATTTTTCCGATCTTTCACTGTGTTCCACTCATCTTTCAATTTCTCCTGATACTCTATCTTTTTCTCTCTTTTATCCAACTCACTCACTTTCAAAACCTCCCTGCCACACCTAACCCTCCTAGCTCTCACCCATCTCTTACCTACTCTTAACTTTCCCTCCACCAGGTAATGGTCAGACATACCTCCACCCTCCCCTCTCAGAACTCTCACATCCAACAATCTTCCTATTACATTCCTAGACACAGCCACATAGTCCATCAAAGCTCTATCAACAACTCTTCAACCCTCCTGTCTCACCCATGTATACTTATAAATATCTTTCTTCTCAAACAGCGTATTTCCAATCACCATCTCTTGCTCAACACACATCGCTATCATTCGCTCCCCATTTTCATTTCTTCCAGGCACACCATGCATACCACTGTTCCATACTCTCTTATATTCTCTTTCCACTTCTTGCTTATCATCAGACATACTCCCTCTCTTGCCCTCTCATTCTCACTGACTCCCGCACATATACCTACACCGTATTCCCATTCTCTCATCCTTTGACCTTCCCATTTAGTTTCAGTCAATCCACATATATCCACTTTTGCATCCTCAAGCACCTGGACAATCTCTCTCTCTTTCACTTCATCATTCACTCCTCTCACATTCCATGTTCCCACCCTCAGAATGTCCTTTGTCTGTTCCTTAGTCGTCAACGTATGGTCCGTCCGGGTTCGAGGCGCTTTATTTGCTTTTTTAGTTAGTTCTTTTTACGGGGTGGGGCACTAACCCACCACCAACCCTTTTAGTCGCCTCGTACGACAAGCAGGGATACTGGGGGAGTATTCTTGAAACCCCCCTACCCCCAGGGGTAAGAGACAAAATTCGCTGATACTGCTGGCTTCTCACAAGTGCAAAGCGCAACCCTTGAATTATTGCAAGTGCACTGTTTCTCACGCCCGCCTGCATTTAGGACACATACATTAGTTAGTCGAGAGCAGGTTGTTGTTAGGAATACAAGTGTTGCAGTACTCAAGAATAAAGCAACGAACATCAAAGATGCAGTTTGTTATCTCTTCTCACATGTTAGTATGAGTATTCCCCTTCAGCACATGGGTGTAAGATTATCTTCTTCTGCCATTAAGTAACAGATAATCTCCTATGCAAATCTCTATCAGTTACGATCAAACTGAAAATAACAACTCTCCTAAATAGAATGAAATAGTTTCTTGGCAACGAAAATTAAAAGTAATGAATTGCCAACTCGGGCTGAATGGGGTAATTCTTTGGGTTTTCCTTTTTTCGTATTTTTTTTTCTTTTTGCCAGATTAATCATTAAAAAAAAAGGAAAAGACTCAGTTGCTACGATCACTTCTGACACGGGCTGACATCTGCTCTCCACTCGTTTTGATTGCACAGCCATTTTCAGGGTCCCTTTTTTTAATGTATGTTTGCAATTTTATGAACTCCTGTTATTTGTTCAATCCTGCTCTCTTTTCACGTTTGGGTTTCACAGTCGTTGGTATTTGTTCTGATTCGTACTTACAGCTGCTCTCCTCGAGAATAAAATATTTAAAACTTTCCTATATCGCATCATCCTTGCTACATCATACATCCCCGCATGTATATCCCTCACTTAGCACCAACACACTCGCAACACGCACACCCACACCTTAACAGCAAACACACGACCGTTTCACTCCACACATGTATTCTCTCTCTCTCTCTCTCTCTCTCTCTCTCTCTCTCTCTCTCTCTCTCTCTCTCTGTATCTCTCTCACTCTCTCTCTCTCTCTCTCTCTCTCTCTCTCTCTCTCTCTCTCTCTCTCTCTCTCCACCCACACCAGGATCTAAGCCCTTCATCTTGTTTATCCCAGAACTTTTTTTATTGAGTCGGTAAGTGGATAAAATCTAGGGTGTAAAAGTTAACTTCATCAGAACCTGGCACAGTATCATGCCAACCACTTCAATTCCATGACATAATTTGTACTGAAAACGACTTTATTCAGCTTAGGTGATTTTACCAGTAGCAAGAAAAACTAATTATTGACTGCTATTTCAAACACCGACATTTCGAAGAATCTCTCCCCAGTTGTGTATAATGGCCTCACGGTAGCAAGAATGAGAGTCATCACATTGTGAGAGATAAGTATCCTCTTGCATAAAAGGATGTCTATCTATCTATCTATATACCTAGGCTGCGTCCCCCAAGGAAAGGGAGGTAGCCGAGACAGGACGACACACTCCCAATTTACTCATCCATTCAAACAATTCATTCGCATCTTAGCCCCAAAGGGGAGAACGGACAGATCCTCACAGCACCACACCGCACATGGGTCAACTGCGCAATGCAATCAGTGACATCCGCAATTTGGCCCGACAGCAGAGCTGGTTTACCCCTGCCACATCATAACAGACTCATCCCCTTACCCGCACCTAACCTGAAATAGCTGATCAGACCAAATGCTGGAGAATATCCCCTCAGGGCTGCGTCATCACTTATTCATTCACAATTTCTCTCCATTTATTTCTGTCATGCACAGCCACTCTTCCTTGCTCAACAGACATCCCTCTCGCATCCAGCGCTCTCTTCACACTGTCTATCCATCCTATTCGTGGTCTTCCTCTCAGCCTTACACCTCTCACATCAGATCTAGTTATTTTTTTCACCAATCGCTCATTATCCATTCAATCCACATGCCCAAACCATCGCAACACCCTCTGCTCAACTCTACCAGCCATCTCCCGAACAACTCCAGTTCTCCTTCGCACTTCATCATTCCGCACTCGATCCATAAGCGTCACTCCACACATACTCCTCAGACACCTCATCTCCATTACATTCAAAATTTTCCTCTCTGCTACACCCATATTCCATGTTTCAGCCCCATATAATGCAGTCGGTACCACAACACTCTCATACAGGCTTCTCTTTACATCCATTCTAAGCGAACGACATCTAAAAACTTTTTTCATTCCTCCCAGCACCTTTCCTACTTCATTTATTCTAAACTTCACTTCTGCATCAATTCTTCCATCCACAGCAACATGTGACCCTAGATATTTTAAACACTCTACCTTCTCAAGCAACTCGCCATTCAAAACTATATTCATCCTTCTACCATCTATCAACCTCGTACACTTCATCACTTTACTCTTATTCTCATTTACTTTCAATTTCCTCCTTTCACACACCCTTCCAAACTCCTCTACCAAGTCTGAATCTCTCCTCTGAATCAGCCACCAGTGCAGTATCATCTGCAAACAGCAGCTGTTTCAGATTCCACTCTCCACCATCAACATTCACCAGACTCAGACCTCCACCTAAAACTCTTGCATTCACCTCCCTTACAACACCATCCATGTAAATATTAAACAACCAAGGCGACATCACACATCCGTGTCACAGCCCCACTCTCACAGGAAACCAATCACTCACAGCATTTCCCACTCCTACACACGCTTTACTATTTACATAAAAACTTTTCACCCCTTTTAGTAACCTACCATCAAGTCCATACAATCTTAAAACAGTCCACAAAGCCTCCCTATCAATTCTATCATACGCTTTCTCTAAATCCATAAATGCCCAAAACACATCCTTGCCTTTCGCTAAATACTTTTCACACACTTGTCTCACTGCAACACCTGATCCACGGATCCCCTCCCTCTCCTAAAGCCACACTGCACATCACCAATCTCTCCCTCTGTACCCTCTCTAACTCTCATAATTAACACTCTACCATACACCTTACCTACAACACTCAACAGACTTATACCCCTAAAGCTAGTACATTCATACTTATCACCCTTGCCTTTATACAACGGGACCACACAAGCACTTGCCCAGTCAACTGTCACCATACCTTTCACAAAGCACACATTCAACAATCTTACTAACCAGTCAACAATAGTCGCTCCACCACCCTTCAGGCATTCCACAGCACACCCATCCATACCTGCAGCTTTCCATGTTTTCATCTCCTTTACTGCCTTCTCCACTTCCTCCTTCGTGATCAAAGAATCATTCAACTCTCCCAACACATTTATTCCTTGCACCCATCCATCCGCCACAGTCTCAGCCACCCTTTCCTCCTCTACATTTAACAATCATTCAAAATACTCTGCCCATCTCTTCCGTACTGCATCCATCTCAATTAACATCCTTCCATCCTCTGCTTTTACTCGTTCTTCTTTCCCAGACTCTCTCTTTCGCACCCTTTTCACCTCCTTCCAAAACATTTTCTTATTCTGTTGAAAATTCTTTGCCAGCCGCCTACCCCACCTCTCATCTGCTGCCACTTTAGCATCATGCACAGCCCTTCTCGCCCTATTCCTCTTTTCCTTATACCTCTCATATGACATCTCATCCTTCCTCTCCAGCCACACTTCATAAGCACGTCTCTTCTCAGCCACAGCCATACTTACTTCCTCGCACCACCATTCACTTCCTTTTCTTACACCACCACCCACACGTCTCACACCACACACCTCTTCTGGATGCCCCACCACAGCACTCTTAAATAACTGCCATTCCTCCTCCACACTGCCATTTTTCCGATCTTTCACTGCGTTCCACTCATCTTTCAATTTCTCCTGATACTCTATCTTTTTCTCTCTTTTATCCAACTCACTCACTTTCAAAACCTCCCTGCCACACCTAACCCTCCTAGCTCTCACCCATCTCTTACCTACTCTTAACTTTCCCTCCACCAGGTAGTGGTCAGACATACCTCCACCCTCCCCTCTCAGAACTCTCACATCCAACAATCTTCCTATTACATTCCTAGACACAGCCACATAGTCCATCAAAGCTCTATCAACAACTCTTCAACCCTCCTGTCTCACCCATGTATACTTATAAATATCTTTTTTCTCAAACAGCGTATTTCCAATCACCATCTCTTGCTCTACACACACAGCGCTATAATTCGCTCCCCATTTTCATTTCTTCCAGGCACACCATGCATACCAACTACACCTTCAACTGCTACATTTCCCAATCTAGCATTCAGATCTCCCATCATTACCACATTCACATTCGCTCCAAAACTCTGCAGACACTCATCAACATCATTCCAGAAAGACTTCCTCTCTTCTTCATCCCTTTCACTACCAGGCCCATATGCACTCACAAACACCCACAACTCACGTTCAAATTTCACTTTCACCCACATCAGTCTCGATGACACCTCCTTCCATTCAATCACACACTGCTGTACTTCCGGACTCACTAACAAGGCCACACCTTCTCTTGCCCTTCCTCTAT
Source organism: Coenobita brevimanus (assembly GCF_032717465.1). NCBI lineage: Eukaryota > Metazoa > Arthropoda > Malacostraca > Decapoda > Coenobitidae > Coenobita > Coenobita brevimanus. The sequence continues at coordinate 20,964,056 of NC_137006.1, read as the reverse complement.
CAACACCTGACAATCTTCCATTCACACTTCCAAACATAGACTCACCCTTCCCTTTCATCTTCGTTTCACTCAAAGCTAACACATCCAACTTTCTTCTCACAAACATTCTCCCAATCTCCTCCTTTTTAGCCTCAATCGTACTACATTCACGCACATTCATAGACCCAATCTTCAGGGTACGGGGATAACTCCATCCCCCATCCCTTTCTCTGGCCTGTCTCTTTTTAGGAACCAAAAAACAGAGGAGGGGGTCCCTAGTCCCCTCACCCCGCCCCTTTTAGTCGCCTTTTACGACACGCAGGGAATACGGTGGCAGTATTCTTCCTAACACAACCTGGCCGCAGAGTAATAGTACCACCCCATAGTGCGGCCAGATTTTAATTTTAAAAAAATATAATGAAAGAGCCAATATTAAAATATGTTATCAAGATATACAGTTTTGGGACTAATGGTAGTGCGTTTCACATTTTCAGTATAACAACAGATGAATCATAGAGTTGGCCCATTACATGAGATGCTAGTGTGGTGAACTATACCGGATTACCTGGGCATGAATGGAAATTATATTGGTCCTTCTGCCAGCCAGGTAAGGCTTTCTGAATTCGTGTTATTATTCGGTACATTAAATTTTTTCTCACTTCCTCTAAAGTATTTATTCTAATTCCGATTGGCCATTACTTGATGACAAAAAACAATTTTAAAAATCCATTTTTAGCTTTCATATACTGGTATGAATTCTGTCACCTTCTGTCTTTGAATAATAACTTTATTCCGAGTAAGTCACTCTAACTCAAAAATCCAGTAAAAAAAAAAAATCTTTTATTCTTGCCAATTGTACTCTCCTTAAAATTTCTTTTCATATTGCAATCCCCTAGCGATCCTGTGTAAATTGTTTTTAAAACTGGAGGATTACAAAATTGCTTTCATAGATCACTTCAGTAACAGAAGCTTTTCCTGAGTTCAGTACTAATAAGACTTTGTAGGAAGTACAGAAAACAGGAGTCCTGTTGACCCATGTCAAGCTGTCTGTTGAAAACAGTAAAGCCAATTTTCCTGTGATCTAACCAACGTATAAGAGAAAGGGATTGGGAAGAGAAAGCCTCTCCTTCACTCACCACACCATCCGGTTAAACCAACAGGAAAAGGGAAAGAAAAACACCAACCTTTCTAGAAGGAGCAAGCATGGAAATGTTATTGGAGAGGCAGAAGAGGAACGACTATGCACTAAATAACATTTCTTGTACAGATGTTTAAAACAAAGAGAGCACACAGTCGTCGGATGTGCCATTATTAAAAAAAAATATGTCCCACAGTCATCAACATACACTTCAACCTGGAAATAAACAACATTAATTTAATTATAGCCCAATAGCCCATAATCTCGTAAAATACTTGTCAAGCCTAAATTTAAACACATCAACAGTTTGTAAATTATTGTTGCTGGTAGGTTTTTCCATTGTTCCAATACGTAAATATTATAATATTTTCCCTATTATGTTGGTGCTTTTCTTCCTTTTGAGTTTCATTCCATTATTTCTGGTCACAGTATTATTCTGTATTTCGAAAAAATTATGTAACTTTCGAATTTGTTACGAAATTTGATTCATTCTGCTGGATCTCCGAGTGCTGTATTTTAGAGAGAGAGAGAGAGAGAGAGAGAGAGAGAGAGAGAGAGAGAGAGAGAGAGACAGACAGACAGACAGACAGACAGACAGACAGACAAACAGAATCAGAGTGAGAAATATACCATACTCGTTCGTACAGACTTAATATTAATGGAAAAATATTTACTTACAGAGAGAGAGAGAGAGAGAGAGAGAAACGTAGTTTCTTTTCTCGCTCTTCGTAGCCTAAGGTAAATTTCGCACGAACGAGATCATACTTGTGGCTCTCCGTTGCACTCTATCGAGTTTGTTTTCGTCTATAATAAGATTCAGGGACCATTGCTGCCCACTTTATTCTAGGTGTGGTCAAACTAATAACGTATATAAAACTTAAGAATTACATCAAGCGTTTTATGATTCAAGTTCCTTGCGATGAAGCCGAGCATTTTGTTTAACTTGTCACTGGCTGCTATATACTGTTTGGGGTATTTCAGGTCGTTACTGATATTAACATTTAATCCTTCTCGTCCTTTACTTCTGTCAGTGGGGTATCGAACACTTACCTTACATTTATCTATATTACATTTAATCTGCCATTGTTCAATCCACATCATAAATTTATCTATATCGTTTTGCATAGATTCAAAGTCTGCTTTCGTATTTCTTATATGCAAGGAAGAAGGAACCAAAGGCCAGATGCTCTCATGAATGTTCCCTTCAAGAATAAACAAAAACAAACCAAAGAAGCAAATCCAAGATCGGTTCATTTCGAGATACCTAAACACATTTGGAGGTCATAATCATTGAAAAATACAGGCAGAGGAAGACAGGTCCAGAGTGAACCTGCTGCATATACGAAGGACTAGGAGTAACGGTTAACTCTTGCTTTAGATAATAGGACAGAAGAGGGATAATAGTTTGCTGCTAGACGGGTGTCACGCGCCCGCTGTATTGGTGAAGGGATGCAAATAGACAGTTCAGAGGAGCAGTGACCATTGAAATAAAAATGGAAAAGATATAAGTATGAAATACTGCAGCGAAGAGACAGATATTGAAGGGAACCAGTAAGAGGAGAATAATGAGATGAACAGCATCTGATTTCACCTTCTTGAGAGAAGTACGTGGGGAGCCTCCCCACACATGACAGCTGTACTCTGCACAGGGGCGAATAAAACCCCTGTATAAAGTCAACAACTGTGCTGGAGTAGAGAAGGCAAGAAGTTGGCTTAACAAGCCTAATCTCTTCGAAGCACATATTACATGAGAGGTAATACGATTTTTTCAAGAAAAATCCAAAGAGAATGAAACACCAAGTATATCCAAAGATGCTGTAAGATTGCGTTGGATATTTTGAAAAAAATAGAGAATACTCCTGCGGATGATTTTGATGGATCGAAAGATGTAAGAAATGAGTTTTTGACGCATTAAAAATAACAAGATTTTACCCCAATCAGAGATATGAGGGAACTTAGATATTATGTGTGCCATAGCCTCATCCCTTGTTGCTTGACGCCGTAAAAACTAAAAGGAAAGGTGAAGGGTGAAGTCATCAGCATGTGAGTGGATAGGGTTAGATGGACAGCTTACATGATCACTGATGAGTAGAAGAAAGAGTTGGTGATATGACAGATCCCCGAGGAACACCACTACTGATAGCTCTAGAGGAAGAACGATGGCTTTCTACAATAGCAGCTATAGAACGACCAATGAGGAAGCTTGAGGTGAAAGTATGGATAGAAGGATAGTAACTGTAAGATGGCAGTTTGTAAATTAAAGGTTTATGCCAGACTCGATCGAAAGTCTTTGAGACGTCAAGTGCAACGACAAAGCTTTAGCCAAAGTCCGGAAAGGAGGATGACCAGGAGTCGGAAAGGTCGTTGAGAAAATCGCCAGTGGTGTGTCCCTGGTGGAACCCACACTGGCGATTGGAAAGAAGATATTTTGTTAGGAATACACTCAAAAACTTTAGAAATAAAGGATGTTAAAATAACTGGGCGATGGTAAGAGGACTGAAAATGGTCATCCTGAGAAGGGCTGAATGAGAGCATCTTCCAGAAAGAAGGAAAGGTAAAAGTTGACAGACTAAAGTGAAAGAGTTTACCCAGGCAGGGTATAAGCACAGAGGCACAGTCCTTGAGGACAACAGGAGGGACACCACTAGGTCCATATGCCTTGTTGGTACTGAGGTCAGTGAGGGCAGAAAGTACATCAGTTGAAGAAAATATAAAGTCTGTCAGCAGGAAGTCAGAGGGCGGACGTAACAGACGAACAGCACTAGTAACGAGTAAGTTGGAGTTTGTGGACAAAATATGAACAGAAATGAGGAGAGAAGGATAATGCAGTACAGTTGTTAGAGAGGTTTTTGGTATGGGGCCAGAAGGGACAAGAAAATTTGAGTCAAAGAGTTCAGATCATTTAGTGCGAATGAAACTATTCTTAGAAGGGCAGAGAAGAAGAGTTACCATGATTCTGGGCAGAGACATAAACGGTATGAGATTCAGGGCGGAGTGGGAGTTGACTCCGGTACATTTTGTAGGCCTTCTCCTAGTTGTAGACAGCATTAGAACACTCGTGATTAAACCACTTCCAATTTTTTTTAAATCTAATCACAGGATAAGAGGAAGGAATGTATGCTTCCATGCCTCAGAGAATAACTTCTGTAATATGTGAAGCACAGCCAGATGGCCCTCGACCATGAAGCAATAATCATTCCAGTGAAAACCAAAGAAGTACCACCTGAGGACCTAATCAGCAGCTCCAAAATGCCACAGCCACCACTTCTTGGGAGGGTTAACAGGTCATACTAGAGTGATACGGCAGGTTAAGTTGGTAAGGTTGTGATCAGAGGAGGCCAATGGAGAAAAAAGATTAATGTATGCAGAAGGATTAGTTTTAAGGAAGAGGTCAACAATATTGCAACTTTCCGAGATGGTAGGAGGTATGGGCAAGGTGCTAAACAAGCTGCTGTACATCATTAAGGATAGAAAAGAAGTAGGCTTGTTGACCAGATGGACCAGTCATGGAGAGGAGACCCAGAGATGATGGTGAACATTTAAATTACCTAGAACTGAGATTTCAGAGAACGGAGAAATTGATAGGATGTGTTACTAATTGGAGTAAGATAGTCAAAGAAATTTTCATAATCAGTACAATTAAGGGATAAGCACATAGAACAGATAAATTTAGTCAGAGAATGACAGGACAGTTGAAGCCAGAGAGATGAAAATTCAGAAGATTCAGGTTTAGGATCACTTGAGCTTGATATGTTATTGCATTCATACATAAACCCGTCACCTTTATCTTTGAAGTGAGTATAATGAAAGTAGGAGGATACAATGAAGGATTTACTAGTATTCACTTCAGACAGCTGAGACTCAGTGAGGAGAAGAAAGTGAGGATTAGAGAAAGATAAGTGGTGTTGAACAGATAGAATATTAGAGTCAGTGCCACGACTGTTCCAGACTTGAATAAAGAGTGAGTCAGACAGTGGTTCAATGCATCTCACTTGGTCATCACCAAGAGAGGGGTGGATAGTGGGGGCTTTTATGGTCCTCTTCCCCACTTCCCTTGGAACTCCAAGGCTGGGTGTTGACACACCACCTTTTTCTGAATTTAGAAAAGAAAGTGTGGTGTGTGATACACATGTATTTTGCCGTTGAGAGTTAGAGGAAATTGTATAGGAAAGTATGCTGGCCTACTCTCTATGTTGCGGGAACAATGAAAAGATTCAACTAAGGGGGATGGTCAGAAGCTACTCCTGGGGGCTAATGAAAAGGGTGCTTTAGTTCTACCAGCTTTCCAACCACCATGAGAGTACTGCCCTGTACGATTGATGCTGCGGTTTACTCTCAAATTACTTTGCTCCCAATCTTCAGATCACCTGCAAATTTTGCTACCTTAGAAACTAGCCCATTTTTCATATCATTTTATAAACAGTGAAAAGAATAGGTCGTAGAACTGACCCTAGAGGTCCACTGGTTACTTCTAGCCAGTCTGATGATTCGCTGTTTATTGCTACACGTTGTTTGCCACTCGCTAATCAGTCACCTATCCATGAGCATAATTTATTAGGGAGGCCATACGGTTTTAGTGTCTCGAGTACTCCTAGATGGTCAACCTTATCAAACGCTTTCTGATAATCTAGATGGTATATACCTGCAGTATTTGGGCATTCCAGTTAAAGTTCATGGTTGTAGAAAAAAAAATTGATCAGATTTGTAGGGCATCATCTGTTATTACAAAACTCGTACTCATTATCTGTTATTAGATTATTCTTATTAAGGAAGATGGTAATTTATCTCATTTTCTTTTTTCTTTTTTTTCAAAATTCTACATAGTATTGACGTTAGACATATTGGACGGTAATTTGTTGCACGTTTTCTATCACTTTTCTTAAAGTTAGGTGATATACAGAGTGGGCCAAAAATAGGTATATGTACGGTACTGATCGGGTCATGTTTAGTCTCTTTGGTGCTCGAAATGTTCTCCGACAACGTTGCTACATTCCTGGAACCTGCCCCTGACACTGTGACACACAGTAACACACAAATTTCGCTTAGCATCAATGTCTATAAATGCTTGTGAGATGAACTCCTTCAATTTGTCCAGTATGTGGAGTTTCCTCTCAAAAACCTTCTCCTTTACTACGCCCCCCAAAAAGAAGTCTGTAGGTGTCAGGTCGGGTGAATGTGGTAGCCAGTCAATGCTACCATGTTGCATGATCCAACACTGTGGGAAGGTTCTGTCAAAGTAGCTCTGTACTGTCAAAGCAAAATGAGAAAGGGCCCCATCATGCTGAAAGAACAGTTTGACGAAGTCAGCCCTGGTTGTGAGATGTGGCACCACCGCGTTTAGGTAATTATTACCATCCACAGCTGTATCGAAGAAAACGGCCCCATGACACCATAGCTGGACAGTCCACCTCATACAGTGACGCCTGGTTGGTTCAGTTCAGTTGTGATAGTCACATAAGGATTTTCATCTGCCCAGTACACACAGTTATGACTGTTCACGTGGCCTGACAACTGGAAACAGGCTTCATCTGACTAGATGATCTTATCAAGAAGGTCTGGTCAGTGAGAAAATTGGTTGTACATTATCCAACAGAATTGCAACCGACGGTCTGAATCGTCCCTCAGAAGGCCATGTAAGAGTCTTGGACAGTACGGCTTCAATATCAATATAAGCATTAAGTGTTGCAAGGATGTTCTCGGTATGGATGGCTCCTGAGATGCATGTCATGTGGACTTTCACAGACTGAACACAAACGTCATGGCAACTCTCATCTCACTCTCCTCTGTCACAGACGTCCGAGGACGTCCAGATTTCGGTGCATTAACCACTGAACTCGTTGCATCAAATTTATTTCCGATACGATCTTGCCACACTCTGCGCACCTTCTCGGCATTTGCAGCCTTCCAGTATTGATTTGCAATCCACTTTCTCTGTTCACTCAGATTCCCTGCTATCGTTCTTAGTACCTGTAATATAAAAAGAAATAATGATTAAATAATATCAATAAAAACATAAAAATCGTATCAGAAACTGTATAACTAAACATGACCCAATTAGTACTTTATACATACTTTTGGCCCACTGATTTGGCTTCCACTGATTTGGTATTTTGCATTCAGTTAAAGATTTATGGAATATTTTGATTATAGGAAAGGCTGGTTGCCTGTTACATTCATTCATTATACGATGAGATATCTGGTCTCGGCCAGCTGATTTATTTCGGCCAATTTTCTGAAGATAATTTAACATTTCCTGTTCTGTCACTTCATTGATTGTTAATTTGTGATCCTCTGACCCTAAGAAAACTGACTGAAGGATGGGAATGTGTGCACCATTTTCCTGTGTGAAAACACTGAAAGGAGTCTTTCAGTACTGTTGTTATTGTTTGGTTATGATGAATGAGTTTCCCATCCGAGCTTAGCAGAAGGCCTATGCTATACATTTTTCTTTCCCTTCACATTAATGGAAAAATATTTTAGGGTTTAATTATGCTTCACGAGAAATGTTCGCCTCACAAAACAGAAGTGTGCATGTATGGTGTGCTATTGAATGCCGTAAAGCATTGTGAAGATAGTGAATGTTGTTTGAAGTTTCCATCCGTGTTCAATATATGTATATATATATATATATATATATATATATATATATATATATATATATATATATATATATATATATATATATATACGGTCAAGTCGCCTATGGCACGGACTTCCATGCCACGGTTATCTATGGCACGGCAAGGTGTCAGAACCAAAAAAACAAACCTCACGCATAAAATACCTATGGTGAGGTGTGTCACGAATCAAATTCGCGACATTTTCCTTTTGTGAGAAACCACGAACTATTAGTGGAAAACTCACTGTGTATCGTTCAGTTAACCGTTTTTCTCTCCATTTCGGTGGTATACTTTTCAAAACATTCATCACTGTTTCAAAAGTGACCGATCTAATGCACATCATTAAGTGCTCTACTGAGCGATATTATTGTTTCTTTATTGTTTGCCCCTGCTTGCCTCAACCATTAGCCACGCCTTTTTCTGCTGTGCGTCCTACCCATACATCGTATTTGAAGTGAGTCAAGTGTCTGTCGTGACGGAGAGAGGTTCTGTGCTCCAGCAGTGGAGAGTGAGAGGTCAGACTCCACTAGACTACAGTTCTCCAGGCTCCCACCCTTCTTGGTGATACACCACATTCATTGACCAGTATTTTCTTTTCGTTTTTCCTAGACTTAAGAGCTTAGTTAAGTGTGCTGTTTCCTTACATGCTGGCCGGCTGTGCCACATGTTTTTTTAGGCGTAAGAATTTAGCTCCTGAGTGAGTGAGTGAGTGCGATCTCATTAATTTGATTTTGAAATGTAACGTTATATTTATTTTGTAATCAATAAATTTAACAGTTCTTTTTCTTGAGCTTAATGTAATGTAAACTCGTGTTTCATTTCTCCATAATTAAGCTTATTTCCTTTATAGCTCCTAGCTTGCATAAACGTTTTGCTATTCATAACTGGTACTTAGGCCAGTCTTGTTGTATTAAGCTTAAAATCCGTTGTGCCTTCTAGGAGTTAAGCATCAGCAAGAACCTGATATTATTAATAGTATTAGTTATTTATTGTCAGGGGTGAAGTAACTTTCTCCAGAGGCTAACAGTACTAATAATCAGCATTTGTGAGTAATTAGTCTCTGCTGTGTACTGTTGAGAAAGTTTATAAATTCTCGTTCTGAGAGTCCGGCGAAGCAAGCCGGTATAAAGCAATCATTGCTTGATTTAGCAAGACAATTCTTGTTCCTGCTGTTCAGTATTATTGAACATTATCGTTTTAAATAATATTTGCATCTACAGGTATTTTTAAAAACCCCGTGATAATTGGCGACCTCATTCCAGGATATTAACTCCTAGCTCTAAAGCTATTCACGAGATAATACTCACTCGTTCATATTTAGGTATTTATCATTAAAGTTAATAGGCACAAGTTTACTGGTGTTTACCGTCAATTTAGCAAGTGAATTTTTGCTTTATTAATCCATAGGGTACTTAACTCTATTTAGTACTTTATTCTTGGTAACACCAGACAATTTTATTTGCTCCTGGGAAGTCGCCGTACCCATTGCGTTAATTATTGAGTCTTCCCAGTCATTTGCATTTTTGCTTTATTCTTTGCCAGTTAACTAGATAAGACTGGTCGCCACTAGCTTGTGTCTGTATTCTTTACTTGTGTTTATTAGTATTCGTTTGCAAAGCAGCAGTCAGTACTCAGTTTCAGCTTGCTCAGTAAATTAGCGACATGGCTACCACCATATTTTTACAAGAAGCCAAAGATATGGGTCTTACAGACCCAACTGAAATTAAAGAGTACATACTCTCACGGCATAATATGGACCAGCAGCGCGAGAATGATGCCTGTGAAGAGCGTAAGATTCAACGCGAACATGAGCGAGAACAGAGAGAATACGAGCGAGAACAGCGTGAACACGAGCAGAAACTGCGCGAACACGAGCAGAAACTGCGCGAACACGAGCAGAAACTGCGCGAACACGAGCAGAAACTGCGCGAACACGAGCAGAAACTGCGCGAACACGAGCAGAAACTGCGCGAACACGAGCAAAAACAACGCGAACTCGAGCTAGTACAAGAGCGAGAACAAGCGAATACGAGCGTGAACAACGAGACAGAGAACGAGAACACGAACATGCCGGGCGACAAGCACGCGAAAAACATGAACTTGATGTGCTGAACCTCAAGCGAGATTACTTGGCTTCAGACACATCTGGTGCAGTTAACCCAAGCTCCACTAGCGCTCTTCCTACACATGTCCTGGCGACCCCACGCATCAAGCTTCCTTCAAACAAGGAAGGCGAGCGAATCGAGCCGTACATAGCTCGTTTTGAGGACATGGCAGACATGTATCAACTGGATGAGGCAGCTAAGCGGATCCAATTTCTTAGTTTATTTGAGGGCCCTGCCCTCGATATTCTCCACAGAATTCATGGAGACAATCTCACGTATGAGATGATGAAAGCTGCACTCATTAATGCGTATGGTCTCACAGTAGATGACGCCAAAGTTCAGTTCATGCGAGCTCGTCTGCAAGACAAGGAGACAGCTGTTCAGTTCCTCGATCGTCTCACTGCTTACTTAAATGAGTGGATGGAGAAAGATGAAACTCCTTTCACGCGTGAGGGGATAACTGACCTTATGCTGCGTACACAGCTAGAGAGGTCGTGGCCTGCTGAGCTCATAGCACAGCTTAAGATCTGCCAGGTGAAAGATGCCAGCCAAATGGCAGAAAAGGCTGATGCATTCTTTACTGCATACGGGTATCAAACTCGCAAGCAGCATACCTGGAACAGGAAAGCTGATAAATCTGGGAAACCGTCTCAGATTGAACCCCAGCAACAAGGCCATTCTCAGAATAATGGCCAAGGTCCAAAACCGCAGTGGAAGGACCAGGGGCAAAACACTCAGAAACCTGAGTGGAAAAGGTACAACAAGTACCCTAACCAGCAGCAGTATCAGCCACGCAACCGACCGTCGGGACAAACTTTTTCACCACCAGCTCAAAGGAGGCAGGAAGCAAACACAGCCTTCATTTCTCAATGGCAGCAGCACGGTGGTGACGTCCCTACCAGTACGGGTACTCCCCCACAGTTCACTAGTCCCACAGCGACAGTGAAATCCCCTCCACAGATGGCCAATGTTCCATCTCCACAGGCAGTGAGTACAACCCCTCAAGTAACTAATTCACAAGGCACAATGTTTGCTGCATCAGTTATTCAGCAGCCTCATGAGTGGCTAGCTGCTTCCTCCACAGGCCCTCCCACAGGTGACAGTACCTTCCTTGTTCAGCAAGGGTTTGTGGGAGGCATTCCTGTGAAGGTCCTGAGAGATAATGGTTCCTCAGGTTGCTCTGTCAAGCAGAGTTTAGTTCGGTCTGAGCAGTACACAGGTCGACAGATCCATGCAAACCTTATTGATGGATCAGTGAGATTGTTCCCTGAGGCATGTATCTAGGTGGCATCTCCATTTTATTCTGGTACGACAGTTGCAGTTGTCATGCCAGAACCCTAATTTGACCTAATAATAGGCAACATTTATGGTGTCAAGGATAGTTGCACCGAACATGACGCTACTCAGACTTCGGCTGCTGCGATAACACGAGCCATAGCTGAGGCTCCAGACTGTGTCACCCCAGTGACCATTGAATTGCCGCAAGATCTGAAGTGTAGCCAACTTGTTGTTCAAGAACAACATTCTGACCCAACACTTGCTGTCGTGCGAAAGAAACAAAAGGGTTGAGTGATTAAGTATTCACGGGGAGGTCGAGCCAAGTTCCTTCGCAAACAAGGACGGCTCTACCGTGAGTCACGAACACCCGAGGGCGAGGTTCGATTGCAGTTTGTCGCTCCCACCAAGTACCGCCAAGCAGTGTTAGAATGGGGTCATTGTTCAGCCTCAGGAGGTCACATGGGCAAAAGGAAGACCCAGGGCCGTATCCGAGCTGACTTTTTCTGGCCAGGGATGGGACGAGACATAGATAGTTTTGTGCACCCTGCAGAGTGTGTCAAAGTACCACTAATCAGGGACATGTCCTTCCTGTGCCATTTGTAACCACACCCATAATCTCTGAGTCAGTTGAGAGACAGGGTAGTGGTGAAGTGGGTGCAGACCCGACGTCTCACCCATTGGCCCCACAAGACACAGTATGTCCAGGGCCTGTGCATACATATGTACCATAAGTTAAGGTGCTGTTCCCTCACATGCTGGCCGGCTGCACCGCATGTTGAGAGAGGTGGACGCCAGGTTAGAGCTCCCCCTAAACTGGGTGATGGGATGTTGTTAAGGTGCTGTTCCCTCACATGCTGGCCGGCTGCGCCGCATGTTGAGCAAGGTGGACGCCAGGTTAGAGTTCCCCCTAAACTTGGTGATGGGATGTTGTTAAGGTGCTGTTCCCTCACATGCTGGCCGGCTGTGCCGCATGTCGAGCAAGGTGGACGCCAGGTTAGAGTTCCCCCTAAACTGGGTGATGGGATGTTGTTAAGGTGCTGTACCCTCACATGCTGGCCAGCTGCGCCGCATGTTGAGCGAGGTGCATGCCAGGTTAGAGCTTCCCCGCTAAGAACCCTTACGACTACGTTTCCTAGTTAATAATGTACCTAATAAATTAATGGCGACCTCGAATGTACGAAGCTTAGGCTGTCAATCGTATTTTTCAGCTAGAGCGTACCTTTCATAGCATGTACTGATTGCTAGGCAGAGAGAGTAATTGTAACGTAATAAGAATTTTTGTCTCATTGACACTTTTGATGCTCCACCTTAATTGATTTTCAGGTACAGCAATGGGTGTAGCAGTTTTGCTGTGCAGGCCAGCTGATCGTCTGCCGCACGCTGCCGCCTCTTCTCCTCTGCCTTCGTCGTCGCCATATTATTAATATTTACCATGTCATTTTACACGTAGGTACAGTTACACTACAACTGTCACACCTACACCGTGTATTACATACACCACGCTACACAACAATTAGTTGTCAATGTAAATGTAGTGAATTTTCGCTCAGTTTGACCTGAGTACAGGATTTTCACCGTCGTCACAGAGTTTTTCCCTCAAGCTTGCCTCTATTAACGTAAATACGAGGTTTTTACGCTCATTGGCGATAGTGATTTTCTCCTGTAGCAGGATAGCACACACACCACAGTGTGAATCTTGTGTGAATGAGTTAGGATGTGTACATATATATATATATATATATATATATATATATATCTCCACAAATTTTTTCCCATAAGGAAAAAAATTTAATTTTGTAGGGGCGTAATGTCACAAATCAAATTCGCGACATTTTCCTTTTGTGAGAAACCACGAACTATTAGTGGAAAACTCACTGTGTATCGTTCAGTTAACCGTTTTTCTCTCCATTTCGGTGATATACTTTTCAAAACATTCGTCACTGTTTCAAAAGTGACCGATCTAATGCACGTCATTAAGTGCTCTACTGAGCGATATTATTGTTTCTTTATTGTTCGCCCCTGCTTGCCTCAACCATTAGCCACGCCTTTTTCCGCTGTGCGTCCTACCCATACATCGTATTTGAAGTGAGTCAAGTGTCTGTCGTGACGGAGAGAGGTTCTGTGCTCCAGCAGTGGAGAGTGAGAGGTCAGACTCCACTAGACTACAGTTCTCCAGGCTCCCACCCTTCTTGGTGATACACCACATTCATTGACCAGTATTTTCTTTTCGTTTTTCCTAGACTTAAGAGTTTAGTTAAGTGTGCTGTTTCCTTACATGCTGGCCGGCTGCGCCGCATGTTGTTTTTTTAGGCGTAAGAATTTAACTCTTGAGTGAGTGAGTGAGTGCGATCTCATTAATTTGATTTTGAAATGTAACGTTAAATTTATTTTGTAATCAATAAATTTAACAGTTTTTTTCTTAAGCTTAATGTAATGTAAACTCGTGTTTCATTTCTCCATAATTAAGCTTATTTCCTTTATAGCCCCTACCTTGCATAAACGTTTTGCTATTCATAACTGGTACTTAGGCCAGTCTTGTTGTATTAAGCTTAAAATCCGTTGTGCCTTCTAGGAGTTAAGCATCAACAAGAACCTGATATTAATAATAGTATTAGTTATTTATTGTCAGGGGTGAAGTAACTTTCTCCAGAGGCTAACAGTACTAATAATCAGCATTTGTGAGTAATTAGTCTCTGCTGTGTACTGTTGAGAAAGTTTATAAATTCTCGTTCTGAGAGTCCGGCGAAGGAAGCCGGTATAAAGCAATCATTGCTTGATTTAGCAAGACAATTCTTGTTCCTGCTGTTCAGTATTATTGAACATTATCATTTAATATCAGCATTTATTTTGAAAACCCCGTGACAAGGTGGCATGACAAGGTTTGAAAGGCCCGGGCAAATTCCCTTGGTGGTCGGCGCAATCCCCTGTTTGTAAACAAAGAACATGGCGACCACTTCAGCTCCTTACTACAAGTGCTCAAACTGTGGACTTTTTTCTCTCATGAGGAGGTTAAACTTCACCAAATTCATTGTGTTATGTAATGAAACATTAAAGATTCTTTGGGTACTGTGACTAGTTTATAGGTTTGTTTGTAAAACCGCTATGAATGGGTTAGTGACGAAGCACCTATCTCTGAGCTAAGACAAAGTATAATGCCTCCCACCATCATCACGTATATAAGAGTGATTATTAATATGTTAAATGTTTGTTTTGTTGACACTTGAGCATACAATCCTTATCAAATAAACTTCTTCAATCAGTGCTTGACCAGGCAGCTTCAGCCATCTTTAATATTTTGGTCACTCAGCTGATCAGCTGACCGACCTAAACATTAAAGATGGCGGAAGCTGCCTGATCAAGCACTGATTTAAGAAGTTTATTTGATAAAGTTTGTATGCTCAAGTGTCAACAAAACCCACATTTAACACATTAATATTCTTATGTACGTGATGATGATGATGGGAGGCATTATCCTTCGTCTTAGCTCAGGGATAGGTGCTTCGTCCCTAACGAGTTCATAACGGTTTTACGAATGCCTGTATTATGCCCAAGGAGACACAATGCTGGTCACCTGGTTTTTGTGCCTATTGTTACGTGTAATACATGCATTGACTGATTGCTTGATTGTGTGCGTGTGTAAAGTGGGGGCAAATGGGGAAAAGTTGGGTGAGAAGGGGAAATTTGGGCTAACGTACGGAACCAAATTCCATTTTTCCCATAAGTTTAGTTATTTCTATGGCACGGTTTTTTTGTGGCACGGGATTGTTCCAGAACCAATTACCCACGCTTTGGGCGACTTGACTGTATATACAGTATATATGTGTGTGTATATCTATCTATCTATCTATCTATCTACTGCTAGACACCATAATCCCGTAAAGGGTGGTCATTTGACACTGAGGCAGCTGTTTTACAGGTAGGGGCACCAACCCTCCACCAACCCACTTGTTGACACGTAGGGAGCACGTATGGTTTGGTTATATGGTTACCACCCAGCGTTGTAAATGGTTTCTTGGCTTACAGGAATCCATTTGGCTTGTCACTTAATGTAAAGCCACCTGTAATGGAAAGGAAAGGAATAATAAGTGACAGAAAAGATAGGAGAAATAGGAAGAGAGGAGGGCAGGCACAGAAAAAGAATGATAAAAGCTAGGGAAGTAGGCAGCACTACATCAAGTGAGTGGATTATATATATATATATATATATATATATATATATATATATATATATATATATATATATATATATATATATATATATATATATACATATATATATATATATATATATATATATATATATATATATATATATATATATATATATATATATATATATATATATATATATATATATATATATATATATATATATATATATATATATATATATATATATATATATATATATATATATATATATATGTAGAATTAACCTCATAGCTTCATGTCTTGTATAACGAATAATTCATAGCAATGTACATAAAGTTTGAGGGAAGGCCTCAAAATATCAAAGCATTATCCACTATGTGGTGCTGTTTGTCTGCTTGGCTTCCAGCATACCTAAGGTTACCACCTTATGGTTTTCTCACACACTGAGGTACAGTGACAACAACCAGTAGCATTTTACGAATGGGCTGATGTCAAACTTTGTAGGCCTAACTCTCCAGTATAGACGATACTCCATGAGCAGCACATGTAGAGAATATACAGTATGTATCGTTGTATTGCTGTAATATTAGCCACATCAGTGACACGAGACTGTAGAAGTAGTAACTGGGGCCAAGCCTCTGTCATTTGCTCCCATTCACACCAATGATCATGCTTTGCAGTCTATTGTAATACGCCACTACTTTAACCAGGGACAGAGCAGAAATCTCTCAGTCATTAATGTAAAGGTATGACAAAACACCAATACAGTATGGTACTATCTATCTATCTATAGCCCGACGCCCTAATCCCGCAAAGGTTGGCCGCAGACAAAACGCCTTCAAGTCGCTCTGTCACCCACCATTTGACTACACTCCCCCTAACTCACTCCCCCCTCCCCCATATACATCTCAACTCCATCCCTCCAACTCATCCTCGGTCTTCCCCTCCCTCTCCCTCCCTCCACCTCACCGACATACACCCTCTTAGTCAGACTTTCATTCTCCATTCTCTTCACATGTCCAAACCACCTCATTGTATTTCTCCTAATCTTCTCAATCACATCCACATCCACCCCACAACGTTCTTTCACTTCTTCATTCGTCAACCTGTCCCTGCATGTCACTCCACATGCTCCTCTCAAGTAACTCATTTCCACTGCTCTCACTCTTGACTTGCTCCCCTCTTGCAAGGTCCATGCCTCACTTCCATGTCAGAGTAGGGATCACAATACTATCATGCAGTGACATCCTAACTTCCATACTCACCTCCCTATTTCTCATCACTGCATTCAGTGAACCAACAACCTTCCTTCCCTGCTGTACCCTTTCACGCACTTCATCCCCCAAAGTTCCATCCTTACTCATCACATTACCCAAGTACTTGAATGCACTCACATTCTCCATATCCTCGCCATCCAACCTCACCGTGCATTCTGTGACTTCATTCCTCTCAAACACCATAACTTTACTCTTGTTTACATTAACTTTCTGATTCCTCTTCCTACACACTGTCCCAAATTCATTCACCAAACCTTGCAACTCCCATTCATCTTCATTCAGCAATACTGTATGATCAGCAAACAACAACACCGGAATCTTCCAAATCTCACCCTCATTCATTGGAGCCACCCCCACATCCACTGCCCTACCTTGCACCTCCTTTACAGCCCCATCCATGTATATATTACACAGCCATGGAGACATCACACAACCCGGTTTCAGTCCCACATTGAGATCAAAGAACTCATTCAGCTCACCATCCACTCGCACCATAGCCCTAGCTCCTTCGTGCATACTCTTCACAGCACTCAACAATTTCCCTTCCACTCTATATACTCTCAGTACCTTCCACATACCTTTCCTATCTATTCTATCATAAGCTTTCTCCAAGTCCATGAAGGCAGCATACACTTTCTTTCCCTTCTCTAGATACTTCTCCACTAAACATCTTAAAACAAATATCTGATCTACACACCCTTTTCCCTTCCTAAAGCCCCTTTGTTCTCCTCCAACTAGCTTCTCTGTTATATGCCTAACCCTATCAATGAGTATTCTACCATATATTTTTCCAGTCACACTAAGAAGGCAAATACCATTATGGTTACCACATACTTCTCTCTCCCCTTTTCCTTTGTACAAAGGAACAATGATACCTGATTTCCAATCCTCCAGAACCCTTCCTTCTTTCCAAGCCAATCTACTAACTACTGAGAAATGAATAAATATGGTGAGTCATACTGCTGCCTATTAATAATGCCATAAGGTAAAGGAGAAAACTTACAAAATTGTTAAAATTCCGCTAGCTGAAAGTAATGAACTTTTGCTGCAGATATGAGCTCATTGCATTTTCCCTTAGGAAACGTTTCATTGCTATGTTCGTCCATGACTTGAAATTGTTATATTCCAAAACATCCTCAGACCCACAGTACTTCACTTGCAAGAAAAAGACGTGTAGTATAGCAGTTTCTTTTGATTAACCTGAGGCGTCCCGACGACGTATGGATATGTCACCACGTTTTTTCACGGTGACACCCGACAATGTATCCATACATTTTGCAATTGCGAGGTCCATCATTTGCAAAGTTTTCAAGTTTCATGGTTGATTTTTAGTAGGCATATATGGAAGACCTTCCTCTACCCAATGCCAGGTGGGGATAATGCCTGGCCCCACTTGATCCCCCCTCCCCCCCACACAGCATATTCTCAGCAACTCACCTGTTAGCAGTGACCTGGCCAGTAAAGACATGTCGCACCACGGTCTCTCCAATGACAAAATTCAAAGCGAAAGTGATTCCTGAGGTGGAGAACAAAGGAAGAAATAAGCCAGAGGAATAAACGGGCAGAAGTGATGAGGCGGTAACGTCGTAAAAGAATGTGCCATTTGTTGATGTTTTTGTTGAGTGAACAACGCTTATGTATCGCCTATATTATTGTCTGAAAACCAATATACTCTTGTACTACATATAAATTCGTACCAAATAAATAAATATCTAACCAGTTATGAATGGTCTGAAATAGCTACCCCTCCCATAGAAAACGTTTTCTCTCAAGCCTGGCCTGAGAGAACATGGTAACAAGGTAAAGGTACTCTTACTTCTACCGTACTTCTAAACTCAACTGAGCACTTTCTCTCTGAATTTTCGATGTTTCTCATAAAAGCGGAGGTTTTAGCAAAAGAAAAAAACTTCGAAAATCTGCCAGGATTGGGGGGTGGTCATTGGTGAAAAATCTGCCGGGACGCGGTGGATCAAGAATTCACCTCACTAAAACAAACCTATTAGTTTAAATTATGGCGCGAGATAACACGCTAGCCGCAGATTCATATATGTGTAAAATACACTAAATGATATTTCAGCGAGCTAGAAAATTGCGATTTTCGCACCAAAATGACAACGCTGCCAGCTGCACACTACGGAGTTCTCGCATCAAGGACTCATGCTTCAAGTGGCCTCAGGTTCTTTCATAACACTTCTTAGATAGCAATTTATTTTTAACAGTACATATCAACATCCCCAATTATAATTTTAATGAAAACTATGTTGATACACAGACTTTCTAAGTAATGTAAAAAAAAATAGTGATAACATATAAACAAAACAAATTGCTTAGTAAGCGGTGCTACAAAACCTCCGATGCCATTATGAATACTGTACCTAAGGCTCAGCCGATCAGGGATACCAACCAGGCACGTTAACTCAGTTTATTTTCAGATCTCTCGTCCGGTGTGTCAGATTTTATCATGCTAAAAGAGTGCCGACAATATTTTTAATGGGTGTACAACTCTCTCTCTCTCTCTCTCTCTCTCTCTCTCTCTCTCTCTCTTAAAGACGTATGAAACTCCACGGAAATGCTCCGCCGCCTCTTCCACATGCACGTATTGTAACAATAATGGGGGACAGTGTTATTACTCTCCAAAACACCCCTTCAGGTAATACCAGTCGACATGAAATTGAAACTTTCATTTCTAGGGCCCATTTCCAATCATCCTTCCAAGATTCATCAAAATCCTTTTTTCTAGTTTTGGTTGTACAGTACTAAACATAGACAAACACTGTTATGAACCGTGCAGTGAAATTTCTGACTCTGAGGGTCACATCGAAAGCACTGACAGTTGATCAAATATTCCTTATTTTACTTACAAAATTTTTACATATCTTCTCACTGAATTAGGTTCTTTTACCTAATAAACAGGTGCAAAGCAGGACACTTTAGTATTATAATCATTTACCAACCCACTCAATTTTCAGCTAATAGGGCATTAAAAGGGAACAGTTTCATTAGTAGGCTGCTATGTACAAGTTAAATACAAATTCTTACTTACGACTCAGAGTTCTGGAATATTTCATACACTATATCACTAAACTAAGAGAGGGGCTTATTGGAGGCTGCAATCAAAGGAGAAGTACTCCAACCACTCTTCAGATATCCCAGTAGACACGCCTCTCTTTCCTCCATTGACCTATCAGAACAGCAGTGTTATATAATTATGTTTCCAATAATCGTCACGGGAGGGTAGACACACCAGGTTTTTCAGCTGGGTTTGGCTGCTGCACGCTGTGGGGGTGATCCTCATCACTTGGATTCAACTTCAACTGCTTTCTCTCCTGGTATTTCAACACAAGTTGGTCCTATCATTACCGCTACGCCGTGCTCCACACTAAGCGAATACAGAGTCAGCTGGGATAGGACGTCATCACATGGTCATATCACTCGGTCAGACACTACTGTAGATTAGAGGCTGGGTAGGATCCAGTAACAACACACACACACACACACACACACGAACGATTATAGTATATTAGTTATAAAATTAAAGGAAACATTTTATTTCCTGTGTTTTTATTTATCTATTCTTTTTATTTCTAGTCACCCCTACCTATCTGCCTCTTTGTACGTCCCCGCCTAAATTTTTGGTGTTTTTTTTATTTGACTTTTTATTTGGCTAATATATATAAATGATTAGATATCCCATTGGTCCAAGAGTTCTTGGGTGAGGGATTGTGCTGGCAGGGTACTAAGCATACCACCCTCCGCTAATCAGCTCACAGTTGCGAAGCTCATAGGTCCCTACCTGGGGGTTCCCTACTTTATTAACTTTTGAAAATTTTCAATTCCGTCCTATGTTGAGGGCACTGGGCTCAAATGAGTTATATATATATATATATATATATATATATATATATATATATATATATATATATATATATATATATATATATATATATATATATATATATATTGTTACATAGCCTATGATTTCATCATCCTTTGTATAATTCTAATGTACAGTATGCTGCATGTTTGATCACAATTCGCCTTGTGGCTTCCATAGTAACCAGGCTTGCGTGTTCTACCTCACTCCCCCCTTCTCCCACTTATAGTAGAGTAAGTTGTTCTTTCTGTTGTTCAGAGCAGTAGTGTCAACTAATTTGGCCCCTATGGCTTCATTTCCGCGTCCTTCTTACAAATTGAATCAAGCTCTGCCGGCCCCTATATATGAGCTCAGTCTCTGGATTAATTGCCACTTAGATCTACTCCTCATTTGGTTCACATCTCTGTCCTCCCCTGTATAGTGTATTATCTTTGTGAGTGCTCAGGAGGTCTCCAACCATCTAGCTGCTGTATAATTTGAGTATAAGTGTTGTTACCATTTTTCTTGTACTGTATGGCCTAAGGTTTTAATTCATAGGCCTGGTAAGGTTTTTGTGATTCATGTGGAGTTTTTGATGTCAGCCATTATTAATAATATTTTGTATCTGTAATAATATATCTTGCATTAACTGAGCATTATCCGGTTTTCTCATTTTATCAGGGCTTACTTAGATAAATTTACTCTTGCTAATTTCGTGTTAATAGAGGCTATTGCAGTTAACCATATATTTAACCTGTTTTTTGCCATTACATTATCCTTATGAGTCCTGAATGTTTAGTTGTTAGTTTGAGCATTAAACTTTAACTTGTAATTTTACCTAACTCTTTTGTTTTGAACCTGGAACTTTGCAGGACAGTAGTGATTTTAGTATTCTCACTTGAAGTGTTCATTATCTCTCTCTGTTCCGTAACATGAATTTGGCGACCTCTTATCAGGATATTCAGGATATTATCATAAGGATATTGCTTGATATTTTGTGACTGTGATTTATTCATGATGTCTACTATTACTACTCTTGATGAAACCAAAGATTTTTTGTCAAATGTGCAAACAGTGTGTGATGTAGAAAACAGAACAAAGAATGAACTTAAGCTTGTTGCTCAACAATTGGGAATTGCTCTTCACTCTCATCATTCTAAAGATCAAATTGTTGGCATGATTAATAAAAGCTTGTTTGATGTAACTCCTCCAGATGAGCAAACGCAGATTGAAATAGCTAAGTTACAGTTAGCCCTGCAGGAGGCTTATGCTAAGGAGGCTGAGTTTCAGGCACGTGCTAAGGAGGCTGAGTCTCAGGCTCGTATTCAGGAGGCACATGCACAGGCTGAGTCTCAGGCTCGTATTCAGGAGGCACAGGCACAGGCTGAGTCTCAGGCTCGTATTCTGGAGGCACAAATTGAACTTGCTAGGATTCAGGCAGACCATGAGTATCACATGAAACAATGTGGAACTGGATCATCTAGCTCTGATGATTTTGATGTGGCTAAAAATGTTAAACTTGTCCCTCCTTTTAATGAATCTGATTTAACAAAGTATTTTCAGTTGTTTGAGAGGGTAGCTACAGGTTTTAATTGGCCCAAAAGGTATTGGCCAGTACTCCTTCAGAGTGTTCTCACCGGTAAAGCTCAAGTAACTTAAGCATCTTTGCCTCAGGATCAATCTGATAATTATGATGTAGTTAAGAGCTTGATTCTTAAGGCCTATGAGCTTGTTCCTGAAGCCTATAGAGTAAAATTTAGGACAACTTATAAGCAAGATAAGCAATCCCATGTTGAGTATGCAAAAATCAAAGATCTTTTAGAGCAGTGGTTAAATTCTAAGAATGTAAATTCTGATTTTGATAAATTTAAGCAGATGATTTTGCTGCAGGACTTCAAAAGGTGTATTAATAAAGATGTAAGCCTATATCTTGATGAGAAAAGAATAGATAATTTGTCTGATGCTGCAGTTTTAGCTGATGAATATGTTCTCACTCAGAAGAGATATTCTGAAGAAAAAAAGAAGGCTGAGAGTAAGTACGTTGCCTCTACTCAGAGTACAGGTAACAGGAAAGAGAATAAAGATGATGTTTCTCAGGAAGTAAATACCAGCTTCACCTCTAGATTTCAGAAAAGTAAATGTACTTATTGTAGTAAGCTTGGTCATACTACGGAGAAATGTTTCAGGAGACAGCGTGATGTGAACAAAAAAGAGTCTTTAAATATTCAGTCAATTGGTCTAGTGTCCACCCTTGAGAGTTCCCAGAATTCTTTAACCGAGTTAACTGAACCTGCTTTGAGGGGTAAATTAAATTCTCATGATGAAGCTCCTCTATTGAGCAGTAACGTGGGTGACACTCTCAAGAGTTCATGTGGTAATTTCCTATCTGATGGTTTTATCAGTCCTCTGGACAGTAATGACAGGAAATCAGTTAAAATATATCGTGATACAGGTGCCTGCCAATCCCTTATGCTGACCAGTGTTCTAGGCTCTAATGTTAATTCCTCTGATGAAACTGTAATCTTACAAGGTGTAGGGAATAATTATTTCTCTGTCCCTCTGTGCAAAGTGAATTTAGAGTCTGGTTTTGTTAATGGTTCCGTTATGGTTGGGTTGGTTGAGACACTCCCAATGTCAGGTGTAACTTTCTTACTTGGAAATGATATTGGTGGAAGTCAAGTGTGTCCAGCTCCTCAGTTGTCTCGTGAACCAGTGACTGCGACCCAAAATTGTGACATCCCTGATGTGTTCTCTGCATGTGCTGTCACTAGGGCTAAGTCTAAAGTTACTGGTGACTTAGAGGATAATGATGATGATGATGTTATCCTAGCTGACACTCTTCTTGCTAATTTGGACCACTCACCAGATGAGGCAGTACCCCGTAGTGTTGATAATTTGTCTCGTCAAGAGTTGGTTGAGTTGCAGGTTGCTGACCCTGAGTTGAAAGGTCTAGCTAACTCTGCTTGCAGTGAGGAAGAGCCAGCTGCTGCTTCTACTTGTTATTATATAAAGTCAGGAGTACTTATGAGAAACTGGAGACCCTCAACAGCATCAGCCGATTGTGAATGGGAGGTTGTACATCAAGTTGTCATCCCTCGTGTTTGTAGGCAGGATATCATTAGAGAGGCTCATGATTCCAGTTTGGCCGGACACCTCGGAGTGAGGAAGACTGTGGCACGCATTTTGAAGCACTTCTACTGGCCAGGTATCTTCAGAGATGTTTCCTGGTATTGTAAGTCTTGTCACACCTGTCAAGTTGTGGGGAAGTGTAATCAGACCGAAAAGGTTGCACATCTATTTCCCATTCCTCCTTTTGAGGCGACATTCACCCGTGTGTTGGTGGATATTGTGGGCCTTCTTCCTAAGACTTCTTCAGGATTTTCTTATGTGTTGACCCTGATTGATATGGCTACTCGTTATCCTGAAGCCATTCCACTTAGAAATATCTCAGCAAAGAACGTGGTTAAGGAAATGCTAGGGTTCTTCACCAAGTTTGGTCTGCCAAAGGAGGTACAGTCAGACCGGGGAAGTAATTTCAAGTCAAATGTTTTCAAGCAGTCTCTGAAAGAGTTGGGCATCACCCAGATCACGTCTTCAGCATACCATCCCCAGACCCAAGGAGCGTTGGAGAGATATCATCAAACACTCAAATCATCAGAAAGACTAGGATAAAGGTCTTCCATTCATTGTATTTGCCACAAGAGAATCTCCAAATGAATCACTGGGCTTCTCACCCTTTGAACTACTGTTTGGCCATGAAGTAAGGGGACCCCTTAAGCTACTCAAGGAATGCTGACTGTCGGAGGAAGATGACGTCAACCTGCTGGAGTATGTGATGAAGTTCAAAGAACGGCTGTCCACTGCTTTACAGCTGGCGAGAGAGAATTTAGGAGCTGCTCAGGAGAAGATGAAGACTTGGTATGATAAGAAGTCCAGGTTATGCCACTTTCAGCTAGGAGATCAGGTTTTGATTCTGCTACCAGTGCATGGGCAACCTCTTCAAGCCAAGTTTAGTGGTCCTTATTTCGTGAAGAAGAAACTCAGTGATGTCAACTATGTCATCGCCACACCAGATCGTAGAAAGAACAAGCTACTTTGTCACATCAACATGCTAAAGTTATATCACAGGCGGGACGAAAATAACCCAGTCTGCACTGTAGCTGTTCCACCCGAGTCTGCAAGTGAAGTTCTCCCATGCAGTATGAGCCTGAGTGATAGTTTGTGGAAGAATCCTGATATCATGAATGATCTCCAGACTAAGTTTTCTCATCTAGCTCCCGAGGAAAGGAAGGAGTTTTCAGCATTACTGCAGGAGTACCCACAAGTGTTCCGTGCCACTCCAGGAAGAACCGCTGTGTTGATGCATGATGTCGATGTTGGAGACGCAAAGCCAATTAAACTGCCTCCTTACCGTGTGAACCCAGTGAAAGTTCCTCTCATCCAGAAGGAGCTTGGCTACCTGTTGGACCACAAGATGATTGAGCCCTGTCAGAGCAAGTGGAGTTCTCCTGTCACTCTAGTCCCTAAGCCAGGTGGGTCACAGCGGCTTTGCATCGACTACAGATGTGTTAATCAGATAACCAAAACAGACACTTACCCTCTCCCTCGCGTGAAAGATTGCATAGACAAGATCGGAAAGGCTAGGTACATAAGTAAGTTTGATTTGTTAAAGGGATACTGGCAAGTACCTATGACTGAACGTGCTAGGGAGATCTCATGTTTTGTAACACTAGGAAAGACTTTTGCATGTTCTGTAATGCCATATGGTATGAAGAATGCACCAGCCACACTTCAGAAGCTCATGAATGTTGTAACAGAGGGTTTGGCAGGGTGTGTTGTTTATATTGATGATGTATTAATCTTCAGTGACAACTGGAAAGATCACCTATGCCATGTCAGTAAATTTCTTGAGCGTTTGGTTCAGTCTAATCTTGTAGCTAATTTATCAAAGTGTGAGTTTGGTCAAGCTAAAGTTCAGTACCTTGCGTACATAATTGGTGATGGACACGTTGCACCACCAGGATCTAAGGTTCAGGTTATAAGTGATCTTCCCAGACCTAAAAGTAGGAAAGAGCTACAAAGATTTTTGGGAATGGTAGGTTATTACAGGAGATTTGTTCTTAACTTTTCAATTCTTGTATCACCACTTACAGACCTACTGAAAAAGGGAGTTAAATTTGTCTGGACCGATAACTGTGAATCCTCTTTCAGTAAACTTAAAGCTATCCTATTAAGTCAGCCAGTGCTCGCTACTCCAAATTTTGCTAAGCCTTTTAAGATGGCTGTTGAAGCAAGTGATACAGGAGCTGGGGCTGTTTTGCTGCAAGAGGATGATCAGGGTATTGAACACCCTGTATCTTATTACAGTAAGAAGTTCACTCCACCTCAAAAGAACTACTCAACTATTGAGAAAGAGCTTTTGGCCTTGATTTTGGGTTTACAGCATTTTTCATTTTATTTGTGTTCTGGTTTTGACCCCATAGTCATTTATACCGATCATAACCCACTGAAATTCCTTAGTAAGTTTAAAGATAAAAATCAGAGAATGACAAGATGGCGTCTACTTCTTCAGGAGTATTCATTAGACATACAACATGTCAAGGGGAAAGAAAATGTTATTGCAGATTGCTTATCTAGACTTTAGACAGATTGTTTTAGAGTAATAAGAAATTTCCTTTGTAAATTTCTTTTTCTTTGTGGGGAGGTGTTACATAGCCTATGATTTCATCATCCTTTGTATAATTTTAACGTACAGTATGCTGCATGTTTGATCACGATTCGCCTCGTGGCTTCCATAGTGACCAGGCTTGTGTGTTCTACCTCACTCCCCCCTTCTCCCCCTTATAGTAGAGTAAGTCGTTCTTTCTGTTGTTCAGAGCAGGAGTGTCAACTCTAAGGCCCCTATGGCTTCATTTGCGCGTCCTTCTTACAAGTTGAATCAAGCTCTGCCGGCCCTTATATATGAGCTCAGTCTCTGCATTAATTGCCACTTAGATCTACTCCTCATTTGGTTCACATCTCTGTCCTCCCCTGTATAGTGTATTATCTTTGTGAGTGCTCAGGAAGTCTCCAACTATCTAGCTGCTGTATAATTTGAGTATAAGTGTTGTTACCATTTTTCTTGTACTGTATGGCCTAAGGTGTTAATTCGTAGGCCTGGTAAGGTTTTTGTGATTCATGTGGAGTTTTTGATGTCAGCCATTATTAGTAATATTTTGTATCTGTACTAATATATCTTGCATTAACTGAGCATTATCCGGTTTTCTCATTTTATCAGGGCTGACTTAGATAAATTTACTCTTGCTATTTTCGTGTTAATAG
The DNA here is from genome assembly GCF_032717465.1 of Coenobita brevimanus. Classification (NCBI taxonomy): domain Eukaryota; kingdom Metazoa; phylum Arthropoda; class Malacostraca; order Decapoda; family Coenobitidae; genus Coenobita; species Coenobita brevimanus. The sequence goes on along the minus strand of NC_137006.1, from coordinate 20,937,333 downwards.
AGGCTATTGCAGTTAACCATATATTTAACCTGTTTTTTGCCATTACATTATCCTTATGAGTCCTGAATGTTTAGTTGTTAGTTTGAGCATTAAACTTTAACTTGTAATTTTACCTAACTCTTTTGTTTTGAACCTGGAACTTTGCAGGACAGTAGTAATTTTAGTATTCTCACTTGAAGTGTTCATTATCTCTCTCTGTTCCGTAACAAATACATATATATATATATATATATATATATATATATATATATATATATATATATACACGTGTATAAATATACATATATGTTTACGTATAAATATGTATATAAATATACATAAAATATATATATATTATGATAACAATGTTGACTCAACATTCGTTAGGAGGAGTATGAGAGAAAAGGGTCATCTGGTTCACGTATGAGAGTAAGAGAATCTGTATAAACATTGCGGATCCAATTCCTCCAGTGCTTATGTGGGTACACTGTAAAAAGTACAATGTTGAAAAAAAAAAAAAAAAAGTGGGTGTGAACTTGTGGACTCAATTAAAATTCCCATTTATAGCTTTCTTTTGTTATTCAGGAGTTTCGTCACTGCGGTATAGTTTGGCAAACCAATTGACCACAGTGAAGGCCTGACCGTATTAGAATAGACTGGTGTTTATGCTTCATACCACCACTGACACTTGCATCTTTGTAAGAACCCATATTTAGGGTTAGCTGTAAGTGAAATAAAATGAGAATTATGCAAAATACAAGGAACACCACAAAGAATTGCAGTGTAAGTAATCAAAGTAAATGAAATGCGTGGGTTTGAACGCATCGGTTCTCCGGAGCATTCCGGAGAATACCGCAGTCTCCCCGACATCAAGGCGGACCAGGAGCAGTGGAGTCTGCCCTCAGAAACGCCGACACCCCCACTCGGACTCCCCGGGGTAGCCGCCGCCAGCCACCATCACTCCGGGCAACAGTGGCATACGTCAGCCCGGGCCGTGCGCCCTTGTGAAACGCAACCACCGCGCCGCCGCCACCGTAGGAAAAAGACACTACCTTCGCGTGGCGGAATTACCGAGTTAGCTAGGGGTGGAGTCAGAAATTGTACTCCAGACAGCACCCCTAAGGTAGAGACGATCTATGGTCGCTCTAGCAGTGGTAAGGTAGAGACGATCGGCGGTCGCTCCCCCCACAGCAAGGTAGAGACGATCAGTGGTCGCTCCCATAAAGAAAATACAGAGACGATCTATGGTCGCTCACAACAAAATCAGGTAGAGACGATCAGTGGTCGCTCCCTGAAAGTTAAGGTAGAGACGATCGGCGGTCGCTCCCTCAGCACACTGGTAGAGACGATCAATGGTCGCTCCCCTATAAAAAAGACAGAGACGATCTATGGTCGCTCACAACCAAATCAGGTAGAGACGATCGGCGGTCGCTCCCTGACAGCTAAGGTAGAGACGATCAGCGGTCGCTCCCTCAGCACCCGGGTAGAGACGATCAACAGTCGCTCCCCTATAAAAAAGACAGAGACGATCTATGGTCGCTCACAACAAAATCAGGTAGAGACGATCAGTGGTCGCTCCCTGCAAGCTAAGGTAGAGACGATCAACGGTCGCTCCCTCAGCACCCCGGTGGAGACGATCGACGGTCGCTTCCAGGGTATAGTGAGGAGGAAAGACCTCCCTGTCTCCCCTGGCCTCTGTTCCCTGCGCGAGGCCCTTGAGAAGATCCACCTGTCGGGCCCCCGTGACAGCCGCTGCCGCAGTCCTTCCCTGCCGGCGCCCCTGTCCATAGGAGACCGCAGTCCGTTGCCTCTTCTGGCCCGCCCCAGGACACCCGGGCGAGACCTCACCACGCCCCCACGACGCCGGGACCTGACCCAGAGGTTCCTAGCCCTCTTCGGCCCCAGTCCGGAGCCCAGTCCGGAAGCCCCCGGACGCGAGAGGACGCCCTAGTGAGTCGCCCTGTGCCCTCCCGGCTCGCTCTACCCTGGCGACACCCTCAGCCGACCGGATCATCGCCGAGGTAACTGTGTCTCTCTCTACCAGAGATACGAGGATCCACAATTGTGAAGTAGGTTAAGTGTGACTCCTTTTTCTTAGAATAAGACTAGTGCAGTGATTTCATGTACTTTCCATTGGGGTAACCCAGGACATAATACTACATTAATGGGTGAGAATAGGGGTGGAGACCCCAAGTGAAGATACGTGCGAGTATCATCCCGAGTTTACTATGGACTTCTCTCTAGAGCCCGAGGAAAGGATAATACATCATTAGAGTGCTATTGGTTAAACTCTGAGTAATACAGTGGAATAGAATTTACGAGTGTTCCGACTTTGTTAAGCGTTGGGAAGTGCGAACCTACATAACCTACCAGAGAGATGTGTAGTATATAAGTTGTGCTGACGGAAATCTAGTGTTATCAAACTACGAGGACCGCGAGTGATAACTGTACTCTCTTGTTCATACGCTATCCCTGAAAACCCTCCACTCCTCACCCACGCTCTTGAAGTCCAAATAAGAACCAGAGTTAATTATCAAAGAATTCTTGCCAATAGAAAACACCTAAAACTCCCTTGTTAATATCGGGCCTCATTAAGTATTACCATAACTTCTCCCTCGCCGTTCTAAGTCACTCTCTGTGTCTCACTACCCCCCTTTCCTGGTAGATCACAAACCCCCCCTCTCTCTCCTCCCGCGCTCCGCGTGCACGAGTATTTACTGTACTAAGATTTGTTGTATTGTCATTAATATCTAGGAAGCTAGTATCCTGCGAGATACACAATATTTTAAATAAGGTTTTGTATTGCTCTATATTGTGATGTAATGTCTGTTGAAATGCCTTGTGTCTAACTGAAATAATATACATGTATGGTGTTGCCGAAAGTTTTTATGTCCTGCCTCTCTTCATTGCACTAGCTCCGGTCTCAAAAGAGGACCCCGCTCAGTGTTGAGTTGATTTGGAACGAGAGGTCGAGCCAAATTCTATTCAGCATTACACTGGTGGCCAGCGGTGGTTCTAGATCCGAGCGTAGAAGAGAGGTAAATAGGAAATATTTGGAAAAATGGCAACTAAACCGCACGTCCAGTTATCCAAGTTTGACCCTGACCAATATGACATACAAACATATCTTGCAATAGTTAAACCCTTATTGGATATTGGCTTCGATAATGACCAACAAAAAATTGCAGTCACACTTCCACTACTGGGTAAAGCCGCAGCTAACATTGCGCGAAAAATTGTCCCAGAACTCACCTGGCAGAACTTTACCAAGTTCGCAGTCCAAGCCATCACCCCATCATTAGGGAAAGTGGTGGCTTTATCCAAGTTGGATAGCTTTACTTATAACGGGGATTTAGATAATACCCTGTTGCAGGCAAGCAAGCCTGATTACTGCTGCCTACCGGAATCAGACGAAGAAACCGGGACCAGCACACCTTCAATACTCTGCTCAGTACTCCCAAGTGTTGTGAAGCAACACTTTATTATCCACGATCCGACAGGAGACATGGATAGGGATATACAACCCCTGATACGACGCCTCCTGACCTCCTGCCCTCCTCCACAACAAATCAATGTTGTCAAGAAATTCCCCACACGGCCCCCGGCCCCCCCGCCGCACCACGTCCGCCTGCCCCACACCAGCCCGACCCCGACGCCTAGCCCACCCAGGGCGTACCCCTCTCATCCGGCGCCCCGCCCACGAAAACCCAAACTTAATTCTCATCAACCCGTGGGAATTCACAGCCTGCAACTCCGTTGCCCCCTTCATGACGTACGGGACCAGCTGAAAGCTGCTCTTCCATAAAGCACAACCCCTTGTCTGCGTAAGGTCTCCGCCCTAGAAGGCGAGGCCCCAGGGGACGAGCTGGCGCCAGCGGACGATCCCCCACCAGGAGACTTAGAGCAGGAACAGGAACACGAGAGCCCTAACCAGCTGGATTTTTAGGCCCGCCCCCGCACCAACCCACGGTGGCGGGGGCCATCACCCCTCAGTATCGCCCCCCAGTGTACCACAAAATGAAAATCAACGGCGTGAAGGCCAGACTACTAGTTGATACGGGAGCAGCCAGATCCTGTCTTTATAGCCATTATTTCTCCCGCTACAAATCGCGGTTTGGCCCGCTCCGCCCCACTACCACCCACCTTATAGATGCGGGGGATGGCCCCCTGCCCATCCGTGGGGAAACTCGGGCCCTACGGGTCGACACCCACCAACCAGTATCTACCCAACACCCCTTCATCATTTTTTATTCCTCCTGCCAGAGCTATGACGGCTATTTAGGGCTGGACTTACTTCAAAAACTCGGAGCCACTATCGACTGTCGCAACCGACAACTCCAGTTCCACCCCCTACCCCGCTCCACCCCAGCCGTTTGTACCTGCACGCCGCAACCCCGGCCGGAGGACACACACACACACAAAAAAAAAAAAAAACTCGCACTCCTTCTTTTCCCCTTCTTCGCCTCCCCCTTCCCCCGCGCAACCCCACCCCACTCTTGCCCCCTCCTTCCCTGCCACCGTTTCCGCCGCCGTTACCATCCCCTCACACCACGAGGCCTGGGTGCCCCTGAACAGGCCCTCAGGCCCATCTGTTTTGTTCTCCCCCCTCCTCCCTGCCGGACCCCTCTCCGCCTGCCTCATTTCCCCTACCTTTCTCCCCCCCCACCGCGCTGCCATTCGCATCGCCAATCTCGCACCATCCCCTCTCACCCTTCCCAAAGGGCTTATCGTCGGAGAAATGGAAGAAGCCGAGCCCTGCGTCCCTTCTTCCCCCCAATGCCCCGCCCCCCTCCCCCCATCCCTGACCATCTCTCCGACCAACAGTCAGACGCCTTACGCCGCCTCCTCCTGGAGTTCCAGGATTTGTTTGCGGCAGGGCCTGCAGATATAAGACACACTACATACCTGTCTCACGAGATCCATACGACAGGCCCCCCGATACGACAGCCTTCCCGACGGAAGAACCCCCGACAGAGAGAAGAGGAAGACCGCCAAGTGCGCGAAATGGAGGAGGCAGGCTTTATTTCCCCCTCCACCAGCCCGTGGTCCTCCCCCCTCGTTCTAGTAAAAAAGAAAGACGGCACGATGCGGTTTTACATCGATTACCGCCGCGTGAACGACGTCACCATTAAGGATGCCACTCCCCTTCCCCGCATCGACGATTCCCTAGACTCCCTATACGGGGCGTCTTGGTTTTCTACCCTTGACCTCCAGTCTGGATATTGGCAGGTCCCAGTCCACCCGGATCATCGAGGCAAAACGGCCTTCTCTACCAGTAATGGCCGCCACTATGAGTTTAACGTCCTGCCATTCGGCCTCTGCAATGCCCCAGCCACGTTTTCCAGGCTGATGGAATCTGTCTTGAGTGGCCTCACTTGGGAGATCTGTTTGGCCTATCTTGATGATGTCATCGTTTTTAGCCAAACTTGGGCCGACCATCTGCAGCGCCTCCGCCGAGTTTTCACCCGAATTCGCCAGGCAGGCCTCAAGTTACATCCAGCCAAATGTGTCTTGGCCGCAAAAACCGTCGCGTTTCTAGGCCATACCATTTCCCAAGCAGGAATCTCCCCCGACCCCGATAAGCTGCGCGCCATAGCGGCCATACCACCTCCGCAAGATGTTCACGGCATTCGTGCCTTTTTGGGGCTCACATCCTACTACCGCCGCTTCGTGAAGGGGTTTGCACAAATTGCTAAACCTCTTCACGATCTGACGAGGAAAGGAGAACCTTTCCTCTGGACAGAGGACCGACGTTCCGCTTTCCAACAGCTGAAAGACAAACTTATTTCGGCCCCCATCGTGGCCTTTCCCGACTATGCCCTCCCTTTTCGCCTCTACACGGACGTCTCCTTGGACGCCATTGGCGCTGTTCTAGCCCAGGTACAGGCCGGTCGAGAACACATTATTGCTTGTGCCAGCCGCACACTGAACCCGGCAGAGAAAAATTATGCCGCCACCAAGCGAGAATGCCTCGGCATAATCTGGTCCCTCCAATATTTTAGAGCTTATCTTTCTGGGACCCAAGTCACTATAATAACCGACCACCAATCACTCCAGTGGCTGCGACAATCAGATTCCCAGAATGCCCAAACCGTCCGATGGCGTGACACCCTAGAGGAATTTCAATATGAAATCTCGTACAGACCCGGGAAGCTCCACACTAACGCAGATGCCCTCTCCCGCCTTCCCATCCGCGCCGTCCAACCAGATCAGGACCTGCTAGAACTCTGGCACCACAAAGAACGCCCCCCCTGGATCCCAGCCTACCTGTTTCCCAAATTGTGCCGACAGGGCGACCACCTCTTGACCCCGTCCGGACACATCCTGTTGGCCCCCGATGCGGCACGTGACACCCTGCGCCAGTTACACGCCCACAACGGCATCCATTTGGGCACTAAAAAATTGCTACAGGTATTTAATGACATCTACTGGGCCCCGAACCCCTCCACCCTCGCCAAGGAAAGTATTCAAGCTTGCCGTGCCTGTGCGCTCGGGAAAGACATTACCCGGACCGCCGGGCCTTCTGGCCACATCACTGCCCACAAACCCTGGCAGCTCCTAGCAGTCGACGTGGTAGGACCTCTCCCCCTAAATCAGGATATAAGTACGTGATCACATTTGTTGACACGTACTCCAAGTTCATAATAGCCTGCCCCGCTAAGGAACATCACGCCATCGCGGTCGCCGACGCCTTACTCCGACACGTTTTCCCCTACTTTGGCATTCCCCAGGCCATCCATTCTGACAATGCCCCCGAATTCTCCGGGAAAGTCTGGGAAGAGCTGGCCCGGATTTTTGGATACAAAATCTCCCACTCCTCACCATATTGGCCTCAAGGGAACGCGGTGTGTGAGCGCAGCCATCGTACCTTGGCAAATCAGCTGCGGACCAGAATCGAGGCTACCAAAGACAACGATTGGCCAGCGCACGTCAAAATCGTCCAGTGGGGCATGAATTCCTGCCCCAGAGAGGACGGGGTTTCCCCCCACGAGAGGGTCTTTGGCGAAACCCCCCTCTTACTACCCTTACGCCATCACTTGCAACCGCCCACCTCTGCCCCGGCGACAGACCCGCTACACTCGCTAAAAAGGCGGGTATACCACCTACAGCGAAACTTAGATCTTGGACCCGACACGGCCGCCAACCCCTACAAGCAGGGTGACACAGTAGTCATTGCCCAACTCCCCACCCCCCACAAACTTGCCCCCCGTTTCACGGGCCCCCACACCATCACCAAAATCCCCAACCCTTACCAGGTGGTCGTGGACTACCGCAGCACTCCCGTGCCCTCCGGAAACCGACACGTACGCCCTTTCCAGGAACATCCATTCCCCCCCGCCACGACCCCGCCCCCCAACCCCCCACGGCTCCCGCTCCACCCTCTACCACCACATTTGACTGTTACATTTCCTCCTCCCCTTCCCCCTCCCCCCCCACCACCTCCGCCTCTCCCGCCCCAGGCACCTCACCTGACATCTCCCCCGCCACCCCCCCCTCCCCCTCGCCCCACCCACCCGTGGCCTGCCCCTCAGCCCGCGCCCCCCCATCTCCGGCTCCTGCCGTCACCCCCGTCCCCCAGCCCATCACCACCCCCTCCACCCCCACTGCCACCCCTTCACCACAACCCCCTTCCACTCCCCTCCTCCTGCCCCCCACCCGGACGCCCACTCCACCAATACCACATCCTACCACACCCACGGCACTAGAGACAACACGCCCACACCTAACGCCCCCTCCCCCTCCACCCCGGCCCGCACCCACCACCACCACCACCCCGTCACGAACACCCCCTTCTTCCCCCTCCCCCTACCCTGCCCACCCCCCGTACGCCCACTCCACCAATACCACGTGCTACCACACCCGCGGCACGAAAGACAACCCGCCCGCCCCCAACGCCCCCATCCCCCCCACCCCTACCCTCACCACCACCACTACCCGCTCGGGCCGCCTCTCACGCCCACCCGCCCGATATTCCCACACCCCTACACCCCCCACTTCCCCGCGACTTCACACTGTCCAGCTACATTGGGCCCAAATCCCTCCTATCTGTACTCCCCAGAGACTTAACGCCGCATTACTACCACACAAAACCCGGCCTTCGCCCACCCTGTCCAGCATTCCACCTCCAACCACGCCGACAACCACACCAAACATGAAGATTAAGCGAGCTGTATGGGCCCCTTCCTTTGCCAGGAACCGCCGGCTTCGCGGACCCCACCACCTGTTAAGTATCCTCAAACACACCACCACCCCCTCTGCCCTTTTCCTCACCTATGACCAAACGCAAGAGGAGGATTATTATACTACCGCCTGGCAGCACACACTCCGCCACCTCCAGCCCATCTCCACCACCTCCAACACGCTAGCGTTCCACCTCCAGCCACAGGGACGTGACTTTTTTCAAGAACACGGTGGTGAAATACGTGGGTTTGAACGCATCGGTTCTCCGGAGCATTCCGGAGAATACCGCAGTCTCCCCGACATCAAGGCGGACCAGGAGCAGTGGAGTCTGCCCTCAGAAACGCTGACACCCCCACTTGGACTCCCCCCACTCAGACTCCCCGGGGTAGCCGCCGCCAGTCACCATCACTCCGGGCAACAGTGGCATACGTCAGCCCGGGCCGTGCGCCCTTGTGAAACGCAACCACCGCGCCGCCGCCACCGTAGGAAAAAGACACTACCTTCGCGTGGCGGAATTACCGAGTTAGCTAGGGGTGGAGTCAGAAATTGTACTCCAGACAGCACCCCTAAGGTAGAGACGATCTATGGTCGCTCTAGCAGTGGTAAGGTAGAGACGATCGGCGGTCGCTCCCCCCACAGCAAGGTAGAGACGATCAGTGGTCGCTCCCATAAAGAAAATACAGAGACGATCTATGGTCGCTCACAACAAAATCAGGTAGAGACGATCAGTGGTCGCTCCCTGAAAGTTAAGGTAGAGACGATCGGCGGTCGCTCCCTCAGCACACTGGTAGAGACGATCAATGGTCGCTCCCCTATAAAAAAGACAGAGACGATCTATGGTCGCTCACAACCAAATCAGGTAGAGTCAATCGGCGGTCGCTCCCTGACAGCTAAGGTAGAGACGATCAGCGGTCGCTCCCTCAGCACCCGGGTAGAGACGATCAACAGTCGCTCCCCTATAAAAAAGACAGAGACGATCTATGGTCGCTCACAACAAAATCAGGTAGAGACGATCAGTGGTCGCTCCCTGCAAGCTAAGGTAGAGACGATCAACGGTCGCTCCCTCAGCACCCCGGTGGAGACGATCGACGGTCGCTCCCAGGGTATAGTGAGGAGGAAAGACCTCCCCGTCTCCCCCGGCCTCTGTTCCCTGCGCGAGGCCCTTGAGAAGATCCACCTGTCGGGCCCCCGTGACAGCTGCTGCCGCAGTCCTTCCCTGCCGGCGCCCCTGTCCACATAGGGAGACCGCAGTCCGTCGCCTCTTCCGGCCCGCCCCAGGACACCCGGGCGAGACCTCACCACGCCCCCACGACGCCGGGACCTGACCCAGAGGTTCCTAGCCCTCTTCGGCCCCAGTCCGGAGCCCAGTCCGGAAGCCCCCGGACGCGAGAGGACGCCCTAGTGAGTCGCCCCGTGCCCTCCCGGCTCGCTCTACCCTGGCGACACCCTCAGCCGACCGGATCATCGCCGAGGTAACTGTGTCTCTCTCTACCAGAGATACGAGGATCCACAATTGTGAAGTAGGTTAAGTGTGACTCCTTTTTCTTAGAATAAGACTAGTGCAGTGATTTCATGTACTTTCCATTGGGGTAACCCAGGACATAATACTACATTAACGGGTGAGAATAGGGGTGGAGACCCCAAGTGAAGATACGTGCGAGTATCATCCCGAGTTTACTATGGACTTCTCTCTAGAGCCCGAGGAAAGGATAATACATCATTAGAGTGCTATTGGTTAAACTCTGAGTAATACAGTGGAATAGAATTTACGAGTGTTCCGACTTTGTTACGCGTTGGGAAGTGCGAACCTACATAACCTACCAGAGAGATGTGTAGTATATAAGTTGTGCTGACGGAAATCTAGTGTTATCAAACTACGAGGACCGCGAGTGATAACTGTACTCTCTTGTTCCGCACGCTATCCCTGAAAACCCTCCCCACTCCTCACCCACGCTCTTGAAGTCCAAATAAGAACCAGAGTTAATTATCAAAGAATTCTTGCCAATAGAAAACACCTAAAACTCCCTTGTTAATATCGGGCCTCATTAAGTATTACCATAACTTCTCCCTCGCCGTTCTAAGTCACTCTCTGTGTCTCACTACCCCCCCCCCTTTCCTGGTAGATCACAAACCCCTCCTCTCTCTCCTCCCGCGCTCCGCGCGCACGAGTATTTACTGTTCTAAGATTTGTTGTATTGTCATTAATATCTAGGAAGCTAGTATCCTGCGAGATACACAATATTTTAAATAAGGTTTTGTATTGCTCTATATTGTGATGTAATGTCTGTTGAAATGCCTTGTGTCTAACTGAAATAATATACGTGTATGGTGTTGCCGAAAGTTTTTATGTCCTGCCTCTCTTCATTGCACTAGCTCCGGTCTCGAAAGAGGACCCCGCTCAGTGTTGAGTTGATTTGGAACGAGAGGTCGAGCCAAATTCTACTCAGCATTACAGTAAATAAAATAATTAAAATGTCTTACTGTCTTAAATTCCCCTCACATAGCTGTTAATACATTATTGTGACGAGACAGTCGAACGAATAATATATGTTAAGATAATATATGTTAAGATATGGAACTGGGTAATTAAGTATCGGTTACTATGGTAACAGCGTGTCTCGTAGCAACTACTTCTCACACGCAAAACAACCCCAAAACATAAGAAAGCTTTATGCACTACACACTCACTTATAAAGTGTCTCATAAGATATCAATGATAAAAATAATCTTTTGAGTTTACTGTGATGGTGATTTAGAATAATCTGAAGTGGTGATACAGTATTCAAGGGTGAGCTTAACTAAAAAGAACGAGAAATTTGATGATAAGTGTCGTCTTCACAAGAATGGACTCTCAACATATGTACCTGAACGAAAGATTTATCGCATCAGCAAGAAATGGGGGGAAGGGGTCGGGAGGAAAACTCTGTAGTACAGTAGCGAAATTTTTTGGATATCTCAGCCAATTTTGAAGTGACAAGAAAGATAGACACCAATTTGGAAATGGCGTAAAAATCCTTAATTATTTTCATTTCATAGACAACCCGTAATTCCCAATAGTTTTTCCGGAAATGTGAAGGAATATGAAGGTCCATGGAGTTGATGGTGAGTAGGGTGTGCCTGCTGAGACAGATGAGAATGACAGTGCTTTAGTGGACATGTATGCCGGAAGGGGGTTGGTGACAGCCAATACTCTCTTCAGGCACAAAATGATCCACAGGTATACATGGCAAGTGATGAGAAGGGTGGATGGTGAACGGAATGAAAGGAAGGCAATGATTGATTATGTGTGTGTGGATGAAAGGATGTGAAGATGTGTAATGGATGTAAGAGCATATAGAGGTTGGGGAAGTGGACTTTCTGACCACCACCAGAATCAAGGTCCAAGTAAAATGAAGAAATAGAAGAAGAGAAGAACGGGAGGAAGGAGTAGATGTAAGGAGAGTGGAAAGGTTACAAGAGGATGAGAAAAAGGCAGAATATAAGGGAGAAGTGGAGGAACGATTGGGTAAATATGAATTGGAGCAGATGGGGGACGTAGAAGGTGTGTGCAAGATATTCACAGAAAAAATATGTGCAGCATGTGAGGTGGTGTGTGGGGTGAAGAGCAGATGAAAGGGGGTGCAAGGAACAGCATGGTGGAATGAAGAGGTGAGACAGGCTGGGGCACAAAAGAAGAAAGTATATAATGAATGGATGAGAAATAGGGGGGTGGAAGAAGTTAAGAGATGGAAGAGAGAGTTCTATGTAGAAAGGAAGAGAGAGGTGAAAAGATTAGTAAGAGAGAGTAAGAACAGAGTGGATGAGGAATTTGGAAGGAATATGAGTGTCAAGTGGAGGGAATGTAAGAAAATGTTCTGGAAAAACGTGAAGAGAGTCAGACAGGGTGGCAATGAAGTTAGTAGAGGAGTGAAAGATAAAAATGGTAGATCACTAGTGGAGAAGGGAGAAACAGTGAGCAGATGGAGAAAACACTTTAAGGAATTGTTGAACATAGAGAATGTAAGTAATGCGAGTATAAGTGGCTGGGGAATGGCTGGGAGAAGGAGGGAGGTAAGAAGACAGGAAGAAATCAGTAGGATGGAAGTTGTGGAAGCAATGAAGAAATTTAAAATGCGGAAAGCCCCAGGAATTGATGGAGTGTGTGGTGAACTGCTGAAGCATGGGGGAGAGATACTAGTAGAATGGATATGGAAGATGTGCAGATTGGCCTGGAAGGAAGGTAGAGTCCCGGAGGATTTGAAGTCAGGTATAATTATTCCCTTGTACAAAGGGAAATGGGAAGAAGTGCGTGGTAATCATAGGGGCATTTGTCTTCTTAGTGTAATAGGAAAAGTATACTGTAGGATACTTATTGACAGAGTTAGAGAAATAACAGAGGAATTGATTGGAGATGAACAGGAAGGCTTTAGGAAGGGAAGAGGTTGTGTAGATCAGATATTCATTCTTAGATCTTTAGTGGAAAAGTGTCTAGAAAAGGGAAACAAGTTGTATGTGGTATTCATGGATTTGGAGAAAGCATATGATGGGGTGGACAAAAAAGGATTGTGGAGAGTATTAAGAATATATGGAGTAGATGGGAAGTTGTTGAATGCTGTGAAGAGTATGTATGAGGGTGCTAAGGCTGCAGTGCGTATGGATAGTGAACTGAGTGAGTTTTTCTATATGAAGGTTGGGTTGAAACAGGGATGTGTCATGTCTCCATGGTTGTTCAATCTGTATATGGATCGGGTTATAAAAAAGATACAAGGTCGGGCAGTGGATGTTGGAGTGACCCTAATGAGAGAAGGCAGTGTCTGGATTTTCCCTGTACTGTTGTGTGCAGATGATAATGTGTTGCTAAGTGAAAACACAAGGGAGCTGCAAGGCTTGGTGGCTGCGTTTGGGAGAGTGTGTAAGAAACGGGATTTAAGGGTGAATGTAGGGAAGAGTAAAGTTATGGTCTTCGAGTGAGGTGAAGTAAGTGAATGTACAGTGAGGTTGGATGATAAGGAAATGGAAAATGTGAGTACATTTAAGTACTTGGGGAGTGTAATGAGTAAGGATGAAGTTTGGAGGATGAAGTACTTGAAAGGATACAACAAGGAAGAAAGGTTGCTGGTTCCTTGAAGGCAGTGATAAGAAACAGGGAAGTGGGCATGGAGGTGAAAAAGTTATTACATGACAGTATTGATACCAACTCTGACGTAGGGAAGTGAAGCTTGAACGTTGTTGGAGGGACACAAGTGAAGCGTGAGAGCAGTGGAAATGAGTTAGTTGAGAGGAGCCTGTGGAGTCACATGGAGAGACAGATGGACAAATGAGGATGTGAGGGAGCTTTGTGGTGTGGATGTGGATGTGTTAAGAAGCATTAGGAGAAACACTCTGAGGTGGTTTGGCCATGTGGAGAGGATGGAGAATGAGAGACTGACGAGGAGAGTATGTGAGTGAGGTGGAGGGCAAGAGAGGGAGGGGAAGGCTGAGGATGAGATGGAGGGATGGAGTAGAGAGGTATTGTACATGTGAGAGGGGTGTGTGAAATGGGAGCAGGACAGTGAAATGACGGGGGACAGGGTGACGTGGAGGAGATTTGTTTGTGGCCACCCCGTATAAGGGATTAGGGTGTCTGCCAATAGATAGATAGATAGATTTTCCGTAAATCGGGGAAATAGTCTGGTGGCAGAATGATCATTTTCGGGTGAACCTCGTTCCGAGACTTTTTTTTTTTTATCCGAGGAAGAAGGAACCAAAGGCCATGAGCCCGCAGTAACAGTTCCCTCCTAAAGAAAAACAAAATACAATAGAGAGCCAAATTCAAGATCCGATCATTTTCAGATGCCTGGACACACTGCGTTTGAAAGACTAGAGATCATAGGCAGCAGGAAATACAGACAGAGGGAGACAGTTCCAGAGTTGACCTGTTGCATAAATGAAAGACTGGGAGTAACGGTTAACTCTTGCATTAGAGAGTTGGACAGAAAAGGGATGAGAGTTTGCTGCCAGACGGGTGCTACGCGCCCATCATAGAGGTGGGGGAATGCAAGCGGACAGTTCAGAGGAGCAGTGACCATTAAAGTAGCGATAGAAAAGAGATAAAGATGCAACAGTGCGGTGAAGAGACAGAGGTTGAAGGGAGTCAGTAAGAGGAGAGTTAATGAGACGAAAAGCCTTTGACTCCACCCTATTGAGAAGAGCTGTATGTGGGGAGCCTCCCCACACATGAGAGTTGTACTCCACACAGGGGTGGATAAAACCCCTGTATAGAGTTAACAATTGTGCAGGGGTAAAGAAAGAGGGGAGTCAGCTTAGCACACCCAATCTCTTGGAAGCAGATTTTACAAGAGATGTAATATGATCTTTCCAAGATAAGTCCCGAGTAAATGAAACCCCAAGGATGTTCAAGGATGATGCAGGATTAAGCTTAATATTATTAAACATTAGTGGGTATACCTGTGGAAGATTTTGTCGGGTTGATAGGTGTAAGAACTGAATCTTAGATGCATTAAAAACAACCATATTATTTTTACCCCAGTCAGAGATACAAGCCAAGTCAGAAATTAGGTGTGCCATAGCCTCATCCCTTGTTTGTTGAAGTAACTGTTGAGATGGGCGTTGCGGGAACCGAATGGAAAGGTGAAGGGTGGAGTCATCAGCGTATGAGTGGATAGGGTTAGATGTACAGCTTAGAAGATCATTGATGAATAAAAGGAAGAGAGTTGGTGATAGGATAGAGCCCTGAGGAACACCACTGTTGATAGATCTAGGAGAAGAACGATGGCCGTCTACAACAGCGGCTATAGAACGACCAGAAAGAAAGCTAGCGATGAAGGCACAGAGAGAAGGATAGAAACCGTAGGAAGGCAGTTTGGAAATTAAAGATTTATGCCAGACTCGATCGAAAGCCTTTGAGTTGTCAAGTGCAATGGCAAAGCTTTCACCAAAGTCCCGAAACTAGGATGACCAGGAATCTGAAGGGTAGGTAAGAAGATCGCCAGTAGAGCATCCCTGACGGAACCTGTACTGACGATCGGAAACAAGGTTGTGATAAGAAAGATGCCTTAAATTTTTTCTATTGAGAATTGACTCAAAAACTTTTGAAATACAGGACGTAAAAGCAATTGGACGATAGTTGGAGGGTTGGGAGTGGTCACCCTTCTTTGGGACTGGCTGAATGAGAGCAAACTTCCAGCAAGAAGGAAAGGTACAAGTTGACAGACAAAGGCGAAAGAGTTTGCCTAGGCAGGGTGTAAGCACAGAAGCACAGTTCTTGAGAACAACAGGAGGGACCCCATCAGGCCCATATGCCTTGTTAGTACTGAGGCCAGTGATGGCAGAAAATACATCAGCTGAAGAAATTTTAATGTCAGCCATGAGGAAGTCAGAGGGGGGAAGTGATGGAGGAACAGCACCGGATGCGTCTAAGGTGGAATTGGAGGAGAAAGTCTGTGCGAAGAGATCTGCTTTATCAGTAGAAGAAATAGCTACAGAACCATCAGAGTAGAAAAGAGGAGGGAAGGATGATGAGGTAAAGTTGTTAGAAAGGTTTTTGGCAAGGTGCCAGAAGGAGCGGGACGAATTCGAGTTGGAGAGTTGAGAGCATTTAGTACAGATGAAATTATTTTTAGCAGAGCGAAGAACAGACTTAGCACGATTCCGGGCAGAAACATAAAGATGATATGATTTAGGGGTGGGTTGGCTCCAGTACCTTTTGTAGGCCCTCTCCTTGTTGCGGACAGTATTAGAACAAGCGTGAATAAACCAAGGCTTTCTTGCATTAGTCAAAGGATATGAGAAAGGAATGTATGCTTCCATGCCCGAGAGAATAACCTCCGTAATGCGCAAGGCACACTCAGATGGCTCACGGCCATGGAAGCAGTAATCATTCCAGGGAAAATCAAAGAAGTACTGCCTGAGGGCCTCCCAGTCCACGGCTCCAAAATGCCACAGACAACGTTTCCCTGGAGGGTCCACAGGCCGTACCGGAGTGATAGAACAGTTAAGGTGATAAGGTTGTGATCTGAGGAGCCGAACAGAGAGAAAAGATTAACAGAGTAAGCAGAAGGATTAGTTGTGAGGAAGAGGTCAAGTATGTTGGAGCTCTCTCCAAGGCGGTCAAGGATACGAGTAGGGTGCTGTACAAGCTGCTGTAGGTCATTAAGGATAGAAAAGATGTAAGCTTGTTCGCCAGGTGGATCAGTGAAAGGAGAGGAGAGCCAAAGGTTGTGGTGAACATTGAAATCTCCTAGAATGGAGATTTCAGAGAAAGGAGAAGTGGATAGAATGTGTTCCATCGTAGAAATAAGATAGTCGAAGAATTTTTGATAGTCAGTAGAATTAGGGGATAAGTAAACAGCACAGATATATTTAGTCAGAGAATGACAGGAAAGCCGAAGCCAGAGTGTAGAGAATTCAGAAGAATCGAGTTCAGGAACACGAGAGCAAGATAAGTCGTTGCATATATATACACAATAGCCACCTTTGGCTTTGAAATGAGTATAGAGAAAGTAGGAGGATACAGAAAAGGGTTTGCTGTCAGTTGCCTCAGACAGCTGAGTCTCCGTTAGAAAAAGAAGATGAGGCTTGGAGAATGAGAGGTGGTTCCTTAACAGAGCGAAAGTTAGAGGAAAGGCCGCGAATGTTGCAGAAATGAAGTAGAAGTGAGTCAGATAGTGGTTCCAGGCACCTCGAGTCATCACCGGGAGAGGGGCGGATGGTGGGGGCATTTTATGGTCCCCCCCCCCTGTGGACTCCGAGGCTTGGTGATGAGACGCCATAATTTTTTGCATTTTGGAAAAGGAAGTGTAGTGTGTACTGTGCATGTAGTTTGGTGTAGATAGTTAGAGAAATTTGTACTGGAGAGCATGCTGGCCTACTCTCTGTGTAACTGAGACACTGAAAAAGTTCAGCAAAGGGAGATGGTCAGAAACCAGTCCTGAGGGCTGATGAAACGGGAGCTCCAGCACTCCCTGTCATCAGCTTTCCATCCACCTCGGGAGTACTGCCCTGCTCGACTGGGTTTTATTGCATTTTCTGATACTTTGGGATGTTACCATCAAAATAAAAAAGTACACCCAGCTGGCACACTTGAGCGTTTCAAAATGGAGGCCGAAATTCAATATGGCCGCTTGCATGAATGCTGATGCTAATAAAATATGTTTAGCTATCTTTTTCAGTTTTTAATTTTCTTCGTAAAAATAATAATATTAACTTTTCCTATCAGAACATGCTCTAAACAAAATGATCACCTGTAAACTACATATTGTAACATTTTATTTTACGATTTTTAAGTTTTTATGATCATTTTAAGGTGTAAGTAGAAGAAATTTTGGATGTTAATAATTGCTATCATCCAAGTCAATAAAACAGCAAAGATATCATTTGAGTGAACAGCAAAACTATGGATCAATGTTCTTGTGAAGTCAGTATTTCTGATGATGCAGTTTGTTCGTGCTGAACGAGAAGGTGATTGGCCACTCCATTTGCTTGTCATCAAAGAGATGCTTCCTTATTTCTTTGCTAGTGGTCATGACAATTATAATTACTTTCATTCTATAAGCAAACTGCCTGATGAAGTGCTTCAAGCTTCATGGACGGAGGTCATGTATTGCGACATCAACCAGGCATCTGGAATGGCATCTGGTCTGACCAGTACATTGAGACAACTTCCATGCGTTATGGCCATAGTCCAGGAGGAATTATTGGAATAACCCATCAACCAGCAGCACTGAAAAGGTGGGCTCTTGGACTACGTATCTGCACTCAGCTGGAAAAAGATGTTGTATCCATGCTTGATGGAAACGCACAATCCACAGTCATGACCCATAAGGAAGAAGGGCCTTCAAGGATACAAAGTGAAGTAGACAGAGCAAAAATTCGGGAGAAGCTTCAAAGCCGCATATATCCACTGAAAGGAGAGTGCCACCCACCTGGACTTATTAATGTGGTTACAGGTAGGATATGTGCAGTACATGTAAATGTCGACAAGGATATTGAATTGGGAGCAGCTATAATGAAAACATTTGAGGAATAATGGCCACAGAGTTTTCACAGGCCACTCACAAGACCAGTTGTGCCTATGTCAACTTAAAGAAAAAAAAAATTAAGTGGACAATATATCTGCGCATGATACCACATTGATCTATTCAAGACTGCTTTGTCTTCAAACCACTAGGAACATCAACATGAGAGATGTTCTCTCTTTTGAGCTGGTTGCATTTCCACCCTCAATATTCCAGGAAAAGACAGGTGATAAGAGGCTGTCACCTTCTAAAGCCACCCTGAAAGCCAAAATCCAAGTGGAAGTATCAGATCGCAGACCGGTCCCAGCTGATGCTATTATACTTGATGGGTGTGCAATTCTCTGGGTTGTCAAATGGCCAAGCAAAAGTGTCATACAAGATTATATACTAAAGTTTGTGCAGTGCATACGTCATTGACTTTTAGCTGCAAACACACACCTGGTCTTTGACAGATATCACAGTGGAAGCATAGAAGAGGCAACACGTGCAGCTAGAGATGGGAGGGAAGCAAGCAGATGCCACGGACTGTCATTGGCAACACCTCTGCCACCACAGAAAGTCTGCTTATCTGTTACACACAATAGATCCCAGGTGTTAATCTCATTTGTGAGTCTCTGTGTGAGCACACTGATCTACTGCCACACAATGACGAACACCTTGTGATTACAGGTAAGGAACCAATACCAATAGAGCTTTGAGCAAAATCAAGATGTTCTCAACAGACTGTTACCTGCCCATGTTCTTACAGGATGTGAGTGTTTCATATTTATGGGGTATTGGTAAAGGAGCAATGTTAAAGGCAATAAAGAGTGGGAAGACACTTACTAGATTAGGGTGGCAACAAGAAGAACTGACTGATGTTACTGCTGAAGCCACAAAATTCATTGCAGCATGTAATGGCTTTCCAAATGAAAACAACATGACATCTTTAAGATATACTGTGTGGCAATCATAGATGGGCAATCTTCGGCTCACCGCAGAACCAGACCTAAAAGCTTTGCCACCAACAACAGGAACATTTGAAGAACATGTTTGCAGAGCCCATTTACAGGCAGCAATTTGGAGAAGCTCCCTTGATCCACAGGCACCAGAAATGAACCGTCTTCATTATGGGTGGACCAAGGATCCTAATTCAAACATGTTGATCCCAATTGGCTTGCCACTTGATGTTTGTCCTGTGCCACTTGATATCCTAAAACTAATCAAGTGTGGGTGTCAATCCCGCACCCCATGTTCAACAGCCCGTTGCAGTTGTGCTGCAGCACAACTTTCTTAAGCATTGTCTTGTGCTTGCCATGGAAGTGACTGCCACAATCCTCAAAGTAAATCAAGAGTGTCAGTTGAACAAGTATGGAGGAAAGCATGGACATGGAAATGACAGACACTTAATATATTAATTGTAAACATGTTTAGTTTATCAGTGTTTTTATATTTATGAGCAACATATATTTTTGATGTAAAGCATTTTGATCAATTCTATCTATCTATCTATCTATTGCCAGACGCCTCAATCCCGTTTGGGGTGGCCACAAACAAATCGCCTCCAAGTCGCCCTGTCCCCTGCCATTTCACTGCCCTGCTCCCAACTCACACCCCCCTCTCTCATATACCTCTCCACCCCATCCCTCCATCTCATCCTCGGCCTCCCCCTCCCTCTTCCCCCCTCCACCTCACTCACATACACTCTCTTCGTCAGTCTCTCACCCTCCATCCTCTCCACATGGCCAAACCACCTCAGTGTGTTCCTCATAACGCTTCCTATCACATCCACATCCACACCACAACGCTCCTTTATATCCTCATTCGTCAGCCTGTCTCTCCACGTGACTCCACAGGCTCCTCTTAAATAACTCATTTCCACTGCTTTCACTCTTGACTTGTGTCCTTCCAACAATGTCCAAGCTTCACTTCCGTACGTTAGAGTTGGTATCACAATACTGTCATGTAGTAACTTTTTCACTTCCATGCTCACTTCCCTGTTTCTTATCACTGCTTTCAAGGAACCATCAACCTTTCTTCCCTGCTGTACCCTTTCAAGCACTTCACCCTCCAAACCTCCATCCTTACTCATCACACTACCCAAATACTTAAACGTACTCACATTTTCCAATTCCTCACCATCTAACCTCGCTGTACATTCACTAACTTCACCTCTCTCAAAGACCATCACTTTACTCTTCCCTACATTCGCCTTTAGGTTCCGTTTCTTACATACTCTCTCAAACTCATCCACCAAGCCTTGCAGCTCCCCTTCGTCTTCACTCAACAACACAGTATCATCTGCAAACAACAGTACAGGGAGTTTCCAAACACTATCCTCTCTCACCAGGGCCACTCCAACATCCACTACCCTACCTTGTACCTCTTTTATTACCCCATCCATGTACAGATTGAACAACCATGGAGACATGACACATCCCTGTTTCAAACCAACTTTCAAAGAGAAAAATTCACTTAGTTCACCATCCACACGCACTGAAGCCTTCGCACCATCGTACATACTCTTCACAGCATTCAACAACTTCCCATCTACTCCATATATTCTTAACACTTTCCACAATCCTTGTCTATCCACCCTGTCATATGCTTTCTCCAAATCCATGAAAGCCGCATACAACTTTTTTCCTTTCTCTAGAAACTTTTCCACTAAAGATCTAAGAATGAATATCTGATCTACACAACCTCTTCCCTTCCTAAAGCCTCCCTGTTCTTCTCCAACTAATTTCTCTGTTCTTTCTCTAACTCTGTCTATAAGTATCCTACCATACACTTTTCCTATTATACTAAGAAGACAAATGCCCCTATGATTACCACACACTTCTTTTTCCCCTTTTCCTTTGTACAAGGGAATAATTATACCTGACTTCCAATCCTCCGGGACTCTACCTTCCTCCCAGGCCAATCTGCACATCTTCCACATCCATTCTACTACTATCTCTCCCCCATGCTTCAGCATTTCACCACACACTCCATCAATTCCTGGGGCTTTCCCCGATTTAACTTTCTTCATTGCTTCCACAACTTCTATCCTACTGATTTCTTCCTGTCTTCTCACCTCCCTCCTTCTCCCAGCCATTCCCCAGCCACTTATACTCGCATTACTTCCATCCTCTACGTTCAACAATTCCTTAAAGTGTTCTCTCCATCTGCTCACTTTTTCTCCCTTCTCCACTAGTAATCTACCATTTTTATCTTTCACTCCCCTGCTAACTTCACTTCCACCCTGTCTTACTCTTTTCACTTCTCTCCAGAACATTTTCTTACAGTCCCTCCACTTTACACTCAAATTCCTTCCAAATTCCTCATCCACTCTCTTCTTACTCTCTCTTACTAATCTTTTCACCTCTCTGAAGAGCGTAATTGGTCTAACATTCTGATGTAAGGGATATGAACATTTTAGTTGTGAAGTAGATTATGGTTTAAGTATGTGTGTTGGAACAGACATGTTAAATATTTAAAAATGTTTATTGACAGAAAGACCTAATTCACCATCCTTTCCCTGTACAGTTTGTTAAGAAAATGATATATTGTGGTGATACCTGGTGATAGTCTAACAGGGTACGGTAATCACATTTGGTGCCTTTTTTAAGCAATTATTTAATTGAGTAATTTTTCTTCTCACAATTTACACTTACATGTATATAATATACTTTGTTACGCCTAGAATTTCTTGAAATAATTCTACAATTAAATAATGTAATATTAGTAAAACTAGTGACAATATTAATCAAATATTGTAATTTTACATTTTTTCGGGCAGCCATTTTGGATTTCGGCCCATATAACAAAATGCTCAAGTGTTCCAACTGGGTGCAGTTTTTTATTCTCATTAATAAGGAACAGTCTATAAAAAAATCCAATAAAACTTAGTATACGTCTCGAAACGAGGTTCAGTGAAATTCCTCCAGACTAAAACGATTTTTTATGAGGCAGATTAGCGTAACAGCAGGCTGCGCAAGAAGTAACGGTCTAAGGTGGCATGAGTAGCGCAGCAGTATTTTCCGACGATTGCTGGGAGCAACCAAATTTTGTCTTTTCCAGACAAATAATACTTTCTGTTTGGCTTTTTTTTTTTTGGGGGGGGGGGAAATATTTGACTGAATCCGTGTCAAACTAATACAATGCCATGATCGACGAAAGAAACTGAATTTCTGATTTCTGATTCAAATCGCAGAGCACTGAGAGATTTCGTGAAAGCAATTTTTGTGAGTGAGCAAAAAGCAAAGTCATTATTAACCTGCTAGGCCCCAAGACCTATACCAAAAATTAATATAAGACGAGTATTGGTTTTAGGAAATGTGAGGGAATATTTTTGGCGTAATTTAATAAGTTCTTAGTAGTTTCAGGTCAGGAAAACAGAGGAAGATGATGAGCCACATGAGACAATATTCAACACTGCCAGACTTGCTCGGTCGCTCTCTCGAACACGCTCCACACTTTCAATGTGGATGCCTCTTACATGCTTTTATTAAAAACAAAAACAATAAAACAAGATAAGGTTGAACTGATGATAACAGGACCGTGGTGTTCCAATCCTGAAGTTATGCGACACATATGATACTGGTTCGTTAACTGTTTATGATATAAAGAAACATAGGGGAAAAATACTGAAATTATATGCAGAGAGTGATTCGAAAAAGCAAATGAACATTGGAAAAACTATGAGAGATGGTAAGAATACTGAGCACCATCGAGTGATATGGAATGGTTCCGACATCGTCGGAGTGATGAAGTGAACCCGTCTGGTTGCTTGATAATGAACCAGTCTCAGTTGTTCCATAACGAACTTAAATTAGAATGTGTGTGTGTGTGTGTGTGTGTGTGTGTGTGTGTGTGTGTGTGTGTGTGTGTGTGTGTGTGTGTGTGTGTGTGTGTGAGAGAGAGAGAGAGAGAGAGAGAGAGAGTTTATGAAAAAGCAAAAACATGGGTAGTGGAGAGAGGGATGAAGTAGCAATGAATGGTTATGGATGGAGTATCCCAAGTATGATGTATGCAAATGATGGGAGTGGTGATTGAGAATAGAGGACAAGAGCTTGACAGGGTGGTGCCGAGTTTTGTATATGTCTGTGAGCGTCGTGTTTTGATAGTGATTGTAAATAAGAGTAAAGTGATGGTTGTTGAGACGTACGATGATTCCCAGTGTAATGTTACAGTGAATGGAGAAACAGTTGAATTGGTGAGAATTTAGTTACCTGGGTACAGTGATAGAGAAGCGAAGTCTGTGTGCAACAGAGTGACACAGGAAAGCAAAGTTGTTGGTGGTATGATGGCCTTGAGAAGAAACCCAGGTCTGAGTGTGACGGCTGCAAGAGGCTGGCATGAAGGTCGTGTGCTTCCTCTAAAATACAGGTGTGAGACCATGGTTTGGCATGAAAATGCAGTCAGGCGAAGGAGCAGTGGAGATGGGATTCGTGAGGAATGTGAGTGCAGCGAGTGAAGAGAATAACGAATATTGTAATTCGTGAAAAATAAGGAGTTAGGGAGTCTGTGGACACCATAGTTGAAGGGAGTGTGCTTGGATGGTATGGGCACCTGGAGAGAATGAGTGTAAATACTCTGATGAAAAGGGTATGTCGGAAAGAGTTTGAAATTGGTAGGAAACGTGGTGAGCCAAGAAGAAGGCAGATAGATAAGGTAAATGAGTGTGAGAGAAAGAGGTATGAAACCTAATGAGGTTGGGGAACTGACACGGATCGAGCTGGTTGAATGACATTTACGCAGATGAGTGTATGCCTAAGATTTGTCACTCCTTTTTAACTTGAAAGTCATAAGACTGACATATCACATGGAGCAAGAATTCCAAACGAAGGCTTGAAAGGTTAGTGACAGCGAATGTGGTCCACTGAAATGGGCAGAAGTAATTTAGTATTTGTTTTTGTTGGAGGTGGAAGGTGAGTGAAACATATTCACAAAAGAAATATGTACAACATGTGAGGTGGTGTGTGAGGTGAAGAAAGACGAGAGTGCAAGGAACAGCATGGTGGAATGAAGAGGTAAGACAAGTTGTGGAGCAAAAGAAGAAAGCATATAGTGAGTGGTTGGGAAGCAGAGGCATGGAGAAGTTGAAAGTTGGAACTGGGAATTATATATCTAGAAAACGAGAGAGGTGAAAAGATTACAGCAGTAACAGAGAGTAAGAAGAAAGTGGATGAGGAATTTGGAAGGAATTTGAGTGCAAAGTGGAAGGAATGTATGAAAATGTTCTGGGAGGAGGTAAAGGGAGTTAGATAAGATGATGGAAAAGGTAGTAGGGGAGTGAACGATAAATAAGATAGCTGGGTAGTGGAGATGGGAGAAAAAGTGAGCAGATGGAGAAGACATTTTAAGGAATTAGCATAGGGAAGGAAAGTAATGCTAGTATAAGCGGCTGGGAAATGGGGGGAGATGAGAAGGGAGGAAGAGATCAGTTGCATGGAAGTAGTGAAGCAATGTTGAAAGCCAAAATGGGGAAAGCCCCAGGAATTGATGGAGTGTGTGGTGAAATGCGCAAGCACAGGGGAGAGATATTAATAGAATAGATATAGATGATGTGAAGATTGGCCTGGGAGGAAGGTATAGTCGTTCAGGGTTGAAAGTCAGGTAAAATTATTCTCTTATAGAGGAGAAAAGGGGAAAAAGGTGTGTGTGTGTGGCAGTTACAAGAAAATTTGTCTTTTTAGTGTAATAGCAAAAGAATATAGTAGGATACCTATTGACAGAGTTAGGGAAATAACAGAAGGATTAGTTGGAGAACAACAAGGAGGTATTAGGAAGGGAAGAGGTTGTGCAGATCAGATATTCATTCTTAGGTCTTCATTGGAAAAGTTTCTAGGGAAAAGAAAGAAGTTTTATGCCGTCTTCATGGATTTGGAGAAAACATATACCTGAGAGATGTGGAAAATGTTAAGAATATGAGTATATGCAGTAAATGGGAGGCTGTTGAGTGCTGTGATGAATATGTATGAGGGCACTAAGGCAGCAGTGCGTATGGATAGTGAATTGATTTTTTTTTTTCTATCTGAATGTTGGATTGAAACAGAGATGCGTCATGTCTCCATGGTTGATCTACTTGTATATGGATGGATTTATAAAAGAGACACAATTCAACATATTACCATTATGCCGGGAATCAAACCAGGCAATCTCAAGTGAGAGCCAGGCAGCAAACCACCACGCCATGACCAGGCAAAAATTATATCACATTGTCGCAGTGTCCCTTCATTCTCATTGTGGGCCTGAAAGGGATCAGATAACCTCCTGGCACTCGGGCAAGTAGTTGCTTCTAATCTATCCCAAGCCCTTACGGCGAGTCAGAATGAAGAGAGAAACCTATTCTTTACACAGGAAAAATCGTTCCCATTAGGCCGGAAATCAAACCCGGGATTCTCAGGTGAGAGCCAGCCAGCAAACCACTACGCCACGACCAGGATGTGGCGTAGTGGTTTGCTGCCTGGTACTCACATGAGAGTCCCGGGCTCGATTTGCGGCATGATGGTAATATGTTGGTTGATTTTTCGTGTGAAAAGTACAGGTTTCTCTCTTCAAAAGTGATACAAGGTATGACACTGGATGCTGGAACAGCCCTAATGAGAGAGGGCAGCTTTTGGAAACTTTCTGTTGTGTTGTTTGCAGAGGAAGTTGTATTGGTAAGTGACGACAAAGGGGAACTGCAAGGCTTGTTGAATGAGTTTGGGAACATGTATAAGAAACGGAATCATAAGGTGAATGTAAGGAAAAGTAAGTTGTGCTCGTCGAGAGAAATTATGTCACTAAATGCGCAATGAGGTTGGATGGCGAGAAAATGGCAAATGTGAGTTCATTTAAGTTCTTGGGAAGTGAGATGAGTAAGGATGGAAGTTTAGAGGATGAAGTGCTTGAAAGGGTACAACAGGGAAGAAAGGTTGCTGGTTCTTTCAAAGCAGTGATAAGGAATAGGGATGTAGGCACGAACGTAAAACAGTTTCTCCATGATAGTACTGTGATAACAACTCGGACGTATGGAAACAAAGCTTAGACCTTGTTGGAAGGACACAAGGCAAGAGTGAGAGCAGTGGAAATGAGTTATCTGAGAGGAGCATGTAGAGTTACATGGAGAGATAGACTGACAAATGAAGAAGTGTAGAAGTGTTGTGGCGTGGATGTGGATGTGATAGAAAGCGTTAGAGAAAATATATTGAGAGGTCTGGCCACGTGGAGAGGATGGAGAGCGAAAGACTGACGAAGAGAGTGTATGTGTGTGAGGGGGAGTGGAGGGAGAGGGATGGCGAGACTGAGGCTGAGACGGAGAAATAGAATGGAGAGGTATACGAGGGAGGGGGTTACGGGCTTGAGGCTATAGACAGATAGACAGATTGTGTCATCTGTTTTAATCGCTCACTGGACAGTACCTCATCTCACCCAAAAAACGGGAAAAGAGGTTTGGATGATGATAATGATGATGATGATGATGATGATGATGATGATGATGCCAAGAATCAACCAATGAATGCCATCTTCTTCAAGAGATTGTGAGTGCTGCTTATTTTATTTGTAAGTCCTTAAAACTTTCAGCCCGATGACCCAATGTTCATCCTTTCCACACTCTACAAAAGTGTTTTTAGTACAACGTGGAATATAACAAATACTATAGATTTTTTAATAACCTTCCATCCCAAACGCTCTCTTCTTTCTGTTTTTCCTTTCATATATTGTTTCTGCATTTTTCCATATCTGTACCATAACATTCAGTTAAAAATTGGTTTCGGTTTTCATGTAAAAATAGCACATTCTGTATATAAGTGTCTGAATACTAACGCGCCGACTGAAAGAGCAATAAAATTTTGAGTTAACTGGGAGAATAATTAAGTGACTGATGAGAAAGAAAGCGAAACGAGAAACAGATGAATGACGGCTTTACCTAAGCTTACCTAAGTTTTCCAAATAGAAAAATCTCAACTGACAAATAAAATCACTTACTGTATCAATAAGAGAAAAAAAGACCTCGTCAAATGCGAATTGGCAATCAATAGTGGAGAGAGAGAGAGAGAGAGAGAGAGAGAGAGAGAGGATTCTGTTTGGGAAAGAAGAGTGGTACACTGCTGAAAAGAATAAATTGCTACAGAATTGCTTGTGTGTGTGTGTGTGTGTGTGTGTGTGTGTGTGTGTGTGTGTGTGTGTTTAAATATGCTGGTCCAACGTAGCCTAGCTTCGGGCCTCTACTCCCGGAAGCGACGCAAAATGGGATTTGACAGTTATCGTTTTTTATAACCCAGGCATAGTCACTCTTGCTGCTCTATAAATTGCTTGGAAACCTTTTAATCAACCTCTTCCCGATAGATTTTATTCAACGTCGGAAGTCTTGTGAAACAGTGCGTTCCCTGTGACTAAATGGCCATATTCTGGTGGACTTAGGAGGTTCCATGGCATTTCCCTATTTTAGTATCTGTCATAATGCGGCAGAGAGCGAGACAGAAAGTAACAGCATATCCTATACTGTGACCTATTGGTTTATGGCCAAAAGCCTGGCTACGAAGTTGGAAGCATTTTTAAATGAATAGGACCGAACCCAGATATCGGTGGCATTACATTTGCAAGAGGAACTAGGCACATCTTGATATTCACATCAATGGCGCGTGATGTCCGCAGGAGCTGATGCCGTAGCTTATTACCCTGCAAGGAACATTACTCCTTAGGCCATTTGGTAACTTTTTAAATACTGATATAACAACATAAAAAAGCAAGAACTGAGAAAATGAGCCCTTTGAAACGATAAAAATCGGAATTGTCGATATTGTTCTTCCTACCGCTAGACGATTTTGTTCAAGCTAGGAGAGATTTCTTCTCTTCTCAGACTTTAACGTGAAGAGAGAGAGAGAGAGAGAGAGAGAGAGAGAGAGAGTTATGCAGGAAAAAATGGGAAGAGGTGCTTCGAAGCACCTCTTCCCAGATAGTAGTGATCAAGAGGTTTATTTTTTTTTATATGCGAGGAAGAAGGAACCAAAGGCCATGAGCCCGCAGTAACAGTTCCCTCAAAGAGAAAAACAAAATACAATAGAGAGCCAATTTCAAGATCCGATCATTTTGAGATGCCTAGACACACTGCGTTTGAAAGACTGGAGATCATAGGCAGCAGGAAATA
The DNA here is from genome assembly GCF_032717465.1 of Coenobita brevimanus. Lineage (NCBI taxonomy): Eukaryota > Metazoa > Arthropoda > Malacostraca > Decapoda > Coenobitidae > Coenobita > Coenobita brevimanus. The sequence goes on along the minus strand of NC_137006.1, from coordinate 20,909,082 downwards.
CAGACAGAGGGAGACAGTTCCAGAGCTGACCTGTTGCATAAATGAAAGACTGAGAGTAACGGTTAACTCTTGCATTAGAGAGTTGGACAGAAAAGGGATGAGAGTTTGCTGCCAGACAGGTGCTACGCGCCCGTCTTAGAGGTGGAGGAATACAAGCATACAGTTCAGAGGAGCAGTGACCATTAAAGTAGCGATAGAAAAGAGATAAAGATGCAACAGTGCGGCGAAGAGACAGAGGTTGAAGGGAGTCAGTAAGAGGAGGAGAGTTAATGAGATGAAAAGCCTTTGACTCCACCCTATTGAGAAGGGCTGTATGTGGGGAGCCTCCCCACACATGAGAGTTGTACTCCACACAGGGGCGGATAAAACCCCTGTATAGAGTCAACAATTGTGCAGGGGTAAAGAAAGAGCGGGGTCGGCTTAGCACACCCAATCTCTTGGAAGCAGATTTTACAAGAGATGTAATATGATCTTTCCAAGATAAGTCCCGAGTAAATGAAACCCCAAGCATGTTCAAGGATGATGCAGGATTAAGCTGAGTATTATTAAACATTAATGGGTATACCTGTGGAAGATTTTGTCGGGTTGATAGGTGTAAGAACTGAGTCTTAGATGCATTAAAAACAACCATATTATTTTTACCACAGTCGGAGATATGAGCCAAGTCAGACATTATGTGTCCCATAGTCTCATCCCTTGTTTGTTGAAGCAACTGTTGAGATGGGCGTTGCGGGAACCGAATGGAAAGGTGAAGGGTGGCGTCATCACCGTATGTGTGAATAGGGTTAGATGTACAGCTTAGAAGATCATTGATGAATAAAAGGAAGAGAGTTGGTGATAGGACAGAGCCCTGAGGAACACCACTGTTGATAGATCTAGGAGAAGAACGATGGCCGTCTACAACAGCGGCTATAGAGCGACCAGAAAGGAAGCTAGTGATGAAGGCACAGATAGAAGGGTAGAAACCATAGGAGGGCTGTTTGGAAATTAAAGATTTATGCCAGACTCGATCGAAAGCCTTTGAGATGTCAAGTGCAATGGCAAAGCTTTCACCAAAGTCCCGAAAGGAGGATGACCAGGAGTCTGAAAGGTAGGTGAGAAGATCGCCAGTGGAGCGTCCCTGACGGAAGCCATACTGACGATCGGAAAGAAGGTTGTGATAGGAAAGATGCCATAAAATTTTTCTATTGAGAATTGACTCGAAAACTTTTGAAATACAGGACGTTAAAGCAATTGGACGATAGTTGGAGGGTTGGGAGTGGTCACCCTTCTTTGGGACTGGCTGAATGAGAGCAAACTTCCAGCAAGAAGGAAAGGTACAAGTTGACAGACAAAGGCGAAAGAGTTTGCCTAGGCAGGGTGTAAGCACAGAAGCACAGTTCTTGAGAACAACAGGAGGGACCCCATCAGGCCCATATGCCTTGTTAGTACTGAGGCCAGTGATGGCAGAAAATACATCAACGGAAGAAATTTTAATGTCAGCCATGAGGAAGTCAGAGGGGGGAAGTGATGGAGGAACAGCACCGGAATCGTCTAAGGTGGAATTGGAGGAGAAAGTCTGAGCGAAGAGATCTGCTTTATCAGTAGAAGAAATAGCTGCAGAGCCATCAGAGTAGAAAAGAGGAGGGAAGGATGATGAGGTAAAGTTGTCAGAAAGATTTTTGGCAAGGTGCCAGAAGGAGCGGGAAGAATTCGAGTTGGAGAGTTGAGAGCATTTATTATGGATGAAATTATTTTTAGTAGAGCGAAGAACAGACTTAACACGAATCCGGGAAGAAACGTAAAGATGATGTGATTCATTGGTGGGTTGGCTCCGGTATCTTTTGTAGGCCCTCTCCTTGTTGCAGAAAGCATTAGAACAAGTGTGATTAAACCAAGGCTTTCTTGCATTAGTCAGAGGATATGAGAAAGGAATGTATGCTTCCATGCCCGAGAGAATAACCTCCGTAATGCGCAAGGCACACTCAGATGGCTCCCAGCCACGGAAGCAATAATCATTCCAGGGAAAATCAAAGAAGTACTGCGTGAGGGCCTCCCAGTTCGCGGCTCCAAAATGCCACAGACGACGTTTCCCTGGAGGGTCCACAGGCCATACCAGAGTGATAGGACAGGTTAAGGTAATAAGGTTGTGATCGGCGGAGCCCAATGGAGAGAAAAGATTAACAGAGTAAGGAGAAGGATTAGTTGTGAGGAAGAGGTCAAGTATATTGGAGCTCTCTCCAAGTCGGTCAGGGATACGGGTAGGGTGCTGTACAAGCTGCTGTAGGTCATTAAGGATAGTAAAGATGTAAGCTTGTTCACCAGGTGGATCCGTGAAAGGAGAGGAGAGCCAAAGGTGGTGGTGAACATTGAAATCTCCTAGAATGGAGATTTCAGAGAAAGGAGAAATGGACAGAATGTGTTCCATCGTAGAAGTAAGATAATCGAAGAATTTTTGATAGTCAGTAAAATTAGGGGATACGTAAACAGCACAGATATATTTAGTCAGAGAATGACAGGAAAGCCGAAGTCAGAGTGTAGAGAATTCAGAAGAATCGAGTTCAGGAACACGAGAGTAAGATAAGTCATTGCGTATATATACACAACAGCCACCTTTGGCTTTGAAATGAGTATAGAGAAAGTAGGAGGATACAGAAAAGGGTTTGCTGTCAGTTGCCTCAGACAGCTGAGTCTCCGTTAGAAAAAGAAGGTGAGGTTTAGAGGAGGAGAGGTGGTGCTCAACAGAGCGAAAGATAGAGGAAAGGCCGCGAATGTTGCAGAAATGAAGAAGAAGAGAGTCAGACAGTGGTTCCAGGCACCTCGAGTCGTCATCGGGAGAGGGGCGGATGGTGGGGGCATTTATGGTCCCCCCCCCTGGGGACTCCGAGGCTGTGTTGTGACGCCATGATTTTTTATTTTTGGAAAAGGAAGTGTAGTGTGTACTGTGCATGTAGTTTGGTGTAGATAGTTAGAGAAATTTGTACTGGAGAGCATGCTGGCCTACTCTCTGTGTAACTGAGACACTGAAAAAGTTCAGCAAAGGGGGATGGTCAGGAACTAGTCCTGAAGGCTGATGAAACGGGAGTTCCAGCACTCCCTGTCATCAGCTTTCCATCCACCTGATAGTACTGATAGTATAGTACTGATATGTGTTTCTTATCTCACAGCACTGTGAATTATTCAGAAAGATGTATAATACCCACAGTCTTCTATTTCAGTTTTCAGGACGGATAGTGCTGTGGGTAAAGCGCTACGGTTAAAATCCGAGAGATGGACAGAAAGTTTTTCTGATTTGTAAAATGCTGCTTGGGGCGTATGTCATTCTCTTACTCTTAAATGTTCTGAATTACGGTAGGCTAGCCTCGGCCCACAATGGTCCGATGAAGTAGTATGTAACTGGCTTTTTGTTTTCTTATTGCTTAGCTGAGAGCAGTCTCGGTAGTAATAACGTTAAATCTAGCACATGAGAACTTATGAACCTTATTGATTTCTCTAATGTTATGCTTTGTGAACCACAGGTTCACAAAATCTCGTGCTAGTTCTTCATAATCACTGCACTAAGGTAAGCTTGAGCGAGGTTTTGGGGGAGCCTCTTATGCCCCGACAATACATTTCTTAACATCTTTCACTACGATGGCATCTTTTTAGTTATTATGGACACCTCCGGACGATCTTGTTTGCCAATGGAGAGACCCCACATAGTACAAGGAGTTATTGATGGCTTTATAGGACCATTCCAGTTAGATAAGTCTTGATTAGGCTAATGAAAACCGTCTGAAGGTAGCAGGAATATATTATCGAAAAGGTGCCATCATACCGAATGCATTACCATTAATTATCACGGAAGCGAATTACAGCCTCATAAATCCCTGTGTTGACTCTTCATTATCATTCTGACGGTAATCCTAAGTTATGTCCTGGATCACACGACCAAAAATAACACTCGTAATGAGAGAACACACTTCATGCATCAAAAGTTTGCTGCTATAAAAACGGACATTATAGATATTTTGTTTTTCGTGCTGAGAGGTGTGCTAACAGGCTTGTAACTCTCGGGACAGTGTACCCGTTGGGTTAAGAGGCTTTACATTACCTCAGCCTCAGCGATTTGATATAATACATCATACTTACCATTTGTAAGTTGTCTCTGTCTTTTTAATACCAATAAAACTGATTAACTAAAATGAAAGAAAACATTAACAAACATTTGCAGAAATATGCTGGGAGGAAATAAGTGCTAGGGTAACTCGGTAACCAACGAAAAGGCTTTTTTTTTTTTTTTTTTTTTGTGTGTGTCCAACTCTGGGAATAGGGTTCACAGCCCTTTCTCAAGGCCCAGTAGTCCTACATACCGTACACCTCCACATGTCATCATTTCGGCGCTAACATCCATTGTCCATATTGAATACATTCTGGGGCTGCTTTATACAGGACTAGTGTATTTGTATTATCGGGAGTATTTACGACGTGTCGGCGGGTCTACTAGTAGATCAGTAAGTCTACATAAATAAATTCAAATCCTTAACCTGTTCCCTGCCCCATCCAGGATTCGAACCTCGGTCCATTAGGACTGCAGGCCACCTCTCTACCGATTCAGCCTCAATCTTCCTCCTTGCTGGTGATTCCGGTGTTATGTATCAAAATTACATAACATTGCCTCGGTAATGACAGCACAGCACGTTAATTTAAATAAAATCTATAGTTGAAAGTTTGGTATTAAATTCCAAAATTTGCTTTCCACAGTTTGGAATGAACACAGATTATCACTGTTCCTGAGGTTATTTTTGCTGTTGTTGCTGTTGTTGTTTCTGGCTAATCACCACATGAACCCAGTAGAATGCTGAGTAAAACTACCCTTTTCCTACAGTCCACCACATTCCTTCTGGGGAACAGGGAGGGAGTAAAAGGACTTGTCATTTACCTGGTGCCACAAGGTGATGATGTCCTTCTCCAGCACCCAGAAAATAGTCAAGAAGTTGAGATAACCTTTAACCCATACAATATCATGGCGTACTTTAGAGGTTTGTTCTTGCTACATCCAGACGACTTTAATCAATTCATGATATATCTCTCTTACAGCAGATGATGATCATTATCCGTAAACCATTTCAGTTCAATAAAACACTTCTAATTGTATTTTTGGTACTTCATAATTATTTCATTTAACTCGCGACAGACCATATAAAAACAACGACTTAATACATTTTGTCACCTAAGTGCTAATCTGTAATTTCTTTATTTTACTGTATTGTATTCTGTTCATTGACCGAACGTTGCCTAATCCTGGAACTTAATCTCAGTAATCTTAATTTTTTTTTTATATTTTTTAGCTGTTGTATTTGCTCTTCCGCACCCGCTTCCCCTCCAATATTAGTTTATCCCTTTCAGTCCCGTGACGTAGTCTCCATTTATCATAGCTATGCCCAGGCGAATTACTTCGGCTTAGACATCTGTACGTACAAAAAGGACTCATTGCTTCATGATAAATGTTGCGTCTGTTTGGACAGTGCAGCAATGAAGTGGTCAGAGCACATACTGTGATGAGAGTCCTTTAATTGATACAACTTTTCTCCTTGACAATGTTGCCTTGTCACGCGACACCTCACGCGAACACCCAATTAAACCATTATTTTAGGACCTTCATCTCTCTCTCTCTCTCTCTCTCTCTCTCTCTCTCTTATCTAAGCACTCATTTTAACACTGTCGTTGTTCCATAGGTAGTTACATATCTCAGGCTTAACACCTACACCACAAGGAAGGTATTAGATTGTAACTAACGCCGCCCGATTGTTCCTACCAATAAACCGACATATGGTATTCTGACTCACACCAGACGAAATATTTTAGTTAATGCCACGCGATATGAATCAACCGTCTGCTATTTTTCATATACCTAATGACATGCTGATATATTTTATCTAGCGCCAACCTGAGGGTGAGTTTCCCGAGCAAGGACAAGTGGACCATATAGCTGTACAGGGCTTGGAGAGATCCTTGGAGAGACCGCTACATCTCTCACCAGATAGCGCCAAGAACAGAGAGAGAGAGAGAGAGAGAGAGAGAGAGAGAGACTGCACATTACCTCAGAGATGAGTCATTTTCCGTATGTACAAGGGAGTTGATAACCATTTATATTCTCTCTCTCTCTCTCTCTCTGCATATATATATATATATATATATATATATATATATATATATATATATATATATATATATATATCATCGTCATCATCATCATCATTATCATCAGCCGTTGAGGTCCACTGCAGGACCGGCCTATTCCTACCAAAGCAGGGACGATACAGCCAATGTATCTCTACCCAGTGGCTTAGGCTGTCTGGTAGAGACTGTATGTAGGGTGAGAAGTGCTTATAAGTGTAATTGTAGTGTTGTAGTCGCTTTGGATGTGTGTGTAGTCTGTGAACCAAGTGTAATCGGCCCGCCTTAAGTCGACTGGGTGCAAGCATACTAGTATGCGACACTGGTTCAACCACAGCACCCCTTATGTCCGCCAAAGTAGCAAGTGGCTCGGTGAACGATTCCCAAAGTTTTTACAACTTTGGCGGGAGGCGAACCCTCGTGATATACATATATATATATATATATATATATATATATATATATATATATAGAGAGAGAGAGAGAGAGAGAGAGAGAGAGAGAGAGAGAGAGAGAGAGAGAGAGAGAGAAAGGGTGTAACGCGACGTATGACAAAAACTTACACCAATGATCTATCGTGTAATTTTGGGTATATTTTGTTCTATAAACATATGCTCTCTGCGACCCCAGTTCAGTACCCAGCATTCGGCTGTTTTGTGTAAAAGCTTCGTCTCTTGCATGTGCCATTGGGTGAGAGCTTGGCAGGGCGACGGGAGACGAGTATTATTAACTTATACTTCACTATACATGAAAATCCCATATCCTATCAGTACACACGAGTTTTAAGAAATAACTTTATGTAGTCTATTGATTCTTTAACATCAAGTCATGCATTCATGTAATTCTTTTGCACAAATCGACTGTAATTAAGGATTAAATTCGAATTTTATGACTTACAAGGGAGTAGGGAGGGAGGGAGGACAGGCTGGTGTGTTGTTGCCAGTTATGTAATATTTGGTTTGTAGGATGTTGCTACCAGCATTATCATAACACCCACAGCTCATTTAGTGAAAAAACGTTATTCTAAAGGGAAATTAGCCTCACTTAAAGTCAGGAAGAATATTATTTATCACAATTTTTCTGCTGCAAGTAAACGTGGCGCCCTTGGGTATCTCCACCTATGTTCGTCTCTGCAGACTGGCATTACCATCGCAGAATCCGTAAAACAAAATACACGATATCTGCATATTCTTCATTGCTGTACGTACGTAGCATGCTGTTTCATGAACATGTGAAGCTGAACCCGGTGAACAACAGAACGCAAAGAACAGTAATTGAAGTTTGTGCCTCCCCTGCAAATGTTCCCGTTCAAATGACCGTGGGCGCAGGGTTGCCAAGTCCTTATCAATCTCGCTAGTTTAGTCCTGAAAACTTGCTAGAATGTCGCTAGATAATAAACACTGCAAAACATCGCTAGAAAATACGATAAAATCTTTAGAATATCACCTAAAAATGGCAAAAGTATCCAGAATGTAGCTAGATATCATGTTGCCAGATGTTAGTGCTGCAAGTAGAAGAAAAAAAATAGGTCTAGCCGCATAGCGTTACATTGGCAATCCTGTATCACTGTTCTCACGTCAACATCATATGAAAATAATGGTGCCACGTTTACTTGCAGCAGAAAAATTTTAATAAATAATAATATTACTGACGATTTAAAGTGATGCTAGTCACTCAGTAAAGTAAAGTTCTTTCACTAAATGAGCTGTGGGTGTTATGATAATGCTGGTAGCAACATCCTACAAACCAAAGATTACAAACTGGCAACAACACACCACCTGTCCTCCCTCCCTCCCTTCTCCCTTGCAAGCCATCAAATTTGAATTTAATCCTTAATTTCAGTCGATTTGTACAAAAGAACTGCATGAATGCACGACTTGATGTTAAAGAATCAATAGACTACGTAAAGTTATTTCTTAAAACTCGTGTGTACTGATAGGATATGGGATTTTCATGTATAGTGAAGTATAAGTTAATAATACTCGTCTCCCGTCGCCCTGCCAAGCTCTCACCCAATGGCACATGCAAGAGACGAAGCTTTTACACAAAACAGCCGAATGCTGGGTACTGAACTGGGGTCGCAGAGAGCATATATTTATAGAACAAAATATACTCAAAATTACATGATAGATCATTGGTGTAAGTTTTTGTCATACGTCGCGTTACACCCTGTATATATATATATATATATATATATATATATATATATATATATATATATATATATATATATATATATATATATATATATATATATATATATCATCAACCGGACCTCCTTTCCCACCCAAGGCCAGGATAAGGAGTAGCAATGTCCAGACAGCTCAAATTTGCCCAATCCAATGGGCCACGCTTCCATTCACTCATCATTCAAACCCCTGGAATCCTGGCTCTATCTGATACGCCAAAAACATTCACCAAGGTCTGTAGCTTCACATGAACGCATCCGATAGTCAGTCCGGATGCTGCCACGTTAAAAAGGGGTGCCAAGTCCCTGATCATGCATTTCGCCTCACAACATTCATCCAGCCAGCTCGATCTCTTGTCAGTTCCCTAGCCTCACCGACTTCCAAACCTCTCTTCCTCACACTCATCCACCATATCTCTCCACCTTCTCCTTGGCATACCTTGACTCCTCCCTTCTTCAAATTCGCTCAGATATACTTTTTTCACCACTCTATTGCTACCCATCCATAACAGGACCGTGGTGTTCCAATCCTGAAGTTATGTGACACATATGATACGGGTTCGTTAACTGTTTATGATATAAAGAAACATAGGGGGAAAATACTGAAATTATATGCAGAGAGTGATTCGAAAAAGCAAATGAACATTGGAAAACTATGAGAGATGGTAAGAATACTGAGCACCATCGAGTGATATGGAATGGTTCCGACATCGCCGGAGTGATTAAGTGAACCCGTCTGGTTGCTTGATAATGAACCAGACTCAGTTGTTCCATAACGAACTTAAATTAGAATGTGTGTGTGTGTGTGTGTGTGTGTGTGTGTGTGAGAGAGAGAGAGAGAGAGAGAGAGAGAGAGAGATTATGAAAAAGCAAAAACATGGGTAGTGGAGAGAGGGATGAAGTAGCAATGAATGGTTATGGATGGAGTATCCCAAGTATGATGTATGCAAATGATGGGAGGGGTGATTGAGAATAGAGGACAGGAGCTTGACAGGGTGGTGCAGAGTTTTGTATATGTCTGTGAGCGTCATGTTTTGATAGTGATTGTAAATAAGAGTAAAGTGATGGTTGTTGAGACGTACGATGATTCCCAGTGTAATGTTACAGTGAATGGAGAAACAGTTGAATTGGTGAGAATTTAGTTACCTGGGTACAGTGATAGAGAAGCGAAGTCTGTGTGCAACAGAGTGACACAGGAAAGCAAAGTTGTTGGTGGTATGATGGCCTTGAGAAGAAACCCAGGTCTGAGTGTGACGACTGCAAGAGGCTGGCATGAAGGAGGGTGTGTGCTTCCTCTAAAATACAGGTGTGAGACCATGGTTTGACATGAAAATGCAGTCAGGCGAAGGAGCAGTGGAGATGGGATTCGTGAGGAATGTGAGTGCAGCGAGTGAAGAGAATAACGAATATTGTAATTCGTGAAAAATAAGGAGTTAGGGAGTCTGTGGACACCATAGTTGAAGGGAGTGTGCTTGGATGGTATGGGCACCTGGAGAGAATGAGTGTAAATACTCTGATGAAAAGGGTATGTCGGAAAGAGTTTGAAATTGGTAGGAAACGTGGTGAGCCAAGAAGAAGGCAGATAGATAAGGTAAATGAGTGTGAGAGAAAGAGGTATGAAACCTAATGAGGTTGGGGAACTGACAGGGATCGAGCTGGTTGAATGAAATTTACGCAGATGAGTGTATGCCTAAGATTTGTCACTCCTTTTTAACTTGAAAGTCATAAGACTGACGTATCACATGGAGCAAGGATTCCAAACGAAGGCTTGAAAGGTTAATGACAGGGAATGTGGTCCACTGAAATGTGCAGAAGTAATTTAGTATTAGTTTTTGTTGGAGGTGGAAGGTGTGTGAAACATATTCACAAAAAAATATGTGCAACATGTGAGGTGGTGTGTGAGGTGAAGACTGACGAAAGGGAGTGCAAGGAACAGCATGGTGGAATGAAGAGGTGAGACAAGCTCTGGAGCAAAAGAAGAAAGCATATAGTGAGTGGTTGGGAAGCAGAAGCATGGAGAAGTTGAGAGTTGGAACTGGGAGTTATATATCTAGAAAACGACAGGGGTGAAAAGATTACAGCAGTAACAGAGAGTAAGAAGTTTGTGGATGAGGAATTTGGAAAGGAATTTGAGTGCAAAGTGGAGGGAATCTAAGAAAATGTTCTGGGAGGAGGTAAAGGGAGTTAGATAAGATGACGGAAAAGGTAGTAGGGGAGTGAAAGATTAATAGGATAACTGGCTGGTGGAGATGGGAGAAAAAGTGAGCAAAAGGAGAAGACATTTTAAGGAATTAGCATAGAGAAGGAAAGTAATGCTAGTATAAGCGGCTGGGAAATGGGGGGAGATGAGAAGGGAGGAAGAGATCAGTAGGATGGAAGTAGTGAAGCAATGTTGAAAGCCAAAATGGGGAAAGCCCCAGGAATTGATGGAGTGTGTGATGAAATGCGCAAGCACAGGGGAGAGATATTAATAGAATGGATATAGATGATGTGAAGATTGGCCTGGGAGGAAGGTATAGTCGTTCAGGGTTGAAAGTCAGGTAAAATTATTCTCTTATAGAGGAGAAAAGGGAAAAAGGTGTGTGTGATAATTACAAAATTTGTCTTTTTAGTGTAATAGCAAAAGAATATGGTAGGATACTTATTGACAGAGTTAGGGAAATAACAGAAGGATTAGTTGGAGAACAACAAGGAGGTATTAGGAAGGGAAGAGGTTGTGCAGATCAGATATTCATCCTTAGGTCTCCATTGGAAAAGTTTCTAGGGAAAAGAAAGAAGTTTTATGCCGCCTTCATGGATTTGGAGAAAACATATACCTGAGAGATGTGGAAAATGTTAAGAATACGAGTATATGCAGTAAATGGGAGGCTGTTGAGTGCTGTGATGAATATGTATGAGGGCACTAAGGCAGCAGTGCGTGTGGATAGTGAATTGAGTTTTTTTTTATTTTTTTCTATCTGAATGTTGGATTGAAACAGAGATGTGTCATGTCTCCATGGTTGATCTACTTGTATATGGATGGATTTATAAAAGAGACACAATCCAACATATTACCAAATGCCGGGAATCAAACCCGGCAATGTCAAGTGAGAGCCAGGCAGCAAACCACCACGCCACGACCAGGCAAAAATTATATCACATTGTCGCAGTCTTGTAACCAGTGTCCCTCCGTTCCCATTGTGGGCCTGAAAGGGATGAGATAACCCCCTGGCACTCGGGCAAGTAGTTGCTTCTAATCTATCCCAAGCCCTTACGGCGAGTCAGAGTGAAGAGAGAAACCTATTCTTTACACAGGAAAAATCATTCCCATTAGGCCGGAAATCAAACCCGGGATTCTCAGGTGAGAGCCAGCCAGCAAACCACTACGCCACGACCAGGATGTGGCGTAGTGGTTTCCTGCCTGGTACTCACATGAGAGTCCCGGGCTCGATTTGTGGCATGATGGTACTATGTTGGTTGATTTTTCCTGTGAAAAGTACAGGTTTCTCTCTTCAAAAATGATGCAAGGTATGACTGAGAAAGGTGGGTGGTGAACTGAATGAAAGGAAGGCAATGATTGATTATGTGTGTGTGGATGAAAGGATGCGAAGATGTGTAAAGGATGCAAGAGTGTATAGAGGTTGGGGGAGTGGACTTTCTGACCACTACTTGGTCGTGGCCAGAATTAGAATGCAAGTAAAATGGAGGAATAGAAGAAGGGAAAGACGAGAGGAAGGAGTAGTTGCAAGGAGAGTGGAAAGGTCACAAGAGGATGAGAAAAAGGCAGAGTATAAGAGAGAAGTGGAGGAACGATTGGGCAAATATGAATTGGGGCAGATGGGAGACGTGGAAGGTGTGTGTAAGATATTTACAGAAGAAATATGTGCAGCATGTGATGTGGTGTGTGAAAGGAAGAGAAGACGGAGGGGGGTGCAAGGTACAGCGTGGTGGACTGAAGAGGTGAAACAGGCTGTGGCACAAAAGAAGAAAGCATACAATGTATGGATGAGCAATAGGGGCGTGGAAGAAGTTGAGAGGCGGAAGAGAGAGTTATATGTAGAAAGAAAGAGAGAGGTGAAAAGATTAGTAAGAGAGAGTAAGAAGAGAGTGGATGAGGAATTTTGGAAGGAATTTGAGTGTAAAGTGGAGGGACTGTAAGAAAATGTTCTGGAAAGAGGTGAAAAGAGTAAGACAGGGTGGAAGTGAAGTTAGCAGGGGAGTGAAAGATAAAAATGGTAGATTACTAGTGGAGAAGGGAGAAAAAGTGAGCAGATGGAGAGAACACTTTAAGGAATTGTTGAACGTAGAGGATGGAAGTAATGCGAGTATAAGTGGCTGGGGAATGGCTGGGAGAAGGAGGGAGGTGAGAAGACAGGAAGAAATCAGTAGGATAGAAGTTGTGGAAACAATGAAGAAAGTTAAATCGGGGAAAGCCCCGATTGAGGAATTGATGGAGTGTGTGGTGAAATGTTGAGGCATGGGGGAGAGATAGTAGTAGAATGGATGTGGAAGATGTGCAGATTGGCCTGGGAGGAAGGTAGAGTCCCGGAGGATTGGAAGTCAGGTATAATGATTCCCTTGTACAAAGGAAAAGGGGAAAAAGAAGTGTGTGGTAATCACAGGGGCATTTGTCTTCTTAGAATAATAGGAAAAGTGTATGGTAGGATAATTATTGACAGAGTTAGAGAAAGAACAGAGGAATTAGTTGGAGAAGAACAGGGAGGCTTTAGGAAGGGAAGAGGTTGTGTAGATCAGATATTCATTCTTAGATCTTTAGTGGAAAAGTTTCTAGAGAAGGGAAAGAAGTTGTATGCGGCTTTCATGGATTTGGAGAGAGCATATGACAGGGGGGATAAACAAGGATTGTGGAAAGTATTAAGAATATATGGAGTAGATGGGAAGTTGTTGAATGCTGTGAAGAGTATGTACGATGGTGCGAAGGCTGCAGTGCGTGTGGATGGTGAACTAAGTGAATTTTTCTCTTTGAAAGTTGGTTTGAAACAGGAATGTGTCATGTCTCCATGGTTGTTCAATCTGTACATGGATGGGGTAATAAAAAAGGTACAAGGTAGGGTAGTGGATGTTGGAGTGGCCCTGGTGAGAGAGGATAGTGTTTGGAAACTCCCTGTACTGTTGTTTGCAGATGATAATGTGTTGTTGAGTGAAGACGAAGGGGAGCTGCAGGGCTTGGTGGATGAGTTTGAGAGAGTGTGTAAGAAACGGAATCTAAAGGTGAATGTAGGGAAGAGTAAAGTGATGGTCTTTGAGAGAAGTGAAGTTAGTGAATGTACAGCGAGGTTGGATGGTGAGGAATTGGAAAATGTGAGTACGTTTAAGTACTTGGGTAGTGTGATGAGTAAGGATGGAGGTTTGGAGGGTGAAGTGCTTGAAAGGGTACAGCAGGGAAGAAAGGTTGCTGGTTCTTTGAAAGCAGTGATAAGAAACAGGGAAGTGAGCATGGAAGTAAAAAAGTTACTACATGACAGTATTGTGATACCAACTCTAACGTACGGAAGTGAAGCTTGGACATTGCTGGAAGGACACAAGTCAAGAGTGAGAGCCGTGGAAATGAGTTATTTAAGAGGAGCCTGTGGAGTCACGTGGTGAGACAGGCTGACGAATGAGGATATAAAGGAGCGTTATGGTGTGGATGTGGATGTGATAGGAAGCGTTATGAGGAACACACTGAGGTGGTTTGGCCATGTGGAGAGGATGGAAGGTGAAAGACTGACGAAGAGAGTGTATGTGAGTGAGGTGGAGGGAGGAAGAGGGAGGGGGAGGCCGAGGATGAGATGGAGGGATGGAGTGGAGAGGTATATGAGAGAGGGGGGTGTGAGTTAGGAGCAGGGCAGAGAAATGGCGGGGGACAGGGCGACTTGGAGGCGATTTGTTTGTGGCCACCCCAAACGGGATTGAGGCGTCTAGCAATAGATAGATAGATAGATGACACTGGATGCTGGAACAGCCCTAATGAGAGAGGGCAGCTTTTGGAAACTTTCTGTTGTGTTGTTTGCAGAGGAAATTGTATTGGTAAGTGACGACAAAGGGGAACTGCAAGGCTTGTTGAATGAGTTTGGGAACATGTATAAGAAATGGAATCATAAGGTGAATGTAAGGAAAAGTAAGTTGTGCTCGTCGAGAGAAATGATATCACTAAATGCGCAGTGAGGTTGGATGGTGAGAAAATGGCAAATGTGAGTTCATTTAAGTTCTTGGGAAGTGAGATGAGTAAGGATGGAAGTTTAGAGGATGAAGTGCTTGAAAGGGTACAACAGCGAAGAAAGGTTGCTGGTTCTTTCAAAGCAGTGATAAGGAATAGGGATGTAAGCACGAACGTAAAACAGTTTCTCCATGAAAGTACTGTGAGAACAACTCTGACATATGGAAGCAAAGCTTAGACCTTGTTGGAAGGACACAAGGCAAGAGTGAGAGCAGTAGAAATGAGTTGTCTGAGAGGAGCATCTAGAGTTACATGGAGAGATAGACTGACAAATGGAGAAGTGTAGAAGTGTTGTGGTGTGGATGTGGATGTGATAGAAAGCGTTAGAGAAAATACATTGAGGGGTTTGGCCACGTGGAGAGGATGGAGAGCGAAAGACTGACGAAGAGAGTGTATGTGTGTGAGGGGGAGTGGAGGGAGAGGGATGGGGAGACTGAGGCTGAGACGGAGGGTTAGAATGGAGAGGTATACCAGGGAGGGGGTTACTGACTTGAGGCATTAGACAGATAGACAGATTGTGTCATCTGTTTTAATCGCTCACTGGACAGTACCTCACCCCACCCAAAAAACGGGAAAGGAGGTTTGGATGATGATGATGATGATGATGCCAAGAATCAACCAATGAATGCCATCTTCTTCAAGAGATTGTGAGTGCTGCTTATTTTATTTGTAAGTCCTTAAAACTTTCAGCCCGATGACCCAATGTTCATCCTTTCCACACTCTACAAAAGTGTTTTTAGTACAATGTGGAATATACCAAATACTATAGAATTTTGAATAACCTTCCATCCCAAACGCTCTCTTCTTTCTGTTTTTCCTTTCATATATTGTTTCTGCATTTTTCCATCTCTGTATCATAACATTCAGTTAAAAATTGGTTTCGGTTTTCATGTAAAAATAGCACATTCTGTATATAAGTGTTTGAATACTAACGCGCCGACTGAAAGAACAATAAAATGTTGAGTTAACTTGGAGAATAATTGACTGATGAGAAAGAAAGCGAAACGAGAAACAGATGAATGACGGCTTTACCTAAGCTTACCTAAGCTTTCCAAATAGAAAAATCTCAACTGACAAATAAAATCACTTACTGTATCAAAAAGAGAAAAAAAGACCTCGTCAAATGCGAATTGGCAATCTATAGTGGCGAGAGAGAGAGAGAGAGAGAGAGAGAGAGAGAGAGAGAGAGAGAGAGAGGATTCTGTTTGGGAAAGAAGAGGGGTACACTGGTGAAAAGAATAAATTGCTTAAGAATCGCTAGAGTGTGTGTGTGTGTGTGTGTGTGTGTGTGTGTGTGTGTGTGTGTGTGTGTGTGTGTGTGTGTGTGTTTAAATATGCTGGTCCAACGTAGCCTAGCTTCGGGCCTCTACGCCCGGAAGCGGGGCAAAATGGGATTTGACAGTTATCGTTTTTTATAACCCAGGCATATTCACTGTTGCTGCTCTATAATTTGCTTGGAAAGCTTTTAATCAACCTCTTCCCGATAGATTTTATTCAACGTCGGAAGTCTTGTGAAACAGTGTGTTCCCTGTGACAAAATGGCCATATTCTGGTGGACTTAGGAGGTTCCATGGCATTTCCCTATTTTAGTATCTGTCATAATGCGGCAGAGAGCGAGACAGAAAGTAACAGCATATCCTATACTGTGACCTATTGGTTTATGGCCAAAAGCCTGGCTACGAAGTTGGAAGCATTTTTAAATGAATAGGACCGAACCCAGATTTCGGTGGCATTACATTTGCAGGAGGAACTAGGCACATCTTGATATTTACATCAATGGCGCGTGATGTCCCCTGGAGCTAATGCCGTAGCTTATTACCCTGCAAGGAACATTACTCCTTAGGCCATTTGGTAACTTTTAAAATACTGATATAACATCATAACATAAAAAAGCAAGAACTGAGAAAATCAGCCCCTTGAAACGATAAAAATCGGAATTGTAGGTATTCTTCTTCCTACCGCAAGACGATTTTGTTCAAGCTAGGAGAGATTTCTTCTCATCTCAGACTTTAATGTGAAGATAGAGAGAGAGAGAGAGTTATGCAGGAAAAAAATGGGAAGAGGTGCTTCGAAGCACCTCTTCCCAGATAGTAGTGATCAAGAGGTATAGTACTGATATGTGATTCTTATCTCACAGCACTGTGAATTATTCAGAAAGATGAGTAATACCCACAGTCTTCTGTTTCAGTTTTCAGGACGGATAGTGCTGTGGGTAAAGCGCTACGGTTAAAATCCGAGAGATGGACAGAAAGTTTTTCTGATTTGTAAAATGGTGCTTGGGGCGTATGTCAGTCTCTTACTCTTAAATGTTCTGAATTACGGTAGGCTAGCCTCGGCCCACAATGGTCCCATGAAGTAGTATGTAACTGGCTTTTTGTTTTATTATTGCTTAGCTCAGAGCAGTCTCGGTAGCAATAACGTTAAATCTAGCACATGAGAACTTATGAACCTTATTGATTTCTCTAATGTTATGCTTTGTGAACCACAGGTTCACAAAATCCCGTGCTAGTTCTTCATTATCATTGCACTAAGGTAAGCTTGGGCGAGGTTTGGGGGAGCCTCTTATGCCCCGACAATACATTTCTTAACATCTTTCACTACGATGGCATCTTTTTAGTTATTATGGACACCTCCGGACGATCTTGTTTGCCAATGGAGAGACCCCACATAGTACAAGGAGTTATTGATGGCTTTATAGGACCATTCCAGTTAGAAAAGTCTTGATTAGGCTGATGAAAACTGTCTGAAGGTAGCAGGAATATATTATCGAAAAGGTGCCATCATAACGAAACCATTATCATTAATCATCACGGAAGCGAGTTATAGCCTCATAAATCCCTGTGTTGACTCTTCATTATCATTCTGACGGTAATCCTAAGTTATGTCCTGGATCACACGACCAAAAATAACACTCGTAATGAGAGAACACACTTCATGCATCAAAAGTTTGCTGCTATAAAAACGGACATTATAGATATTTTATTTTTCGTTCTGAGAGTTGTGCTAACAGGCTTGTAACTCTCGGGACAGTGTACCCGTTGGCTTAGGAGGCTTTACATTACCTCAGCCTCAGCGATTTGATATAATACATCATACTTACCATTTGTATGTTGTCTCTGTCTTTTAAATACCAATAAAAGCTGATTAACTAAAATGAAAGAAAACATTAACAAACATTTGCAGAATTATGCAAGTAGGAAATAAGTGCTAGGGTAACTCGGTAACCTGTAAGGACTCCATATTATAAATACAATTAATTATAGAAAACATGATAGATAGATAGATAGATAGATAGACAGAGCACCAGGCAAGCCTGGGAACGGGATATGAGCTTGCAAGTGTAAGTGAGGAAATGTTGACAATACACTGGAAGCAGCAAGTCAGGGGATGTTATAGGTAATGTGTCAGCGAGATAAGCATACGAACAATGCCTAGTGACCATACACACACATACACACATACTCACACACAGGCTTCTAGAACATTTTAACAACAGTGTAACACACGTGACACGACCCCTTCTACACCAGAATTTAGGAAGCAGAGATCAGAAGGAGGTTAGCCATAGAACCGACAGGTAGTGGAGAGAGTGAATAAGAAGAGGGATCCAATTAGACTTACGTAGTATATTAAGTCTCTGTAATACATATGTCGCTCAACTTAAGACTTTCTCTGAAGATAATAAATCAAGCCAACTCCCTATATTCATCTTTAACTCCTACTACTATTCAATTATCAAAATAATAATAAAAACTCAAGACTTACCTATTACAAAACCGAGAGTCACAAACCAACGAAAAGACTTTTTTTTTTTTTTTTTTTTTTTTTTGCTGTCCGACTCTGGGAATAGGGTTCACAGCCCTTTCTCAAGGCCCTGTAGTCCTACATACCGTACACCTCCACATGTCATCATTTCGGCGCTAACATCCATTGTCCATATTGAATACATTCTGGGGCTGCTTTATACAGGACTAGTGTATTTGTATTATCGGGAGTATTTACGACGTGTCGGCGGGTCTACTAGTAGATCAGTAAGTCTACATAAATAAATTCAAATCCTTAACCTGTTCCCTGCCCCATTCAGGATTCGAACCTCGGTCCATTAGGACTGCAGGCCACCTCTCTACCGATTCAGCCTCAATCTTCCTCCTTGCTGGTGATTCCGGTGTTATGTATCAAAATTACATAACATTGCCTCGGTAATGACAGCACAGCACGTTAATTTAAATAAAATCTATAGTTGAAAGTTTGGTATTAAATTCCAAAATTTGCTTTCCACAGTTTGGAATGAACACAGATTATCACTGTTCCTGAGGTTATTTTTGCTGTTGTTGCTGTTGTTGTTTCTGGCTAATCACCACATGAACCCAGTAGAATGCTGAGTAAAACTACCCTTTTCCTACAGTCCACCACATTCCTTCTGGGGAACAGGGAGGGAGTAAAAGGACATGTCATTTACCTGGTGCCACAAGGTGATGATGTCCTTCTCCAGCACCCAGAAAATAGTCAAGATGTTGAGATAGCCTTTAACCCATACAATATCATGGCGTACTTTAGAGGTTTGTTCTTGCTACATCCAGACGACTTTAATCAATTCATGATATATCTCTCTTACAGCAGATGATGATCAGTATCCGTAAACCATTTCAGTTCAATAAAACACTTCTAATTGTATTTTTGGTACTTCATAATTATTTCATTTAACTCGCGACAGACCATATAAAAACAACGACTTAATACATTTTGTCACCTAAGTGCTAATCTGTAATTTCTTTTATTTTACTGTATTGTATTCTGTTCATTGACCGAACGTTGCCTAATCCTGGAACTTAATCTCAGTAATCTTAACTTTTTTTTTTATATTTTTTAGCTGTTGTATTTGCTCTTCCGCTCCCGCTTCCCCTCCAATATTAGTTTATCCCTTTCAGTCCCGTGACGTAGTCTCCATTTATCATAGCTATGCCCAGGCGAATTACTTCGGCTTAGACATCTGTACGTACAAAAAGGACTCATTGCTTCATGATAAATGATGCGTCTTTTTGGACAGTGCAGCAATGAAGTGGTCAGAGCACATACTGTGATAAGAGTCCTTTAATTGATACAACTTTTCTCCTTGACAATGTTGCCTTGTCACGCGACACCTCACGCGAACACCCAATTAAACCATTATTTTAGGACCTTCATCTCTCTCTCTCTCTCTCTCTCTCTCTCTCTCTCTCTCTCTCTCTCTCTCTCTTATCTAAGCACTCATTTTAACACTGTCGTTGTTCCATAGGTAGTTACATATCTCAGGCTTAACACCTACACCACAAGGAAGTTATTAGATTGTAACTAACGCCGCCCGATTGTTCCTACCAATAAACCGACATATGGTATTCTGACTCACACCAGACGAAATATTTTAGTTAATGCCACACGATATGAATCAACCGTCTGCTATTTTTCATATACCTAATGACATGCTGATATATTTTATCTAGCGCCAACCTGAGGGTGAGTTTCCCGAGCAAGGACAAGTGGACCATATAGCTCTACAGGGCTTGGAGAGATCCTTGGAGAGACCACTACATCTCTCACCAGATAGCGCCAAGAACAGAGAGAAAGGGAGAGAGAGAGAGAGAGAGAGACCGCACATTACCTCAGAGATGAGTCATTTTGCGTATGTACAGCCGTCCACACTGCCGCGAGGTACACCACAGAGCGGTGGCAACGCTGGGGAGACATAGTAAAGAAGCAAGTGAAACGCTTCGAAACCCTCCCCCCGATTGAAGCACAGGTGCGCGCTGTTGCTATATTACCGAGGCGATGTGTATGATCGACGTTAGCTACCTTTCATTCGTCAGCAGCATGAACCACCACGACACCCAACTCTCACGCCGTGCATGTATCATCGCTCTACACGAGGAGGGTATTAGTATCAGGGGCATTGCACAGCGACTGGAATGCTCAAAATCGTGTGTCCAGAAGTGGATCTACAGGTGGCAGCATACCGGAACTTTGAATGACCTGGGTATGTTAACAATGAAATATTATGGGGAATGAAATATATAAGTACAGAGCACCATGTGTCTGTAATAACGTTAGTGTGATATACATTTTGAAATACATATCCAGAACGTCCATAACATCATTCTGCGTGACAGTGGCTAACAAAGTGTATAATATTGTCAGCATTATGTTAATGAATGTTTAACTGGTTTATCGAGAGAGGGGACCAAGGTCGCGATCTACAACCCGGGAAGACGACATCCGCATCGTGCAGGCAGCGGTAAACAGTCCATTCACAAATGCCAGGGCAATCAGGGAGGAGTTGGCATTAGGGGTGTCCAACGAGACAGTACGCCGTAGGCTACATGAGGCAGGCATCCACCACCGAGTGCCTGCCAAAAAGGAACGCCTCACTGACGAACACCGAGCAGCGAGGCTCGCCTTTGCCCAGCGGTATGTGGACAAGGAGATGGAGTTCTGGGAGAGGACCGTCTTTACAGATGAGAAGTCCTTCTTCTCTACCAACCATGGTCAGATACACTTGTGGAGAAGAGATAATACAAGGTAAGCGTTTTAAATAATCAAATATAATAGTAAAACATGATTTGAATATTTTAATGACAGTAGCATAAAATACGTAACAGTTTTGCCATAATTACAATAATAGCACCATTGCATCATTTCTCATTCCTGCTTTTCCCTTCCTGTTAGCATTTCACCATTACTATGTCTATATCATGAAAAACACTTTTTTTTTGGCCACCATTCTCCCCTCCTTTTCGACATGGCCCCTTATTGTTTACTAATACAAGATATTAAGCCTATTTACAATGACAGTATGTTAATGTAAACTATTACTGTCGGCAGTCATATTACGTGAGAACTTAAACTTTATGGAACCGGTTATCGTCAGCCTCCTAATATTCGGAGACGAGCATGCACCCAATAACCTGTGAAATTTATATCATTTTCAAGCACACCCGGTGGCATATTCCAGTTCTGTGATTCATTTCAGTCACCGCTCCTCCTCCTCATGGCGTTTCAGCCAGCAGCGCGCCACATCGGACGCCAGCTGCACAATTCATCACACAGTATTTACTTTCGTTGCTAACCTAACCTAAGCTAATGTAACCTAACCTAACCTCATGCATCAAAAACTCAAATAAATGCGATGAAATGCACAGCTGGCATCTGACATGGCGTGCTGACTAAAATGTATCACAGAACAGGATTCGGCTACACGGTGATGTAACCCAATTATACAGATTACGTGACCCGGTGTTGACCACTAATCTACAGTACACCACTACTGATAAGGAAATAGCAAACCTAGCTGTCACCTGATGTTTATCGGCAACCCAGGGTTGTCAACAGCCAATACAAAATATGATTTGTTGGGTATTTACTGTCTAGTGTTCCCGATGCTCAACAGGCAATAGCGAGGTTCACTACCTTATTGTAGGTATAATATGGGTAACCCCCTAAAATCCGTTCAATTTCATCTGTCCCACCGCCTGTAATTTTCATGCAATGAAGGTTTTAAAATACCAACTATGTTCCTGTAATCACAATATCTGTGTCAGTCAATGAAAGTCCTACGGCCCCATCACCACGGGCAGGCACTGTCCAGCCCCAACAATCAGAGTGGGAGTTTTGCCCAGCCTCCTCTCGCTCGCTCGCCTCTGCCTCGTTCATGTGGCTGTGGGGAACAGTGTCCGTCAGTGTGGACGAAACAATAGACTTGTAACATGCTTAATATGTCTCGTTTTTTATTGTTGTTTTTGTTTTTTGCTGTAAGGGATAATGTATACCACACTAAATTTTGTGTTCCATGTGCCACTCAGATATCAACGCCGACACATATACGAGGAGGCACGGAGTGGAAGAGTCGCAGTAAACATTTGGGGCTACATGACTCTACATGGCCTAGGTGACATCTTCCACATCGACGGCCGCTTCACTGCAGCTAAATATGTTGATATACTAGAGAACTTTTTCCTCCCATCCCTTAGAGAGAGGAATTTCCCTTTCCCTCCAGGCCCAATAGTGTATGTTCACGACCGTTGTCCTGTCCACATGGCCAGGGTAGTCCAGAGATGGTTAGGTGATCACCGGAATCTGCAGGTTCTGGACTGGCCTAGCAAGGGCTGCGATATGAACCCCATAGAAAACCTATGGGGTACTATCGTGAACACATGGGAGCCCGAGAGGGAGAGGACTGCTGCAGCCCTGATGGACCACGCAAGAGCACAGTGGGAGTTGCTGAGAGGAGACCAGCAGCTGGCAAGGAGTCTCGTTGCGTCCATGCCTGATCGCCTGCAGGCGGTCATTGAGAAGGAAGGCGGATGGACAAGATTTTAAAATAACAATCCTTGCACTTTCAGTGCATTGCACACTGCTTCTGCTATACCAATCAATATATTATGAAGAATAAATTTTTTTAGTATGACTCGTGTGTATTGCTGTCTTTACCTGCAGAAAGTAATGCCCATTCATCGGAGATGATAGATTTGTTGGTATTGGGTGCAATCATTATAGCCTATTAGGTGCGGCACACTATATTGCTAATCGTAAATGAATTATGGGGAATCGTTAGGTGTGTTAAGTAAATAGGCATGAATAACTTAGGATATGTGCAGAAAGTCAGTAAGTAATTATTATATTACTGGATGTCTAGGTAACCATGGATGGTTTATCTGCATGGTGTAAAAATGCTGAATAGCAATATTATCTGTGATAATAAACACTTAAGACTGAATATTTGTATTGAATGACCTCTTACATCACTCGTAACTCGTACGATATGTGGATTATGCCTCCCATTCCCATCTCTCCCTCCCACCAGTGACTGCATCGAATGAAGTTCGAAAACTTGAGGTTCCGGGTTACCGTCTTGGCCAGCGTTGCCAACGTTCTGTGATGTACCTCGCGGCAGTGTGGACGGCTGTACAAGGGAGTTGATAACCATTTAATTCTCTCTCTCTCTCTCTCTCTGTCTGTCTGTCTGTCTCTCTCTCTCTCTCTCTCTCTCTCTGTATATATATAACATCATCATCATCATCCGAACCTCCTTTACATATATATATATATATATATATATATATATATATATATATATATATATATCACCCGGACCTCCTTTCCCACCCAAGGGCAGGATTAGGAGTGGCAATGTCCAGACAGCCCAAATTTACCTAATCCAATGGGCCACGCTTCCATTCACTCATCATTCAAACCCTCGGATTCCAGCCAGGTCGATTTCTTGTCAGTTCCCTAGCCTCAACGACTTCCAAACCTCTCTTCCTCACACACTCATCCACCATATCTCTCCATCTTCTCCTTGGCATACCTTGACTCCTCCCTTCTTCAAATTCGCTCAGATATACCTTTTTCACCACTCTATTGTTATCCATTCTCCTCATGACCATACCATCTCAGTACATTCTCTTCGATTCTGCTATCCACAGTCTTCCTCACTCCACATCATTAACGAATCACATCATTTCGTGTCGTATCCACCTTCTGTACTCCACATACATTCCTCAGCTGTTCCATCCCCACTGTTCTTACCCTTACTTCATTTTCACGCCACACCATAGAGAAGACGGACGGGGGTGCAAGGAACAGCATGGTGGAATGAAGAGGTGAGACAGGCTGTGGCACAAAACAAGAAAGTATACAATGAATGGATGAGAAATAGGGGCGTGGAAGAAGTTGAGAGGCGGAAGAGAGAGTTATATATAGAAAGGAAGAGAGAGGTGAAAAGATTAGTTAGAGAGAGCAAGAAGAGAGTGCATGAGGAATTTGGAAGGAATTTAAGTGTAAAGTGGACAGAATGTAAGAAAATGTCCTGGAAAGAGGTGAAAAGAGTAAGACAGGGTGGCAGTTGGTAGGGGAGTGAAGGATAAAAATGGTAGATTACAAGTGGAGAAGGGAAAAAAAGTGAGCAGATGAAGAGAACACTTTAAGGAATTGTTGAACATAGAGAATGGAAGTAATGCGGGTATAAGTGGCTGGGGAATGGCTGGGAGAAGGAGGGATGTGAGAAGGCAGGAAGAAATCAGTAGGATAGAAGTTGTGGAAGCAATGAAAAAAGACAAATTGGGGAAAGCCCCAGGAATTGATGGAGTGTGTGGTGAAATGCTGAAGCATGGGGTAGAGATAGTAGTAGTAGAATGGATGTGGAAGATGTGCAGATTGGCCTGGGAGGAAGGTAGAGTCCCGGAGGATTGGAAGTCAAGTATAATGATTCCCTTGCACAAAGGAAAAGGGGAAAAAGAAGTGTGTGGTAATCATAGGGGCATTTGTCTTCTTAGTGTAATAGGAAAAGTGTATGGTAGGATACTTATTGACAGAGTTGGAGAAATAACAGGAATTAGTTGGAGAACAGGGATGCTATAGGAAGGGATGAGGTTGTGTAGATCAGATATTCATTCTTAGATCTTTAGTGGAAAAGTATCTAGAGAAGGCAAAGAAGTTGTATGCGGCCTTCATGGATTTGGAGAAAGCATATGACGGGGTGGATAGACAAGGATTGTGGAAAGTATTAAGAATATATGGAGTAGATGGGAGGCTGTTGAATGCTGTGAAGAGTATGTATGATGGTGCTAAGGCTGCAGTGTGTGTGGATGGTGAACTGAGTGAATTTTTCTCTTTGAAGGTTGAAACAGAGATGTGTCATGTCTCCATGGTTGTTCAATTTGTACATGGATGAGGTAATAAAAGAGATACAAGGTAGGGCAGTGGATGTTGGAGTGGCCCTAGTAGGAGGGGGTAGTGTTTGGAAACTCCCTGTACTGTTGTTTTCAGATGATACTGTGTTGTTAAGTGAAGACGAAGGGGAGCTGCAAGGTTTGGTGGATGAGTTTGGGAAAGTGTGTAAGAAACGGAATCTAAAGGTGAATGTAGGGAAGAGTAAAGTGATGGTCTTTGAGAAAGGTGAAGTCAGTGGATGTACAGTGAGGTTGGATTGTGAGGAAATGGAAAATGTGAGTAAGTTTAAGTGCTTGTGGAGTGTGATGAGTAAGGATGGAAGT
This sequence comes from Coenobita brevimanus, assembly GCF_032717465.1. Lineage (NCBI taxonomy): Eukaryota > Metazoa > Arthropoda > Malacostraca > Decapoda > Coenobitidae > Coenobita > Coenobita brevimanus. Next base: position 20,883,533 of record NC_137006.1, on the reverse strand, counting down.
TTGGAGAGTGAAGTGCTTGAAAGAGTACAACAAGGAAGAAAGTTGTTGATGCCTTGAAAACTGTGATAAGAAACAGGGAAGTGAGCATGGAAGTGAAAAAAGTTACTACATGGCAGTTTTGAGATACCAACTCTGACGCATGGAAGTGAAACTTGGACGTTGTTGGAAGGACACAAGTAAAGAGTGAGAGCAGTGGCAATGTGTTATTTAAGAGAAGCCTGTGGAGTCACATGGAGAGACAGGTTGACAAATGAGGATTTAAAGGAGCGTTGTGGTGTGGATGTGGATGTGATAGGACGCGTTAGGAGGAATATACTGAAGTGGTTTGGCCATGTGGAGAGGATGGAGAGTGAGAAATTGATGAGGAAAGTGTATGTGAGTGAGTTGGAGGGGGGGGAGAGGGAGAGGGAGGCTGACGATAAGATGGAGGGATGGGGTGGAGAGGTATATGAGGGAGGGGGGTGTGAGTTGGGAGCAGGGCAGTGAAATGGCGGGGGACAGGGCGACGTGGAGGCGATTTATTTCTGGCCATCCCGTACGAGATTAAGGCATCTGGCAATAGATAGATAGATAGATTGACCATAGTCTCACATCCATATGTTAAAGATGGCAGTAACACTCCTTCATGTAAGCCTCGTGCAGCTGCAACAGTCATGCCTCAGTTTCTTATCAAGGTCTTCATTGCTCCATCTACTTTTCTTCCTTGTGTCACTCTACTTTCAACTTTTTTTGGACATTTTCCTCTCTATTCTATTACTGTACACAGGTATTTGAACTCTCTCACCAATTCCAGTCTCTCTCCATTCACTGTAACATCGCACTGGGAGTCACCTTCTCTCTCAATAACCATTACTCTTTTCCACATTTACTCTCAAGGCACGACGCTCACATACATCAGCAAAACACTGCACTACCGTACCAAGTTCTTGTCCGGTATTTACAAGGAGTACTGCATCAACAACATACAACAAATTTGAGATATTCCATGCATCACCATTCATTACCAACGCCATCCCCCTCTCCTTCACTTGTGTTTTTACTTATCACCCCATCTTTATATATATTGAACAACCATGAGGACATCACACAACCTTGTTGCACGCCCACACCGATTGTGAATCACTCACTTAGATGCCCATTAACCCTTACACATGCTTCACTACTCTCATAAAAACTCTTGACGGCACCTAGCAGCTTACCATCTACACCGTACATGTGTAAAACTTCCGCATCCTTTTCTTTCCACTTTGTCATATGCTTTTTCCAGCTCCATATATGCCATTAACACCTAATGGTCCTTTTGACAAGCCTTCTTTGCTATCTGCCTTAATGCAAATATTTGATCCACACATCCTTTGCCACTCCTAATGCCACCCTGTTCATCACTCACTAGGACTTTTGATATCTCTCTTACTTTCTCTATAATAAGTCTTCCATATACTTTCCCTACCACACTCAGTAAACTTATGCGACGATAATTCTTGCACTCACTTTGCTCACCTTTATTTTTGTACAGGGGTACAATCACAGCTTTTTTCCACTCTGCAGGCACAGTTTCACTCATCCATGCCTTTTTACATATCTCCAACAAGCACTTCTTTCCACTCTCTCCACTACACTTAACCATCTCTCCATACACCTCATCAACCCCAGCTGCTTTCCCATTTTTCAGCCACTTCACAGCACTTTTCACCTGTGCGAGTATGACGTCTCCTGGTACTGCATTTCTTCTCTGCAGCCATTCCCAGCATCGACCTCTCCACGAGCACGTAATCAATCAGGCTTCTTTCTGCACGATCCCCGTTTCCTCTATACCATGTACATTTATGTATATCTTTGGGTTTGAAATACTAGTTACAAATGCACAACCTCGTTTCCTGACACATATCCTTCAGTTGCTTCCCATTATCATTTTCTCGTGGTACTCCATTACAACCCATTATGTTATCCTCAGGACCAGTGCCTACTCTTCTATTCATATCACCCATTACGATCACTTTATAGCTCCTGGGCATTTCTCCCACTACTTCATCCAGCTCATCCCAAAACGTGTCTCTCTCTCTCTCTCTCTCTCACTCCTGTCTTCATATGGTGCATACGATACAGTATATATATATATATATATATATATATATATATATATATATATATATATATATATATATATATATATATATATATATATTTATATATATATATATATATATATATATATATATATATATATATATATATATATATATATATATATATATATATATATATATATATATATATATATATATATATATATATATATATATACACAGGGTGCTTAGTAAATATGTAGCAAAAATCAGGGGGTGAATTCCGGAGACGATACTTAATGCAGATTTCTAAATGAGCATATTGCGAAATCTCAATAGTTTGGGGGTTAGAGCACTTCACAGATCTGCTATGGATGTATTGGAGTCAGGGGATTGTAAATGAGACGTCCCTCACAGTGAAATTTATTAACGGTGTTATACAACATATTTTACAGCAAATGTTTACAATTCAGGACTCCTTGCTCAATGCATGCTGCAGCCTGTCGCAAAACTGACTGTAGCACACGTTCCAAAGCCTCGGGATTGTTGCTGATATGTGTCACACTGTCCTGTGCACGACACCATAATTCCTCACGGTTTGGAACATCTGTGACACACACTTCGCTTTTATTGTGCCTCCATAGGTGATCTGTTCCATTATGTTAGAACAGCCTAACAAGGGATTACCTAAATGCTGTGTTTCCTGGACAGTGGATTGGGCGAGGTGGCCCACTGCCGTGGCCACCTCTGTCCCCTGACATCACTTCTCTTGACTTCTACCTGTAGGGGCACAATAAGAGCGAGGTGTATGCTACAGAGGTTCCAAACCGTGAGGAACTGTGGCGTCGTGTGCAGGACTGTGGCACGCATCAGCAAGTCCCGTGGTTTTGGAACGTGTGCGACAGTCACTTCTGCAACGGGCTGCAGCATGCACTGAGCAAGGAGGCCGGAGTTATGAACATTTGCTGTAAAGGTGAATGACATACCTTTGTCTAGAATATTGTATTATATTTTTAATTAATCTCAGTGTAAGTGATGATGGACATTTCATTTACAATCCCCTGACTCCAACACATCCATAGCAGATCTGTGAAGTGCTGTAACTTCCAAACTATTGAGATTTCGTGATATGCTCATTTAGTAATTTGCATTCAGTATCGTCTCCGGAATACACCCCCTGATTTTTGCTACATATTTACGGAACACCCTGTATATATAAATATATATATATATATATATATATATATATATATATATATATATATATATATATATATATTTATATATATACAATATAGATAGAGATAGATAGATAGATGGAGAGGTAGATAGATAGAAGATATACTGTGTGTGTATATATATATATATATATATATATATATATATATATATATATATATAGATAGATAGATAGATAGATAGATAGATAGATAGATAGATAGATAGATAGATATAGATATAGATATAGATAGATAAATAGATAGTTAGATAGATAGATAGATAGATATGACTATACACTCGAGATTTACGGTAGCCCCATAGAAAAAAAAATCACAAGGGGCGAGGTCAGGGGAACGGGCCGGCCACCCAACATCGCCACGCAGCGAGATGACCCGATTCAGAAAGATTTCCCTCAGCACTTAAAATGATCTTCGAGCTGTGTGTGCCGAGTGTATACTCATCGACCCCAAACTCTTGAAGTCCTTAAGGTTGCTATTCAGCAGGAGATAGCCACTGTTCCACCCGACATGACCCGTCGAGCCATGGCAGCCTTCAGAAATCGCCTCCAAGCGTGTACAGACAATGACGGCCACCATTTGGAGGATGTCATCGTTAAAACATGAATAAAAACTGTACTGAATGAAGTTTCATGTGTGCAAATAATATTTTGATTATCTTTAACCCTTTTTTTTCATTTACCTTTGAAATGTGGGAGGTTTTTCTGGGTCACCCTTTGTATATATAGATAGATAAATACATAAATAGATAGATAGATAGATAGATAGATGGACAGACAGATAGACAAACAGATGGATAGATGGATAGATAGATAGATATATTGTATTATGTAAAGATAGATAGATAGATAGATATACTATGTGTATGTATGTATATATAGATATAGATAGATATACTGTGTGTGTATGTATGTATAGATAGACAGATAGATAGACAGATAAAGATATATATATATATATATATATATATATATATATATATATATATATATATATATATATATATATATATGTATATATATATATATATATATATATATATATATATATATATATATATATATATATATATATAGTGTAGTAGGTGGAGGCGCTCACCATCCACTCACTCGATGTTGTGCTGCTCTCGGGCGTCTGCCCTTTCCTCTCCTCCATCCTTCTTTTCTTCCATCCTCTTCTTTCTTTCCTTCATTCTTTCCTTGTCCTTTTGCCTACGGGTGACTTTACACTCTCTCTTCTGTCTTTCTTTCCTTCATTCTTTCCTCTTCCTTCTTCCTGTAGATGACTCTGCACTGAGTGACAAGCCAAATGGTTTCCTGTACACCAGGAAACCATTTACTACGCTGGGTAGCAACCTTATAACCAAATTTTGGCGCCTGGTGGTTTAGTGAGTAATTATTGTGCTCCAGTCGGGTTTAGCCAGTGAAGGTTTACATCCATGGGGTGGTTGGGAGTGATTGCTCATATAATGCCACTCAGGGATAAGTGAGGCTGGTCATTCTCATCTTAAATATCGGGACCAGCTGCCTAGTCCCGGCTCCTACGCTCCTCATGGGGCAATGTAGGTTTGGATGATCTATCTATCTATCTATCTATCTATAGCCCGACGCCCTAATCCCGCAAAGGGTGGCCGCAGACAAAACGCCTCCAAGTCGCTCTGTCACCCACCATTTAACTACCCTCCCCTCAACTCAACCCCCCCTCCCCCATGTACCTCTCAACTCCATCCTTCCACCTCATCCTCGGTCTACCCCCCCCTCTCCCTCCCTCCACCTCACCTACATACACCCTCTTAGTCAGTCTTTCATTCTCCATTCTCTCCACATGTCCAAACCAACTCAGTGTATTTCTCCTAATCTTCTTAACCACATCCACATCCACCCCACAACGTTCCTTCACTTCTTCATTCGTCAACCTGTCCCTCCACGTCATTCCACATGCTCCTCTTAAGTAACTCATTTCCACTGCTCTCACTCTTGACTTGTTCCCCTATTGCAAGGTCCACGCCTCGCTTCCATACGTCAGGGTAGGGATCACAAATATATGACTTCTTAACTTCCATACTCACCTCCCTATTTCTCATCACTGCTTTCAGTGTACCAACAACCTTCCTTCCCTGCTGTACCCTTTCACACACTTCATCCCCCAAAGTTCCATCCTTACTCATCACACTACCCAAGTACTTTAATGTACTCACATTCTCCATATCCTCACCATCCAACCTCACTGCACACACTGTGACTTCATTCCTCTGAAACACCATAACTTTTCTTTTGTTTACATTAACTTTCAGATTCCTCCTCCTACACACTGTCCCAAATTCATTCACCAAACCTTGCAACTCCCATTCATCTTCACTCAACAATACTGTATCATCAGCAAACAGCAACACCGGAAGCTTCCAAATCTCACCCTCATTCATTAGAGCCACCCCCACATCCACTGCCCTACCTTGCACCTCCTTTACAACCCCATCCATGTATATATTAAACAGCCATGGAGACATCACACAACCCTGTTTCAGTCCCACATTGAGATCAAAGAACTCACTCAGCTCACCATCCACTCGCACCGTAGCCCTAGCTCCCTCGTACATACTCTTCACAGCACTCAACAATTTCTCCTCCACTCCATATATTCTTAATACCTTCCCCATACCTTGCCTATCTATTCTGTCATAAACTTTCTCCAAGTCCATGAAGGCAGCATACACTTTCCTTCCCTTCTCTAGATACTTCTCCACTAAACATCTTATATATATATATATATATATATATATATATATATATATATATATATATATATATATATATATATATATATATATATATATATATATATATATATATATATATATATATATCAATCCATCCATCATCCAATCCTACATTGCCCCATGAGGAGCGTAGGAGCCGGGGCCAGACAGTTGGTCCCGACATTTAAGTTGAGAGTGATATATATATATATATATATATATATATATATATATATATATATATATATATATATATATATATATATATATATATATATATATATACAGTATATATATATATATATATATATATATATATATATATATATATATATATGTGTGTGTGTGTGTGTGTGTGTGTGTGTGTAACAGATGAACAAAGGAAGGAAAAACAAATGAGTAAGAAAAGTAATAATCCATACACAGAACTACAAGTGTCCTCCATCTATTAAAAATCTATAACAGTAGACTTGAACAGTCGTAGGTTGAAGTTTGGAGGGGAAGCGCTCAATAGATAGACAGACAGATAAATAGACAGAATGATATAGAAGTAGGTACAGATATGAACAATTGATTAGTGGTGGGCATCGTTACTCTAAAAAGTAACTTCGCTTTCCGCTACTCTGTTACTTAGAAAAGTAACTTGCATTATCAGTTACATCGTTCCTTCTTTACAACAGAAACGCAAGTTACCGCTACTCCGCTACTATGTTACTGGTATTAAATATAGTTAAAAAATAAACAACAACATTCATTTCACTTTATTATATAAAAGTAACAAAGGGAAGAAATACAAAAAAGATTAAAGACGGATGATAAAACCATCACTAGACGTCGTGCTCACTGCTCTGAGTCTGACAATCACAGTGTACCTAATCTGGTAGTACTGGTACTGGCAATAATGGGTGGTGGCAGCTGGTGGCCCAGTGGTGGGATGACCTTGTCCTTGACCTTTCTTTAAGTCTTCTATGTCCTCGGCATGCTGGCGGCTGGCCTGTAATTAAAACATAAACATATCCATTACATTTATTGTGACCTGCACGAGTGCGCAAACTAGTTAATATAAGTACAAAAATAATTAAAAAACAAGTATACTAAATATTCTCTTTTAATCTTTTTTAAGTTTTAATTATTTAATGTTATTATAATTTAGCTATGTTTTTACCATACCTGCCCTTAGCCCTACCACAATTAGACTTTATTAGTTACTACAGTAGTTACCCACCATATCATTGATAGCATATCACACCACCACTGCCAACATAATGCCAACATCACTGCCAACATATTACTGGAGTACCGGCTACCACCAGTACCAACATCGCCACCACAACCAAGTTTCAAGTTACCGGTACTTCAACACCGTGACACCAGAACCACTCACCAGAATCACCAAGACGAAAATAGTACCACAACAACCAGTACCACCACTACCACTACAATTGTCAATAGCACCACCACCACACCACATCAGTCATCACTCAGGCACTCACCACCTACCACCACTACCACTACACCACGACACCACACCAGTGACACCAGCTACCAGGCTACCACCACTACCACTGACCAGCTTGGCAGCTACCACCAATACTGGTTAGTAGTTACCAGTACTACCACTACCAGCTAGAAGCTATCACAATTACCACTACCGCCATAACCACTACCACACCAGGCATCTACCACAACTACCATTTACCAGTACCACCAGGCACCACTACCATGATACTACTAGTCTACCACCTTCCACGGTCCACCACTACCAATACAACTACCACAGTTACACTTACCACCACACCACACTACCAATACCACCTTCATGATACATCTACCAGACTACCACAACTAATACCACGCCAGTGATGCCACCTACCAGTCAATAATATAATTTTATATTACAGTATTTATTTACCTTGACGCACATGAGATGCTCTAAGATGGCAGCGGAGAGGGTGGCTCTCTTGGCTCCAAGGACGTCCTTGCCAGTGGAGAAGAGGCACTCCACGGGGGTGCTGGAAGGGATGGCTGTGTTGTATCTGGCAAAGACACGCATCAGGGCTGGCTCCTTGCGGAAGGCCATGTCCATCAGCTTGTCAACCTTCTTCCAGATATTCTCCAAGTAGGCCTTGACCATGGCCTGTGCCTTGAACTTGGTTTATTTGTGGATGCTGTTGGTGTGCTTCTGGGAGTGCGTCATGCCCTCAAAGAAGTATGCCTCGATGGCATCGTCCTCCAGCTCGCCATCACCGGTGCTGTTGATGCTGCTTGTGTCGTTGGACATCTCCCTCAGTCTCCACGGCTGTCTTCATGGCCTTCCTGACGTTGCTGACCTGGCTGGCATCGTGCTGCTCCAACCAGGTGAGACGGAACATAGCTGGAAGGTGGCAGCCAGCTGGCAATCAAGGTCTTTGAAGAAGGGGCCACATCTCCTCTTGATGCCCTCCAGTATCGCATCCACCAGTGGCTCACAGTACTGTAGTTCTCGATTCTTCATCTCTCTCAGATTTCTCAGGGTGATGGTCAGAGTGGGGAGAAGACACCAGAGGTATGCACGGCTCTCACCCTGTATGACATCCATGGCCTTAGCGACAAAGACCATGACGTGGCCATACTCCTTGAGGAAGGAAATGTTGGCCTCGCTGAAGCTCTGAGGCTTTGCAGCTTCAGCTTCGTCATGATCCTGTTCAGTGCTGTCCGCTTCCCTCCTTCGAAGAAGCTGTGCAGGAATTTGATAGAGTCGTACGTTGAGTTCCAGTGTGTGGCACTGGGGACCACCAACTTTCTCCCCAGCTCCTTCTGGATGTCATCTGCCGTCAGTGTGCTGCAGGTTCCACAGACGCTGTGCTTTCCCCATGGCTCTCCTGCATGCGGACCTGAGGGCGGACTGTGGCTTAAAGGCCTTGGCAGCATCTGTAATTGCCACCAAGTGGAACATGTGGGCTGCACACCTCATGTATTTTGGTAGGTCATATTTGTCATCACCATCGGACAAAGAATGAGCGAGGGTCTCAGGAACTGAAATGACCTGCAGAGCTTCCTCCTCATCCACCACATTGGAGCCACCGTCGTCATCATCATCAGAGGGCCCAGCAGGAAGCTGTGATACAACACCACTCTCAGAGCCAAACATGATGAATGCCTTCACAAAGTTAAAGCCACTGTCTGTTGTAGTCCTAGTCACCTTGTCCTGGATGTTGAACTTGACATGTACGGTCACCATGGCCTGGGCGAGTTTGTCATATGTGTGACAGTTGTGGAGCCGAGAAAAGGCAAGGATGGCGTGCTGTCTTCTTACGGTCTTGGGGTCCATCCAGTAGGCCATCATCCCCAGGTAGGCCTTGCTGTGTGCCGACCAGCAATCTGCTATGGTGGCCACCCAAGGGACATTTTCCAGGAGTTTGTAATAAAAGTACACACTGAAATGAACATCTGTCTATCTATCTATCTATTGTAAGATGCCTTAATCCCTTCTAGAGTGGCCACAATCAAATCGCCTCCCTGTCGCCCTGTCCCCCGCCATTTCATTGCCCTGCTTCCAGCTCACACACCCCTCTCTCATGTACCTCTCCACTCCATCCCTCCATCTCATACACGGCCTCCTCCTCCCTCTCCCCCTCTCCACTTCACTCACATACACTCTCCTCATTAGTCTCATGCTCTCCATCCTCTCCAGATTGCCAAACCACTTCAGTGTGTTTCTTCTAATGTTTCCTATCACATCCACATCCACACCACAAAGCTCCTTTACTTCCTCATTTGTCAGTCCGTCTCTCCACGTGACTCCACAGGCTCTTCTCAAATAACTCATTTCCACTGCTCTCACTCTTGACTTGTGTCCCTCCGAGAAAGTCAAAGCTTCACTTCAAAAGGTCAGACTTGGTATCATAGTACCATCATGTAGTAGCTTTTTCACTTCCATGCTCAATTCCCTGTTTCTTATCACTGTTTTCACGGAACATGCAACCTTTCTTCCCTGTGGCACCCTTTTAAGCACTTCACCCTCTAAACTTCCATCCTTACTCATCACACTACCCAAGTACTAAAACGCACTCACATTTTCCATTTCCTCTTCATCCAACCTTACTGTACATTCACTGACTTCACTTCTCTCGCAGACCATAATTTTACTCTTCCCTACATTTACCTTTAGATTCCATTTCTTACACTCTTCCAGATTCATCCACCAAGTCTTTCAGGTCAACTTCGCCTTCACTTAACAACACAGGATCATCTTCAAACAACAATACAGGTTGTTTCCAAACACTGCCCTCTCTCACAAGGGCCGGGCCGCTCCAACATTCACTGCCCTACCTCGTATCTCTGTTATAACCCTATCAATATACAGACTGAACAACCATGGAGACATGACACATACTTGTTTCAATCCAACCATCAAACAGAAAAATTCACCAGTTCACTATCCCCTTAGCACCGTCATACATACTCTTCACGGAATTCATCAACTTCCCATACGCTCCATATATTCTTAAACCTTTCCACAATCCTTGTCTATCCACCCTGTCATATGCTTTCTCCAGATCGATGAAGGCCGCATACTTCTTCTTTCCCTTCTCTAGAAACTTTTCCACTAGAGATCTAAGAATGAATCTATGCAACCTCTTCCCCTCCTAAACCCTCCTGTTCTTCTCCAACTAATTCCTCTCTAATTTCCCTAACTCTGTCAATAAGTATCCAAACATATACTTTTCCTAGTACACTAAGACAAATGCCCCTATGATTTCCACACACTTCGTTTTCCCCTTTTCCTTTGTACAGGGGAATAATTATACCTGACTTCCAATCCTCCGGGACTCTACCTTCCTCCCAGGCCAATCAGCATATCATCCACATCCATTCTACTACTATCTCTCCCCCATGCTTCAGCATTTCACCACAGACTCCATCGATTCCTTGGGCTCTCCCCATTTTACATTTCTTCATAGCTTCCACAACTTCCATCCTACTGACTTCTTCCTCTCTTCTCACATTCTTCCTTCTCCCAGCCATTCCCCAGCTACTTATACTTGCATTACTTTCATTCTCTGTGTTCAACAGGTCCATAGCGTTCTCTCCATCTGCTCACTTTTTCTCCCTTCTCCACTAGTAATCTACCATGTTTATCTTTCACTCCCCTGCTAACTTCTTTGGCACTCTAATTTTCTTTACCTCTTTTCAGAACATTTTCTTACATTCTGTCCACTTTACATTCAAATTCCTTCCAAATTCCTCATCCACTCTCTTCTTACTCTCTCTTACTAATCTTTTCACCTCTTTCTTCCTCTCTACATATAACTCTCTTCCATCTCTCAACTTCTTCCATGCCCGTTTCTCATCCACTCACTATATGCTTTCTTGTTTTGTGCCACAGCCTCTCTCATCTCTTCAGTCCACCTTGCTGTTCCCTGCACCCCTTTTCATGAAAAGTAAAACTTATTATTAAACATGTGTCAGAAATGAAACATCATCCCCGTTGGACCTAATAGAATTATAATTAAATTCCCATGAAATTTAGCCTTATATTTTACGTAATTTCACTGAAGTACAGTAATTGATATTATGGCTGAAGAGTCACACTATCGTGACAATGAAATAGGATACAAAAACCCACACTGGCAGACGAAAAAAGATGTATTCCAAACAGTTTCGGCGACAGCTGTCGCCCTCTTCAGTGGATCTACAGACCAAGAGTGGTACATACAAATGCCGAGAAGCTGCTTATATGCAGGGTGAGGACACGTTTTCCCAACCACACCTGATGTGACCTCACCTGACTCTCCCTCTACTCTGTCCACGACCTGAGTGAGGGATTACAAGGGGCGGCAAGGACCTTGCCACTAATCCTCTCATCACTGGATCTAATTTATACATTCCTTCACCATGGTTAAAATTATTATATCTCTCTATACATACAGCTTCCACAATCCTACGTTTCTTATAGTTACTACATTTGTATAATATTTGGCTAGAATTCCAGTCGATTCTATGGTCGTTTTCCGAAGAGTGAACGTACACTGCGTTATTTATGTTGCCTATCTTACAAGCATACTTGTGTTCCTTAATGCGAGTGTCCAAATCCCTTCCCGTTTCACCAACATAAACCAAATCACAGTCTCTACATGGAATTTTGTATACCCCTGCAGTTTTGTTACTAATTGGTTTATTCTTTACCAGCATTGATCTTAAGGTGGAAGTATATCTAAATGCAATGTTTACATCCAAATCATGACTCACAGACTTCACCAAGCTAAGATTTGACACATACGGAACCGTGACGTATGGCTTATTTTGCTGACTTTGTGGCGTTGATCTAGGTACAAAAAGGCTTTTCTGGCTTTAAAATACGCTTGCCTTATAAACCAACTGGGATATTTTAGATCTAAAAATATTTTCCATATCTTGGCGTTTTCCGTATCCAGATGTTGGGGACTACTAATTCTGAGTGCTCTAAGGAACATAGAAGAAATAACTGACATTTTAGTGGAACTGAGGTGATATGAATAATAATGTATATACAAATTGCACTGGGTCGGTTTCCTGTATACAGAAAAGCTAAGTGTCCCAAGTTCATCCCTGTGCACAAATACATCTAAAAATGGAAGGGAACCATTATTTTCCCATTCAACTTTAAACTTAATTGAGGGAACCAGTGCATTTAATTTTGTAAGAAACTCGTCAAAGTTAGCGTATACGTCTGGCCAAAATGAAAACACATCATCAACATACCTATACCAAATTAAATTTTGAGGAGATATGGTGGTAAGAAGGTTGGATTCAAAATATTCCATGTACAGGTTACTAAGAATTGGAGAGAGGGGCGAGCCCATACCCATACCAAACTTTTGCATGAAAAACTGATCACCAAAAGAAAATGCATTACACTGCACACAGAGGCTAATAAGTTGGAGAAAGACATCATGTGGCATGCCGAGATCAATGTTACAATTAGGTAATTTTTCTTCCAAGAAACTAATTACATCTTCAATAGGGACTTTAGTAAAAAGCGAGTCTACATCAAAACTGACCAACCTGCCACTGGAGAAACTGAGAGACTTAATCTTATCAATAAAATCAGTAGAGTTTTGGACATGGGATTTAGAGAATGTGCCAACCAATGGTGCTAATTTGTTCGCTAGAAATTTTGAAAGTTTGTAAGTGAATGAGCCACACTGTGAGATGATAGGACGAAGGGGAATCCGTGGTTTATGGGTCTTTGGTAACCCATAAATGTAAGGTAATTTTGGATTAATTTGAGTGAACTTACTTGCATCAATGTTTGGCACATCCTTTAAAAGGCTTTTGACTTTCTTATTAAAGTCTGTGGATAACCTCTTGAGAGGGGATGACACAAGTTTTTCGTAAGTAGTGGCATCACTCAACAGGTGGTTCATCTTTTCCACATAATCAGGTTTGTCAAGAATGACCACACAATTACTTTTGTCCGCTTTTGTAATAAGAATAGAATCATTTTTCTTGAGACTTTCAAGGGCCAAACGAAAACGTCGTGGTATGGAGTCATTGGATTCAAAATTTCCTATGAAACTGCTAATTATTAAACCAGTAAGGCACGGGATATCCAGCTTGCTGTTTAAGGTAGAAGAAACAAAATCAAGTGCTACATCATTTCCTGGTTTCAAGGCAAAGGACAAACCTAAATTTAAAACTTGCTCCTCGACACGACTCAGTACATACGTAGAAAGATTTAAGATGGAATTCGGTAACATACACATACTCCACGGACTGTGGTTACACAAATCACTAAGTTTTTCTTGCAGTCGGATGCGTGTGAAATAAGTTTCTCTGTTACATTTCTTATCAGCTGTTTCACATATTGCTTCAAATAAATCATTTGGCAGTTGTTGCTTGAGGAAATTCAACGTACGTCGTAGATGGTAATATGTTTCGTCAATTTCTCTCTTCACGTTGCGTATACCGTCCTTCAGTAACATCCGTGCAGAATCAGGGAAGGGGTCGTGTTGCTGCCTGAAGAGAGAAGGTCGGAAAGATCTAGGCACCACTTGTTCATGGAGGCAATCGGTGAGGAAATGTTGCTGTAGTTTCTTGTGTTTGACGGAGATAAGCAGCTTCTCATAACGACGAAAGAGGGCGACAGCTGTCGCCGAAACTGTTTGGAATACATCTTTTTTCGTCTGCCAGTGTGGGTTTTTGTATCCTAATTGATATTATCATAAATGTTCGGAATGAGTTTTCTATGAGCCTCAGAGCTCACTGAGTCAAAAAAATTATGGAAAAATGTCACCAGGCAGTGCAAACCAAGCATGCAATACACTATAATCCATGGGGTAATTACGTATGGTAGTGAATTAAATAATTATTTCCCAGTATCAGAATATTAAAAGCATTTCATGGTGTATAAAGCTCCACTGAACCTGAGTACAGTACCCCAGTTCAACTAGAGACCGAAATAACGCAAGAAATCGGACCGAAAAATTTGGGTCCGTTACTGCAGTCGTGGGTCCGATACTGCTGACAAGTGTCATATCCAGGTCTACTGTTATCTATGAATATTATTGAACATAATACACATTAAGCACAGTAAAAAAAAAAAAAAAAAACACTCAGGAAAAATAAACAATAATAATATAGACTATATGGTACAGAAAATGGATTGGATTGGTACCTGACGACGTGCTGCTCCAACTCCTTGTGGCTGTCAATGATCCTCCAGCCAAGGGTGCAGCGGTACATCACCATCTTGCTGGGGTTCTGCGTTGTTACGAGGCTGGTGAATGACAGAGAGTCGACAGTCTTGAGGCCCAGCATGTTTGACACAAAGAAGTCCACGATCTTCTTGTCCACCTCACCCAGCAGGACACCTGCACCAGAGGAGGCGATGCCAGAAGCCTCGCTGATGCTGGGCTGGTGAGCCGTATTGTGTGCACGTGCAGGTGAAACCGACTTGCTGTGACTGGAAGAGGCAGACAATGACTGCCTTTGCAGCTTTTTCCACAAGTAGAACCTGCCTTGACATTTTCATTGAACTGGTTGCAAGTAATTAAAGGACATCAATCAATTTTGTGCTGGCCACTTAAAAAAAAAAAAAAATCTTTAACCCCATACCCATGGGCCGTCACTACTGTGACGCTCGTTACATAAGTACCATACCCCGGGAGCATCACGTCTGTGATCCAGGGATTTTTTTAAATCACCCGGGCTTTCAAGTGCAGTTTTGTATCATCTATCAGTACTGCCAATGTGTAGCTATAGGCAGCGCCACTAATACCACTAGTACTTGCATCCAGTATTACCAACTTATCCATTTTTCTGTGTTTGCCTTGCCTCTCCACCTCCCCTCCCTTACCCCCTCCCCCACCTAGCTACAGCCTGGCCATGCAATGCAACTCCCAGCCAGTTTTTTTCCATTTGCTTTTTCCAGTGAAATGTGCCCTGTGCCCTATTCTCACGCTAGAAAAAAGAAATAAAATATATATATATATATATATATATATATATATATATATATATATATATATATATATAAAAGGGAAAAGGCCAATTGATATTGCCATTGGCCATGAAGTAACTAATTTATCACCAACACCCCACACGTACTTGGTCGCTAACTTTCCGTGTTCATTTCCCACTGAAATGTCCCCTATGACCTATTCTCATACTAATATATATATATATATATATATATATATATATATATATATATAAGGAAAAGGCTAAGCGATACTTCCACTGACCTGGAATAAGCTAATTTATCATGTATTGTCTAGATTACCTGCTATCCCCGCGGGAGTGGCACGGCTCAGTCCAGCCATCCCTGCGACTAAGGGGTTAAATACTTTAACCCGCGGCGTCCCAGGGACGTACTTCCACGTCCTCACGTTTTGTCACAGCTAATCCCGGGGATGTACTTCAACATCCTGCAATTGCAAGGTTCATAATTTCCACAATTTTCAAAATTCGCGGGAGATTTTCGTTTCGCCCGGGTACCCAAGCCTCCCCTACCTGCCGCCAGGCGGGCAGCATCCTAGACCCCGCGTGACCCGCGCTCGCCCTTGTCTCGGTCACTCACCTGCTAGCAGTGACCCAGGTCAGACATGGCGCGGAAAGGTCTCTCAGACGAGGAAATCGCATCCGTCCTGGAAGCCTTCACTGGAGACAGTGATTCTCCACTCGATGATGATGTGGTGGATCGCGATTACGTCCAGCCAGAGGAAGAAATAAGTAGCAGTGATGAGGAGGTCCCTTCGCCCCGAAAAACGCGGTATGTGACATACCGTAAGGCAAGGGAAGGCCAGCCTGCTCCCCAACCACGTGCACAGCTATCTCTCCATCACGAATCTGATCAGGACGAGGATGAGGACGATGAGGATGACGGAGGCCTAGGAAGTGATATCGCCGCTTGGTTGGGAAAGGAGAAAATATCACCACGAGGATCAGAAGGTGGGGCGAGACGACACATAAGGTATGGTCAAAGTACTTTGTCTGGGGAAGTGGCAAGTGGTGTGGTGGGATTGCTGGGAGAAAGGGAAAGTGTTGTGGCGGCAGTGCGGGGTGAAAGTGAGAGTGGTGTGGGGGTAGTGCAGGGTGAAGGGGCCAGTAGTGTGAGGGAGGCAGCACGAGCACGTGGTGCTCGTAGGCCTAGGGGAGAGGAGGTGGAGTCACTCCCCAGCACTTCTTTCGCCCCTGAATATTCCCAAACTTCCTCCCCACAGCCCCAGGATGTGGGGAAAGGAAAGAAAGGGAAGGGAAAGGGTAAAGGAAAAGGGAGAGGGAAGAGAAGTGCGAGTGATGAGAGGCGCCACTCTCCACCTCCCCAACCTCCCCCACCACCCTCACCTCCCCACCCTGACGAAGGGGACGATGGTGACGTGGCTGGAGACGGTGGTGTCACGTGGAACTGGGAGGATGGGAGTAATTTTACTCCCATCATTCACCCTTTCACTGAGGAGTGGCGGTCAGGTTGCACGGCTCCAGGTGTAAATGCTGGTTCGTCACGGTTAGATTTTTTCAACTTGTTCTTTGGTGAGGCGTTTGTTGGGCGCATAGTACAACAAACAAATATTTTTTCACAATCCCAGCGCCGTGAAAGTGAACGTTTAGGAACCACGAGTAGGCATGCAGAACAGTATGACTATCCCGTGACTATTTCAGAGATGTTCCTATTTTTGGCCCTGGTTATCTTGATGGGTGTGGTGAGGAAAAACCAAATTCCTGCCTACTGGACAACTGACCCAATCATCCTCACACCTTTCTTTGGAAAGGTGATGGGTCGTAACAGATTTCAGTTTATTCTCGGCCGCCTCCACTTTTTTGATGCAGATGATCCAGCCAATGCAAATAACACCGATAAAATGAGGAGAATTAGGCTGGTATTTGATCATTTACGGGAAATGTTCCGCTCCTCATTTTATCCCTACAGAGACCTCGTCATAGACGAGAGTCTTGTGTTGTGGAGAGGCAATATTTCCTTTAGGCAGTACATACCCAGCAAGAGACACCGTTTTGGGTTCAAGATCTTTGTTATGTGTGACTGTAAGACTGGTTATGTGCAAGACATAGTCTTGTACATGGGCGCACAGACAGATATAATAGAAGATCGGAGTATAGGACTCTCTGGGGCCGTGGTGAAGACAATGATAGAAGAGTACCTTCATCGTGGTCATGTGTTGTACCTGGACAACTGGTACACTAGCCCTCTTCTCGCTAGGTTCCTCCACCAACACGACACCGGAGTCTGTGGTACAGTCAAGAGAAACCGTCGCCATATGGTCAAGATAGGGAGGAAACTTGACAAGAACGAGGTGGTTTTCTTCCAGGCCAATAACATCCTTGCAACCCTGTGGAACCACAACAGGGAAGTTTGCCTCCTATCAACTGTTCACAGCCCCCTGATGCACCGCACAGACTCCGTGGATCACCGTAGCGAGAGGAGGCGCAACGTATGGAAACCAGAGTCTGTACTTGCCTATAATCTGAACATAAGGCAAGTTGATCAGTCAGACTCGATGATTTCAAGTGTTGACTGTGCCAGGACCACGATGAAGTGGTACAAAAAACTCTTTTTCCACTTGCTCGACATCACGGTCCTGAACGCCCACTACCTGCACGCAATGACCACCGGAGTATCTGAGACCTTTGAGGGGTTTGTGAGGGAGCTGGCACGTGAAATAATCGCCAAGCATGCACAGGACAGACCCACACACCGCACCCGCGCCCCCCGGGCTGCTCAGACTCCCCTACGTCTTGCGGGACGCCACTACCCCAGCGCAGTCCCTTCCGAACCAAACCGTCGTAAACCCCAGCGTCGCTGCCATTTATGTAGGCACTCGACAGTCAGACCATCCACGCAGAGAAAAGACACAAGATACGAGTGTGTCGAGTGCAATGTTGCGTTGTGCCTTCAGCCTTGTTTCAAGGAATATCATAATTTCCTACACTACTGAAACTGTGTGGGAAGGCGAAATGATGCTCATGATAATGGTAAGGCCAGTCAGTAGGTGCTAAGTCAAATATAAAGTTGAAAAGGGTGTTATTTTTTCAGAAAAGTAATGCATAAGATGAGAATTAGTGTAAGTGGAAAGAATTGTTATCAAAACTACATCCACTGTGTAAATCTGGTCAGTAAATATGTGATAGCAAGGAAATAAAGTGGAAACGGGTGTAATGTTAGCATGAATAAAACGTATAAGTTGAACATTACTGTAAGTGGTCATAATTGATGTCACGAGTACACCCACATTCTGATCAGTAAGTATGTGATAGGAATTATATACAGTGGAAGATGTTGTAATGTTAGTAGTAAGGTATTTTATAAGTTGATTACTAGTGTAAGATGAAACAAATGATATCGCGATAACACTCCCTGTGTAAGTACGCCCAAATATGACGCTAAGTTCCATCGTAAGTTCAGAAATGATGTGATATCAATTATATCAAGTGTTTACATGTGCAATGTTAGTGGAGAATTATTATATAAGTACAAAAATAGGTTGTAAGTTGAATTAGTTGTCATAGCGACTTCACCGTGTGTGTTATTATGCGCTATTATTACGCTATATATTTACGTAAGGCCTGAAATAATCTCAAAACAGTTCTATAAAGTTGAAAAGTGTATAATAATATTAGAAAAGTATTATGTAAGTAGAAGCACAATACGAGTTCAAACAACAGTCACAGCGAGTTCACTCACTACGTAAATATGCGCTAACATTATGCTAAATGTTATCAAAAGGCCTGTGAATACGTAAAAACAGTTCAATAAAATGTAAAATGGTATAATGTTATTGTAGAAGTATAATGTAAGTAAAAAAAATTATATGTATCATGATTTCAGAATGTTAGCGATTCATCGTGACCAAGTTGGCCGATTTTGCTCGTTTCGCACGATGGTACAATGCTTATTTCTGCTCCATTTTTGTATAAAATCCAATATACTCTTTTATCACATGTTTTTATGTTTGTAATAAATTCATTTCTACTTACTTTCATTGGTTTCCCAAACTTATAATACCATAGAAAACGTTTGAGGCTCAGACCACCTAGGGAGAACACGGGGCCAGGTGGGACCAAGGCATACCTTGTTAAGCTAATTTGGGACCCCGGGGACCACTTTCTTTGCCACCGACCATTGTTTCTGACCAAAAGCGAAAGTTTAAGCAAAAAAAAAAAAGGGTCGAAAAATGGTCGGGATTGGGGGGTATCAGTGGTCGAAAAGTGGTCGGGATGGGGCGGGTTAACCTGTACAATCTCGCCGTCGGCATGGTGCTGACAGAGCAAAACGTCTCGATTAATCCCAGCGACGTGATGGTGCCGACAGCAAAATTCGAGCGCTGTAGCACGTCTCAAACTGCTTTAATCTAGCTTTTTTTTTTTTTTTTTGCTAAAGAGTAGCTTAATGTATTGGCAACACTGTGTCCAAGCAGTTGTAGTACTGAGTTTGGTTCTGCATGGGTGTGTAACATCAGTGTGCCACTGTCCGTCATAGCATCAGAAAGTCGCGAAAATTACGCCATTTTTTCGTCTCACTGGGCTGGAGGAGGCTGTTGAAATTGTCACATGGACCCTTCTATTCATTCATTTAGTGATTCTTCGGAAGCGAAAGACCTGGATGCTTATACTGGGGAGAAATATGAGCCAGTGGAGGACACAGAGAAAGAGGAATCCCCCATTCTCCTCCTCCCGTTATCTCTCATCCTGCCCAGCTGGGTGGGAAAACGTTGCTCACGGCTTGGGAAACTGGGCTAAAAACACGACGGACGGCTATCCTACTGTTATTTCTCCTATGAGTACTTTTTTTTGGCTTTTCCTTGACTTATGTCCCTTTTGGATTGTTTTATGCAATAAAATTTTATTCCATTTTTGGTCCGGGATTGAGTATAAAATTGCAAAAATGCCTGGGATGGTATGGTTTGACTAGTAACTTAGCAAGTAGTGTTAACTACAGAAATGTGACGTCAGTAGTAAAAAAAAACTGCAATAACATTATGGTATTTAAAATAATTATAGTAACTACAGTAATGCTTTAAACATAGTAATATAAATTTCGTAATATTTATTATTTCAAAAGCCATTCTGCTCAGTATTTTACCCCGTACCATCCCAGGCATTTCGAAATTTTATACCCACCCAATCCCGGAACAAAAACGGAAAAAAAAATTTATTGCATAAAACAATCCAAAAAGACATATACATCAAGGAAAAGCCAAAAAAAGTACCCCTTATATGAGAAATAAGTGCAGGATGGCTGTCCATCGTGTTTCTAGCCCAGTTTCCCCAAGCCGTGAGCTACGTTTTCCCACCCAGCTGGGCGGGATGAGAGAGAACAGGGGAGGAGAATGGGGGAATTCCCACTCTCAATATCCTTCTCCACTGGCTCATAGTCCTCCCCAGAAGAGTCATCCAGGACTTCCTTCACTAAATGAAGGGACAGAGGATCCATGTGACAGTTTCAACCGCCTTCTCCAGCCCAATGAGGCGGATAAATGATGTGACTGCCGCAACATTCTAACACTGTGACAGACAGCCCAGCCATGCAGTACCAAACTCAGTGCTACAAGTGCTTGTGCACAATGTTGCCAATACATTAAGCTACTCCTTAGCAAAAAAGTAGCTACATTGAAGCAGTTAGAGACGTGCTACAGCGCTCGAATTTTGCTGTCGGCACCATCATGTCGCTGGGATTACTCGAGACGTTTTGTATCGTCGGCATACGGCCGGATTGTACGGGTTAAATACAGTTGTATTTAAGTGACAGTATTCATAATTTACGAAAAAAGGTACAAGTAAACGGTTAACCTAAATCCATAAATGTAATAAAAATTAGTTAAATCATCTTAAACGCATTTCATGATTTTAACATTTGTTGTTAAATACAACTCATCTCTGTTACAGTGTAATGAGATATACTCAGAGAGATAAAGTCTGCTGTTTTCTCTGTATTTTAATCATTTTAAGTTACTTAGCGTTCTACGTACTTTTGGTCCAAGGTCTGTTGTTTTTTTACTTTTTGTAAACATCATGGAAACAAATTGATCATTTCACTAACTGCACCAGATAGGTGTAAAAACACTCGGATAACCCCAAAATCTTTCGGAATACAAGAACTAAATTGTGAAAATAGCATTCTATGTGAGCGTAAAAAAATCCCCACCTTTATGCGCTCCCTGTAAATATTACTAGAACAAAAATGCCCATACTCCATTTCATGGTTGAAAGTTAACTTATACCATGGGATAATTATTAGTAAGAGCTCTGCATCACTGTCTTTTTTCCATTATTATTATTTCTTTTTTGCAATAGACAGAGCTTGTACTGATTCTAATAACAATATTATACGGTGGGAGAGATAGTACCATAAAAAAATATATACATTTATACGAACCCAACCAAACCACCAACCCAACCTAATGCACCTGCACCTGCAATTTTTACAAATTATTCTGAGTGTGATGTTTCAGTTTCTCCTACCGTGTGACTGATTGATTGTATAATTTAGTCATACAACAAAATTTTTTAGTAATAGTGCTGCAGAGCACTGGTAAAGTATTTCCAAATAGTTTGCACCATTTTTTTTTTTTTTTTTCATTATTTCCATTTTGCGACAGAGCTTGGTTTCCACTGAACAGCAATATTAGAAGGCGAGAGAAGTAGTATGGTCTTTAAATATTATTCATAATGTTCAGTAATAACGCCACTGAGCACTTGTAAAATATTTCCCATTGTTTTTCTAGTGCTTTTTAATGTGTTTTATTGAATATCTATGGAACCGAATATGTCAAGCATTTCCCTCAGAAAAGATTTTTTTTTTTTTTTACTTAAGTACGAACCCAACCAAACCAACTTAATCCTAAAAAAATCTTTTGTGACAGAAATGATAACCACCTGTGTTCAGAGCATATAAAAAATCACAAGCCAAAAAAAAAAAAAAAAAGTGCTTTACCCATTGAGTATGAACATTTTGGTAATATTTACCATACTCGCTTACCAGGATGTACTCAGGGTGATGTTTCCTCTTGACGTGTGCCTTCAAGTTTGAAAAAACTGCTTCTGTGACCCTTGATGAGGATGTCCTTCGGTCGGCACAACACTGACAACACACACGAAAAGATGGTGTTTGTCGCCTCCCAGCACTTGAAGGTGAAGTAATTATCCAGGTGAGGCCAAGGGTGTTTGGGCTCAGCGGGCTCCTCAGCATCGGTGTCAGAGCCAACGATATCGATGTCCTGACTGCCATCGATCAAGTCCAGTGGCAGTGTGAACACGGTTTTGTCTTGGCTAAGCCTAAGTTGGCTGGACATGGTACACTAATAATATAAATAAATAATTCAACCTGTAGTACTCGGTGGCTAACTGCTATAGATGAGAAAAAAGTATGTTGCCACTGCCGACTTAATGACTGAACAAGGAGTGGTACCGTCAGAGTTGCCAAATCTATCTTAGCAAACACTGCTAGATTGTTATTCAAAAACCACTAAAAGTTATTCAGCACATAAAAACTCAAAAAAAAAAATTGCTAGAAAGAATACTAAAATATCTACAATGTCGCCAAAGCTGCATAAAATCTCTAGAATACAGCTAGATTTTTAATAGCTAGGCATGAAATATTGCCACTAAATAGACGTGAATATCTGTAGATCTAGCGAGAAAACAGCTCAATTGGCAACACTGGGTACCGTGGAGGGCGACCTGGCGCTGCCACACATGTGCACTGAGGCTGGACTCCTCTCAGCTTCATTGTATCGGTGCACGGTATTGGTTGTTGGTTATTCACGTGGCCAATAGCATGCGTCGATACGAATTAAGTAAGCAAAGCAAAATGTAACCACAATGTAATGGAGTAATGGTGTAACGTAGAAAAAGTAATGACAGTAAGGTTAGCTAAAACAGTGTTCACCTATATTACTGAGATGTGCAGGGCAAGAACAAAGCGATTCAGTTTTGAGAAATATGAATAAAAGATTAAGTCCACTGGGCAAGTTTTAATTTCTATCCTTGTGTCTGTGTGTGAACATAATTAAATACTTTTTTTTTTTTTTTTTGGGTCTGATTTGGACCATACATCTAGGAACGGTTGCATATCAGTCAGGGAATTATCATGTTTTTAGAACAATAGACCTAACGTTTAAATTACATGGCACAACCAACGTAAGCAGTTTTTGTCTGTTTGATTCCACACTTTGTGGAAATATTAAGGATAAGACCAAGATAGAAAGATTTCATTTTGGGAAGTAGGTTTGATGTCAGCGTCACGGAGAGAGGTCAAAATTATGACAAAGTCACTGAGCAAGGTCAACTCCAACAGCTGTAAGCTGAATTTGATAAAATTCAATGCAGCAGTTAAGAGTCAAGTAAAAATGAAGCTATGCGGTTTTCTGTGCAGTCAGTCGAAGGTCAAGGTCACAGGACAAAGACAAATGTTTGTCCCTTCGAGCAATTGTTGAGTGAGGTTGCCCTCCGAATGCTTTTTTTCATTATTATTATTATATTGTTATTATCATTATTATTATTATTATTATTATTGTTATTACTATAATTATCATCAGTATTATAATTTTTATCATTATTATTATCATTGTTATTATTATTATTATTGAAATAGCAGCCGTGGCAACTAAGGGCATCACAACATCCCCAGGAGGAGACAATGGAGGGGTATTTAGGGTGCGTGCGATGTCCTTGCGATAAGGGCATACGTCTCATATGGCTAGGTGCCTCTTTTCCACGGAGTGCACCCGGTGTGAACATCTCAGTCTGGGTGCATTACCCTCCAACTGAACCAGCCCTTGCCAGGATCGAGGTGGAGTTAATAAAGTAGCTCCAGGCAGCACCCCAGTGACGGCCGGTAGTCACACACCTACAGCAACGGCCTGTAGCCGTGCACAAGCAATGGCCTGTAGCAGTGCACCAGCAACCGCCTGTAGCTGTGCATAAGTAAAAGCCTGTAGCCATGCACAAGCAAAGGCATGTAGCCGTGCACTAGCAACGACCTGTAGCCATGCACCAGCAACGGGCCTGTAGCCGTGCAATTGTGATGGCCGGTAGCTGCACAACAAAAGCAATGGCCTGTAACCATGCAATTGGGACGGCTGATAGCTGCACATGCAAGAGATGGCCAGTAGCTGCTCATAATGCTGCCCACCCCCCCTGCAGAACGTGATGGCCACTTGTTACATACAGGGAGAGAAGGGCACGCCCTCTCTCCTTCTTCAGTTGCCTTGAGGGGAACGACATCGGTGACGGCCGGCAACTGCACCAGTAGACAAGGGACGGCCAGTAGCCACCCCTCGCCTACACGTCGTTCCTCATACGGGACTTCGGCAATGGCCGGTAGCCGCGCCTGTGGACAGGTGCCAGCCGGTAGCTGCACTTCATCTGCGGTCCCATCAGGAAGTCGGGCCCCATCCAGCCGGCACCAGAGGGACACCAGCACCTGTCAGACTCCTGTCGCCAGTAATGCTGCAGCTCTACACTGGCAGCAAAACACTGGGAGTGACAGCACAGCAGGTGGGCTCTCAACAGCGCCCCTAGTACCCCAGGGTGCAACCTCCCCAGTCCTGAGAAGGAGCGACGCCCTTCCCACACCAGGAGCCTGCAGGAGCACCTACAGAAGATATTTGGCCTCCGTCCCGAGGGCCAAACCCCTGTACCCAGCCCCTCCAGTACAGGGCCCTTCACCATGCCCGACTGTAGCCCACTCCAGAGGAAGATGCCCCTAAGAGTAGTCCCATGGCCCCTAGACAAGAGGACACCTGAGGGGACTCAGCCGACACTCGGCCGACCTGTGTGAGCTGCCGCCCCCCTTTCCTCAGTCGGCCAGCTCCCCTACCCCACATCCCCACAGTGACTATGACCCCTATGCCCGTGGAGTGAAAGTGAAAGTGACAATCAGTGTATAGAGCACAGCGACAGTGTTTAACTACCCCAACTCTTCTGAATGTGAGATGGGACATAAAATATGGTGTTCCACCACCCTACTCCATTCAGTTGTAACACGGGATGTGTATAATTATTATACAGTATATGCAGCCCTAGAACAAAGTGTAATCTCAACTCCACTTAAGTGCAGTGTCTGTTCGTCTATTCTCGAGACTGCCGTTATCCTGCGTGATACCTATGATATATCTGCTAGTCCAAGCTTTGCCTTTATATAGAGTCTTGTGTGATTGTCTAGCTGCCTTGTATTAAGGATGCACTGTGACCAGGGATAGGGTGTCCGTCTGTATGTCTGTCTCTTATGATACGAAAATGTTAGGGAAAATCAAACACCAAACTTATTCATGTAAGAAATAATTCTACTGAATCTGACTGGGAATACAAACAAATGCAGATTTTTAAAGCTACTGTTGCCTATAAAGGTAATGAAAATATGTATGTACACTATACAGTATATACTGAGAATAGAATAGCATGTATTGGCCCCAGTGAGGTGTGTGTGTGTGTGTGTGTGTGTGTGTGTGTGTGTGTGTGTGTGTGTGTGTGCTTACACAAATCATAATTATTAAAAGATAAGCTAAGCATATCAAGGGTCAGGTTGTATATTAGCAGATGAGGTAATGAAGGGCATGGTGTAGACTGTAGACTGTGACACTGTGTAGTAGTGGTGGGAAAAACATTCAAGCCTTCACAGGACCTCGGGACCACCTTGCTATGAACGTCTGAATTCCCGCCACAGTCGCTGACTTGTCCGCTTGCGTCCAGTCGCGACTTTACTTACTTTTTGTTATCATTGTCGTTCAGGTTTACCTCTAGTAATTTAAAAGGTACATATTTATCATTAAAGATATCATTGCTTTAATTTGTATCTGTATAATCCGGTATCTTAAAAATCACAGAGGGCCTTGGTTGAAATACAAAGTCACTTTGGAGCACATTCAAACACAACGGAAATTCACCAATCACCGCCCGAGTACGTCGCGCAGTGTAACCAGATCTACCTGTCCTCGGCTGGCAGAATCAGTGCGTCAGACTCCGTGGAACCGACTATAGTTTACCTAGTAGTGGAGTAAGTTATCACGCTGAGAGCAACACCACAGTTGGTGTAATGAGCACTTCCTGCTCTCATGCCACTCCTGCGGCAAAAATTAGTTTTCTTCCTCACTTCACTACTCATTAACACTACGACGTAGAGACCTGGAGATACTTTCATTCGCATGATGAAGAGTTGGTGAGAAAAATAATTATTAATTTGTTTGCCTAAGTGCTATAGTATACAAGATATTAAGGATTAAAAACAAACAATTTTGTGTGGTTTCCAAAAAATTGCCTGTAGTGAGGTGACGATTTCGTTAACTATTGCCCGGCGTTTGCGGTTTAAGTTTTTTTTCTATGCAAGAAAGAAGGAACCAAAGGCCAGGAGCCCGCAAACCGTTCCTTCCGAGAAAAAAAAAATACAAAAGAGCGCCAAATTCAAGATCTGCTCATTTCGATATGCCTGGACAGACTGCGTTTGAAATACTGGAGATCATAGGAAGTAGGAAATACAGACGGAGGGAGACAGTTCCAGAGCTGACCTGTTGCATAAATGAAGGACTGGGAGTAACGGTTAACTCCTGCATTAGAGAGTTCGACAGAAAAGAAATGAGAGTTTGTTGCTAGGTGGGTGCTGTGCACCCGTCATAGAGGTGGAGGGATGCAAGCAGTCAGTTCAGAGGAGCAGTGACCATTGAAGCAGTGACAGAAATGCCATAAAGATACAATAGTATGGGAAATAGACAGAGGTTGAAGGGAGCCAGTAACAGGAGGAGAGTTAATAAGATGAAAAGCCTTTGACTCCACCCTATTGAGACGCTGTATGTGGGGAGCCTCCCCATACATGAGACTTTGTACTCTACACAGGGGCGAGTAAAACCCGTGTATAAAGTCAACAACTGTGCAGGGGTAAAGAAGGTATGGAGTCGACTTAGCACACCTAATCTCATGGAAGCAGATTTTACAAGAGATAAAATAGGATCATTTCTAGAGAAGTCCCGAGTGAATGAAACCCCAAGCATGTTCAAGGTTGATGCAGGATTCACCTGGATATTATTAAACATTAGTGGGTACTCCTGTGGAATATTTTGTCGGGTTGATAGGTGTAAAAACTGAGCTTTTGATGCATAAAAAACAAGATTATTTTTACCTCAGTCAGAGGTACGAGCCAAGTCAGACATTAGGTGTGCCATAGCCTTATCCATTGTTTGTTGAAGTAACTGCTAAGATGGATGTTGTGGGAACCAAATGGAATGGTGAAAGGTGGAATCATCAGCGTATGAGTGGATAGGGTTAGAGGTACAGCTTGGAAGGTCATTGATGAATAAAAGAAAGAGAGTTGGTGATAGGACAGACCCCTGAGTAACATCACTGTTTATACATCTAGGAAAAGAACGATGGCCGTCTACAACAGCAGCTATAGAATAGCCAGAAAGGAAGCTATAGATGAAGGCACAGATAGAAGGATAAAACCGTAAGACGGCAGTTTGGAAATTATAGATTTATACCGGACTCGATTGAAAGCCTTTGAGATGTCAATTGCAATGGCAAAGCTTTTGCCAAAGTCCCGAAAGAAGGATAACCAGGAGTCTGAAAGGTAGGTGAGAAGATCGCCAGTGAAGCGTCCCTAACAGAACCCCATACTGATGATCAGAAAGAAAATTGTGATAGGAAAGATGCTTTAAAAATTTTCTGTCAAGAATTGACTAGAAAACTTTTGAGACACAGGATGTTAAAGCAGTTGGACTATAGTTAGAGGGTTGGGAATGGTCACCCTTCTTTGGGACTGGCTGAATAAAGCAAACTTCCAGCAAGAAGGAAAGGTACAAGTTGAAAGACAAAGGCGAAAGAGTTTACCTAGGCAGGGTGTAAGCACAGAAGCACAGTTCTTGAGGAAAACAGGAGGGACTCCATCAGGCCCATATGCTTTGTTAGTATTAAGGCCAGTGATGGAAGAAAATACATCAGCTGAAGAAATTTTAATATCAGCCATGAGGAAGTCAGAGGGAGGAAGTGATGGAGGAACAGCACCGGAATCATCTAAGGTGGAACTGGAGGAGAAAGTCTGGGTGAAGAGTTCTGCTTTATCAGTAGAAGAAATAGCTACAGAGCCATCAGAGTAGAAAAAAGGTGGGAAGGATGGTAAAGTTATTAGAAAGGTCTTTGGCAAGGTCCCAGAAGGAGCGGGAGGAATTCGAGTTGGAGTGTTGAGAGCATTTAGTACTGATGAAATTATTTTTAGCAGAGCGAAGAACAGACTTAGCACAATTCCGGTCAGAAACATAAAAAAGATGTGATTCAGGTGTGGGTTGGCTCTAGTACCTTTTATAGGCCCTCTCCTTGTTGCGGACAGCATCAGAACAAGCGTGATTAAACCAAGGCTTTCTTCCATTAGTCAAAGGATATGAGAAGGGAATGTATGCGTCCATGCCCAAGAGAATATCCTCCGTAATGTGCAAAGCACACTCAGATGGCTCTTGGTCATGGAAGCAATAATCATTCCAGGGAAAATCAAAGAAGTGATGCCTAAGGGCCTCCCAATCCGCAGCTCCAAAGTACCGCAGTCGACGTCTCTTTAGAGGATCCTCAGGCTGGACCGGAGCGATAGAACAGGTCATGGTAATAAAATTGTGATCGGAGGAGCCCAACGGAGAGGAAAGATTAACAGTGTAAGCAGAAGGATTAATTGTAAGGAAGAGGTCATGTATGTTGGAGCTCTCTCCAAGGCGGTCATGGATACGGGTAGGGTGCTGTACAAGCTGCTCTTGGTCATTCAGGTTAGAGAAGATGTAGACTTGTTCACCAGGTGGATCAGTGAAAGGTGAGGAGAGCCATAGGTGGTGGTGAGCACTGAAATCTCCTAGAATGGAGATTTCAGAGACAGGAGAAATGGATAGAATGTGTCCCATCATAGATGTAAGTTAGTCAAAGAATTTTTCATTGTCAGTAGAATTAGGGGATAAGTAAACAGCGTGGAAATATTTAGTCAGAGAATGACAGGAAAGCTGAAGCCAGAGAGTAGAGAATTCTCTGGTGTGCGGAGTGTGTAGAGTTATAATAGTTTACCTGAGCTAAGGTACAAGTTTGCCTTCTGGTTGCAAGAGTACCCAAGCTCTGTTATCTGAAGCTGACATCTCAAACTGAATAGCAAAAATGAATATCGACTGATGTGTGTAGTGTTCTGGATGCTGTTTAAGACAGCACTGTACTTAGAAATTCCCTTCTTTAAAAATGTAAGTAGTGCACCATTGATAACATCAACATCATCTTCAACACTATCTTCAGTTTCAGCACCACGAACATCATCATCATCATTATCATCATCATCATCATCATGATTATGATCATCATCATTATCATCATCATTATCATCATCAACATGAGTCGAACTTAAACAGACCAAACACCCAACCAGTCCAACCAATTTCGACTGAGGACAACCCAAGCCTACATAGTCTATCTCAATCCAATTTAACCTAACCTAGTACACGACCAACTTGACCTTACCATCCTAAACTAACCTAACCCAGCCTAGCCCAATCCAAACTAATCCAAGTCAGCGAAACTTAACCCATTCTAACCCAACCAAATCCAGCCAAGAGCAACATACCCATCCCACCCCATCCTATATCAGATCAGTGTAGCAAACTTAACCCAGTCGAATCAAACCAGACTGAGCTCAGTCCCATCCAACCCACCGAATTCCAACCCAGCCCAACGTAACCTAATTTCAGAATCTCTGTCGCTCACATAAACCCTCCCCGGCTAAAAGCGATCAATAATCCATTGTCTTGTAGGGAGCTTAGAGTTGGTAATTATAACTTTGATGACGGGGTCTCTCCCGGGTGTGTGCTAAACGCCTCAGGTAGCACAAGGGAGCTCCCTTCCTTACCTGGGCCAGAATATGTGGGTGTCTCATTCATCTCACCTGGTCTTATTTGTCTTTATCTGTCTTACATATTCTTACCTGCATGTACTGTACCTGAGAAATAACTTAGGCTTGCCTGAGTAACATTACACAGAGAAGAATATTGCTATCATTCATATTTCGCATATCTTATTTGTCTTTCCTTGTCTTGTCTTCCTTACATTGTGTTACCTACCGTATCTTTGCCTTCAGTTTTCATTCATACCTAGGGAAAATGCTTGGTTTGCTTACCTGAACTTATTTTTACATGAATACGAGGCTACTTACCTGGCCTTGCTTACTTTATCTGCCTTTGCCGTGAGGCATATATAGGACTGATGTACCTGTTACACATGTTTTACTCGTTTACCTGCCCTAATGTGGAATAATTAGGCTGCCTTGCTTAACCTTACCTGCTCTTTCCTGTTCTTACTTACCCTTTCCTGGAACAGAATGCAGGACCTGCCTCACCTGTCCTTACCTGTCTTGACAGAATACGTGGGTGTCTTGCCTATGCTTACTGACCTTTACCTGATAATTTAACAGATTTACAGTAATACTCCTGTACTTATCTACCTTACCTTACATTATTCTTAGCCACTCTTACCTAAGATGAATAAAATCCCATGGAGACAGCAGGAGTGAGATATTAAAGTCATCGGAAATTCTAAATCATTCATTGCTGTAAATCTCCACCACGCTAAACAAAGTCGTCTGAGGGTAGCTTGATTAAACTAGAAAAGGTATCATCGCACAGAGAAGGTTTAAATTAACTATCTTCTTAACATCTAGTAATTTTTGCCCAGTCAGAAGCGTGGGGGACCGAGGCTACACAGCTACGTGACCAGGCTGAGTGGCATTATGTGAGCAATAAACCCCACCTCTCCATCTGATGCAACCCTTACGGACCCCCTCCGGTTGAAGCACCTCAACATACAAGATCAAAAGATGGCATTGGGGTTGCTGTTACAGTTTAGAGTGATATATATTTTTTTTTTTACGTGGCAGGAACCATTTGCCTGGTCACTCAGTGCGGTCACGTGAAAGCAGCAGCACATCAAGTGGGTGGCCGCCCTTCTCTCTCTCTCTCTCTCTCTCTCTGCAAGGTATAAAGTGTCTGAATCAGAATGAATCACATCAAACTTGACACATGCATCGTGTGTAAGTCTGGGAAGAAGTGATTTAATTCTGATATAGAATTGATTCAAAGTCAAGTTCACAGGTCGTGGCAAAAGTGTTGGCGTGGTGTCGCTCGCTGATCATCATCCTCTGTAGTTGATGTCACGGCTTCAATTAAAGACTCGAGTGTGAGGGTCTGGTGGCAGCAAGAATGTATAAAAAATAACACGTCGTACTGAAGGAATTAACGGAGATGGTTTCCAGTCTCTATCTGGTAGGTGGGGGCGCTCACCATCCATTCACTCGATGTAGTGCTGCTCTCGGGTGTCTACCCTTTCCTCTCCTCCATCCATCTTTCCATCCACCCTCTTCTGTCTTTCTTTCCCTCATTCTTTCTTCGTCCTTCTACACTCTCTCTTCTGTCTTTCTTTCCCTCATTATTTTCTCCTTCTGCCTGTGGGTGACTCTATTCTGAGTGGCAAGCCAAATGGTTTCCTTCACACCAGGAAACCATTTACTACGGTGGGTGATAACCATATAACAAGATTTCGGCGCGTGATGGTTTAGTGGGTAATTGCGGCGCTCCAATTAGATTGACCCTGTGCAGGTTTATATCCAAGGGGTGGTTGGGGTTTATTGCTCAAGTAATGCCACTCAGGGATGATTGAGGCTGGTCACTCTCATTTTAAAAGTCAGGACTAACTTACCTATTCCCGGACCCCTACGTTTTTCGTGGGGAAACGTACGACTGGGTGATGGATGGATGGATGGATGGATGTTTCCAGTCCCTTCACCTTCAGACCTGTTCTCTAAGCTTAATACAGTCTTCCTGTAATAGCTAGGTTACAAGTAAATATAGATATGATCACCGCTTTGAGGTTTGCTTTCTCTCAGTGCAGATAAGTAACTTTATATATAAACCTGATTTTACTTTGTTATTCATACAGTTCTTTTTTTTTTTTTTTTGCCCCGAATGTTGAATGAATGGATTTATGGCCTATATTTTTTTGTCCAGAAAGTTAAATGAATGCATGCATGACACGTTATTTCTTTTCATTCTCAATATTGTTAGTTCTCGTGTATCATTTTCCATTTCCTGGTGCTAGAATCCTTCACACCTCATTTATAAGAGTAGGGTTTACGGTGATGATGATAGTAATGATGGATTTAAAAATCGAAGTACTGAATGGTAGGGTAATGGATTTATTGCCAGCCTTACAAAGTGCTGCTATGATAGTTTTCCTGCTTTTGTGTTTTCCTGTTCCTGTTTCTGAATCCTGTCAACATAGAGTAGCAAATCGGCTAAAATCATCTGCATTAACCCATTCTTTGTGATGATGATGATTATTATTATTATTATTTTTTGCCGTTACTACATCCTAACGATTTTATTCAGGG
The DNA here is from genome assembly GCF_032717465.1 of Coenobita brevimanus. Classification (NCBI taxonomy): domain Eukaryota; kingdom Metazoa; phylum Arthropoda; class Malacostraca; order Decapoda; family Coenobitidae; genus Coenobita; species Coenobita brevimanus. The sequence goes on along the minus strand of NC_137006.1, from coordinate 20,850,611 downwards.
AATAGTTACAAAAAATGTAAATAAATCATTTCAAAGCAATAATATATTTAGATGGTTCTTCCTACCTCCAGAGAGTTATATTCAGCTTAAGATAGACATCTACTCCCAAACAAACTTATTCGGCTTTTAGGAGATTTCTTGTCGTAAAGGGACTAAATATAGGTCAAAGTGAGAGGTGATTCACTGCCCATTGAAAATAACACGACTCAAGGAATTTTATTTTTTTTCAGCATCAAAAACTACATTATTCTTTTAACAGAACAGAGAGAGGAGCAGGGTATTCAAAGCCGTAGATGCTGTGAGTGGTCAGCGACTTTTTGTTTGATGTTTCCAAATCTAGACAGTTCGCTTCCCAAGACTCAGCAATATTTCTATGCTGCACACACTTTCAAATGATCCAGATTTTTCATTCGTCCATCATTCATACTGTCGATATCTTAACATATCATCATCATCACCATAATCATCATCATCATCATCATCATCACCATCATCATCATCATCATCATCATCACCATCACCATCATCATCGTCATGATCATTCTCTTCCTAACACTGTTAATGAGGTAGGATGCATAACCAGGACCCGGTGTAATTGAACCATACTTTCCTTCCCTCACTATGCCAGCTGCAAAACTCAAACACCACAAGTGCAATAACAAAACCCATTAGTTTCACCTCCACAGATCCATATGATGTAACATATTTTGGTGTACGGCATCACGTTCACCGCCCATGCACTGAATGTTACCTGATTTACTGGCATCCACGGCTGCCTTAACCGGTTTATTACCAGCTATATCGATCCTGGGTAAATGGGCAGTAATTCCACCTTGTAAACTGTTCGTGGAACTGTACCATTATGTGAACTGTTTTTGGGCATGTACGTCACGCTAATTATTTTATAACCACCTTCATACGATTTTATCCAGCTGAAGACTGACTGTATATAATTATTGTTAATACCTCTGTTATTGTTTTGTTCAGTAAATAATAGACTTCAAACTCAAAGGGTTAAAGGGAAGGCGGTGGCTCAATTGGTAGAGAGGTGGCCTGCAGTCCTACGGGACCCAGGTTCAAATCCCCGCTGAGGCAGGGAACAGTTTAAGGATTTGAATTTCATGTAAAGCAGACTTTACCGATCTAACAGAGGACCCGCCGACATATCGTAAAAATACCCCCGCTAATACCAATACACCAGTCCTGTATGAGACAGCCGTACCATGTATTCAATATGGACGGTGGGTGTTAGCGCCGAAGTGGTGACATGTAGAGAGGTGTTTGGTATGTACGGGGACTACTGGGCCTTAAGAGCAGGCTGTGAAGCCTGTGGCCAAAGTCGTACACATTAAAAAAAAAAAAAAAAAAAAAAAAACTTTCAGTGACCACTGAACAGGCAGTGGGATCTTAGGTGGATGAAGTTATCTAGTAATCAAAAACAAAAAACAAACAAACAAACAAAAAAAAAAAAGGTCCTTAGGTTGAAGGGAAAATCCGTTAATTTGTATCTGCAGCGAATATGCACATGTGCTTTATTTTATACTTGTAAACTGATGAGTAAATAATGTTATCCCTTTGATTAGTGCATTTGTGTTGTATTGTGCTGTGTTTTTACGATGAGGTATTGAACTACCCATATTTACACTTGTTTGCACCTTTTTCATGACGGATACCGAGTGTGTGTGTGTGTGTGTGTGTATATATATATATATATATATATATATATATATATATATATATATATATATATATATATATATATATATATTCATTCACTGCCAGACTATATATATATATATATATATATATATATATATATATATATATATATATATATATATATATATATAATGAGTGTGTGTTTGTGTGTGTGTGTGTGTGTGTGTGTGTGTGTGTGTGTGTGTGTGTGTGTGTGTGTGTGTGTGTGAGGGGATAGGTGTATGTGGGTTTGCAAAGTGGAATGAATGCAGTTACAAAGAGCCAGTACATCCGGCAATAAGCTAGTTAACCCAGACGTGAATGCAGGCAGATCACATGAAATGCAATGTCGGCGGTGGACGTGATGCCATACACCAAACTGTTAATCCACTCCCAGTATTAACGAGCAAGGGTGATGTGCCTCTAAATGTGGTGGTGAAGTTTGATTATTCGATTTACTCATTGGTGTTGCAGTGTTGATGTGGATGTGCTCTCAAGTGTTACGCTGAAATCGTTTGGCTATGTTGAGAGATGGGAAAATATGAGACTGTCTATGATAGTTTATGTGAGTAAGGCAGAGGAGGGAGAGGCTAATTGGAAAGTAGCGCAACAAGGTGGAAAGGTATATGAATGAGGGTGGTGTGAGCCTGTGGTTTGGCAGACTGAGAGCACAGAACAGAATGAAATGGATTTTTTTTTTTGGGGGGGGGGCTTCCCCCTTGGGGATTAAGATGTCTGGCTGTAAAATGGCAGGTAATATACGAATACTGATAGCGTGCATGGAAATATGGATATGTGGTTCATTTTACTGGCTAACTTATTTATAATACTTAAAACCGGATTGTGATTATGGTGAGGAAGTATTGCTTGCCTTCAGTAATGCCTGACTTGATGTGTGGCCTGATTCGATGGATTATGGAGCGTGTAAAAAGGAAATAACAACATACCTAATCATCCGTTCGAAGCTAATTGTTAAGGAAACGGCTATGACTGAGATATCTAGTTACAGTATATTAGTTCCGGATCCTGACATTTCAAATATAGCTGTGAAAAAGGAGCTGCGATGATAATGATGATGATGATGACGATTTTATTATTATTATTATTATTATTATTATTATTATTATTATTATTATTATATTGTTGTTATTATTATTATTATTATTATTATTATTATTATTATTATTATTATAATATTGTTGTTGTTATTATTATTATTATTATTATTATTATTATTATTGGAACATTGTTACTAATGATAATAAAGCACTTATATTTCGATAGCCCATCGCAATGAAAATTCATGGTCACACGATTTTTTACTTTTGAATTTAGATTTTCCTGTTTTGACATTTTGCTTCCGAGTTTTCTAATTACCCGTCCCCTGCCTGGAGGGGTTCGGGGACGGATATTGTTTTCACTCGGTTTGTCTGTTTGTCTGTTTGTTTGTCTGCCTGTCTGTCTGTTAACAACTTGACGCGAAAACTACAGGTGCGATTTTGACTGAAGTTGCAGGGATGATGGACTTTGGCCTTCTAATCATCTGATTAAATTTGGGGCCAAAATGGGCCAAAGCCCAGGCTGTAGGCTCAAAAAATTAAAATAAAATAAAATCGGGAAAAATCGTTTTTTTCGCCATAACTCTCTTCAAATTCGTCATGTCGACATGAAACCAATACCTGAATGCGCATCTTTGAAATCTGCATCCTATAACATGCCTCATTACATCACAGGGAGTCACCCCCCGAGTTAGCGGTGGTGGGTCGATGTCAGGTGGGTCAGCTCTACAATTTCAAAAGGGCATAAAATCGTCAATTTTCACATTTTTTAATCCAAATTTGGTATGTGACATTTTTGACTAGATATCCTGTTGTGTTTATACGTCAGCACTAAAATGACTGCTAGGAGGGGTTTGCTGTCCTTTGACACCGATTCTTGTTTAGAATGAGGTACAAAATCATAAAATTTATGGGCAACATATTTTTTTTTTTTTTCGTGCTCAATAAATTACTCTTCGCTGTGATCATAATGAGCTCTATAAATCTGGCTTAGCCCCTTTATTAAGAGACATGTGCCGGCCGCTACAATATGTACATGTATATTACTAGAGGTGTCTCCAGAGCTCATTATGTGGGCAATGAAGGTTTCCCATAATCTGAACAAAACATTGTGTGGACATGGAGAGCAGCTAATTAACAGAGATTGTTTTTCTAATCCATTTACTGAGAGAGGTCTCCCCAAGGCTAAATGGAATCATCTAGTTAAACTCTCTTTTACCACGCATGCAGTAGTTTTGAGTTATGTTTAACCCTTCTACTTCAAAGGTCCCTCAAAAACTAAATAAATCGCTCATCGGCAGGGAAGATAATATACTTCATCGTGGAGAAGTTTGAGAGTGAAAATAAATACCTAGAAATTCCTAGGATCAAAGTAATGAATGAATGGGAGGCATAGTGAGGACAGGTCTTCTTCTGTAGAGTTTTTCACATTTTACATATATATATTTACGAATCCAACCCACCCTTTTATTTAGACATGGAAATATCATGACATGATGATGATGATATCATGACATAATGATGACGATGACTATTTTCTTGCGTCTGCATTTAAGCCACACCGTTATTCACAGAAACAAGATTAAGATGGTAATGATGAGATGATGTAATGTATATCATTCTTAGATCATATGTGCAACAATATAAATAGTTGGTAAAAAGGTAGTGAAGTTAATTACTGCGAGAAGACCATTGGTTCATATGGGTACGCTTGTTATGAGGATGATAGGTTAAAAGTAGTTTGACCCCCAAACTTTATCTCGGCTATGTTCTGTCAGGACAAAATATTATTACGTGTGGGTAAAACTTTGAATTATGTAATACCCGATGTTGCCAAATTTGTGTACAGACAACTCTCTCTCTCTCTCTCTCTCTCTCTCTCTCTCTGAAAGATTAGAAAATTGCATAGGTTTTGATCAGCGGTTCTCAAACTTCTTATTGTGTGACCCTATTTGGAATATTTGAAGACTTCGCGACCTACAGGTGTGTGTGTGTGTGTGTGTGTGTGTGTGTGTGTGTGTGTGTGTGTGTGTGTGTGTGTGAGAGAGAGAGAGAGAGAGAGAGAGAGAGTTACCGGTATATAGTCTATCATAGTTATTATGAATATGCAAATAGTATAATGAGAATTCCTGAAAACCCCCCTATCCCTGGGGGTAGGGGGGTTTTCAAGAATATTCCCCCAGTATCCCTGCTTGTCGTATGAGGCGACTAAAAGGGTTGGCAGAGGGCTAGTGCCCCGCCCCGGAAAACAGCTAACTAAAAAGACGAACAAGAAGCCTCGGACAAGGACTGACCAAATGATGACGACCAAGGACCGGACAAAGGACATGGTACGGATCGCGACGTGAAATGTAAGCTGTGCAAATGATGAGGTGAAAGAGAGAGAGATTGTCCAGGTGCTTGAGGGTGCGAAAGTGGATATATGTGGTGTAAATGAAACTAAATGGAGAGGTGAGAGTGTGAGAGAATGTGTGTATGGATGGGGTATATGTGCAGGAATAGGTGAGAATGAAAGGGCAAAAGAAGGAGTGTGTATTGTTGTGAGTAAAAGATGGAAGAAGTACATAAGAGAGTATGGATCAGTTGGCTCAAGGATGGTGTGGGTAAGATTGAAAGTCGGAATACAAAGTGGGTGATTGTGTGTGTGTGTGTGTGTGTATGCACCAACGCAAGATCGTGCAAGCAGAGTGAGGGAAGAGTTCTGGACAAATGTGGAAGTGTGCATGGAAAAGTTTGGAAGGAATGAGAGAGTGTTTTTGATTGGTGCTATGAATGGTAAAGTAGGGAATGTGAAGGTGGATGGAATAGTTGGTGAGTGGGGTGTGCCTGCTGCGATAGATGAGAATGGGAGTGCGTTAATGGACATTTGTGCCGGGAGAGGTTGGTGATAGTCAATACCCTCTTCAGGCACAAAACGATCCACAGGTATACATGGCGAGTGATGAGAAGAGTGGGTGGTGAACTGAATGAAAGGAAGGCAGTGATTAGTGGGTGGTGAACTGAATGAAAGGAAGGCAGTGATTAGTGGGTGGTGAACTGAATGAAAGGAAGGCAGTGATTAGTGGGTGGTGAACTGAATGAAAGGAAGGCAATGATTGATTATCTGTGTGTGGATGAAAGGATGCAAAGATATGTAATGGATGCAAGAGCATATAAACGTTGGGGGAGTGGACTTTCTGACCACTACTTGGTGGTGGTCAGAATCAAGATCAAAGTAAGATGGAGAAATAGAAGAAGGAAAGGACGGGAGGAAGGAGTAGTTGCAAGGAGAATGGAAATGTTACAAGAGGATGAAAAAAAGGCAGAATAGAAGAAAGAAGTGGAGGGAAGATTGAGTAAATATGAATTGGAGCAGATAGGGGACGTGGAAGATGTGTGCAAGATATTCACAGAAGAAATATGTGCAGCATGTGATATGGTGTGTGGGGTGAAGCGAAGACGGAGGCGGATGCAAGGAACAGCATGGTGGAATGAAGAGGTGAGACAGGCTGTGGCACAAAACAAGAAACCATATAATGAATGGATGAGAAGTAGGGGCGAAGAAGAAGTTGAGAGGCGGAAGAGAGAGTTATATGTAGAAAGGAAGAGAGAGGTGAAAAGATTAGTAAGAGAGAGTAAGAAGGGAGTGGATGAGGAATTTGGAACGAATCTGAGTGCAAAGTGGAGGGACTGTAAGAAAATGTTCTGCAAAGAGGTGAGGAGAGTAAGACAGGGTGACAGTTAGTAAATTACGTCCCTGTGTAATACATACACTGCTCAACTTAGACTTTCTTTGAAGATAATATATCAAGATCAACTCCCTGTATTCATCTTTAACTCCTCCTGCTCTTCAATTACCAAACTAACTTTAACCAAAACTCAAGACTTACTTATTACAAGACTAAAGAGTTACATATATATAAATGGTGGCTACGAAGTTTCAACAATAAATGGTGGCAGTAACGATCGACTCTGTGCCTACGAACCATCATTTCTACAAAAGCAGGCGAAACCATGATCAGCTCCAGTTTTACAGCTGATTCTACATTATCAAGAAACTACAATTCTACGATCAAGTAACCACAAGCGAGTATACAATAAGAAGAACGAGTCTACAAGCCTACGAGTCTACAAGCATACAGTAGCAACGACGAGTTACGAGTGAGGATCAACAAGCCCTACGATTAACTACAAATAACAAGTCTACAAGACAACTCTATAATCTTCTTCATGCAACTTCAAGCAGCAGCAAGAAGAATAAAAAACAAAACTAGTAAACGAAAACCAAGAACAAAGCAACAAGCACTAGATCCCCAACTCTCCTACCGCCCCCCTACCTCCACTGCTGACGCAGGTCAAGACAACGCAGCAAACACCAGATCCACATTATAACGCATCTCACTCACCTTTCCTCACTCAGGTTACTCATTGCTACTCAGTTACCCACCACAGCGACCAGTGTGGGAAGCCGACATCACCATGTGTATCTGCTGAGACAGTCACCATGCGTTTTTGCTGAGAAGACGCAACGTCAATCAACTCGTGTGTGACACCACCACTCATCACCACTCACATCATTCCCAGCACGGTGAAAACTAGTGAGTTACATAATTACTTCAGTTATACAATACACAGTGATAGACACAGTGGTAGACGACCCCTGCACAAACATATAAAACGTGCTGTATAGTTACAACTTACGTACACCTACCTTCTTCAGTTATCTGCATAATTCAATCACTACATACTTGCACCAACAATAAATATTCTACACTGTATATATTCATTAATTTACTCTCAACGAGTGTTACCATTTATACCTACATAAAATACGTGTTTCATACATACAGCTATACATTATTATATCTACAAAGTAATAAAGAAAATATACTATCACATTTTTTTTTTTTTTTATGTCCGACTCTGGACAAAGGCTTCAGGGCCTATTTCTCGGGGGCAGTGACTTATCTCAAGGCCCAGTGGTCCTCCTACACCTCCACATGTCACCACTAAGGCGCTAACACCCACCATCCATATTGAATACATGCTAGGGCTGTCTCATACAGGATTGGTGTATTGGTATTAGCGGGGATGTTTTTACGACATGTCGGCAGGTCATCTGGTAGATCAGGAAAGTCTGCATTTTAGGAAATTCAAATCCTTAAACTCTTCCCTGCCCCAGCCGAGATTCGATCCTGGGTCCATTAGGACCGCAGGCCACCTCTAAACCGATTCAGCCACCGCCTAAGTGAGCGATTAAAAGAACTGTATTAAACATTTATTAATTAAAGCTAGCTATGGAAACAGACAAATTAAGTTACAAGGAAAAAAAATGGGCAACACAAATGACGTTAGCAAGAATGAACAACAGCTTCCACGTAATCGTGAAGACAAAGATTTCCACACAGTGCTGACACATATATTGCCCACGATAAGTACAAGTGAACAAGTCAGTGTATATAATTAATACTGTATAATTATAGGGTATATATATTTTTTATATAAAATAACAAAATATGGGGCTATATAATAATATCTGTGCAATATAAACTAAGCCTTAAAAATGGGTCCCTAGGGAATTAGCTAGCAATTATGCAACCTCGGACAACACCGAAAAAGCGAAGACAAACGAAGAAAAACAAACTGTAGAAAATCAATTACATAAAAAAAAAAAAAATACAGTAAGATCACATAACAAACAAATGAAAATAGGTGTAAGTGTTACTACAAATGCCAAAATATCACATACACTCCTTCTACAAGTGAAACAAAAACCTAATTACTGTTCTCCACGAGCCAGTAGCAAGGCACATCATCATTATCATCGACCGCAACATGACCGGATCGATGTCAGGACTGCATTTACTACAATTATGAAACAACAAACGATTGCATTATGTTACACTTGCTTCAGTTATGCAACTACAAACGATATGTAACAAATACAATACAATTATGTACAATACAATTATTATGTAACAATACAATTATGTAACAATCCATACAATGTTACAGTTATGTATTACTACAATATTACTGCAGTTACTACAATTCTCGATGTCACTAACCAAGGAAAAACTGCCACTCTTCACCAGATTATTTAATTTTCGACATCAAAGTCGGTCTACTAAACTCCGTTTATTTTATGTGTCCTCTGTGTCACTAAAAGGAAGGGAGAAATTATGACAACATTATTTTAGTCACTGCTACAAGGAAGAGAGGCTGTATCATAGTCAAAGAATATAAAGAGATGGTGGTCTGAGTCTACCACCTCGGTTTGGGGACAGTTATTATTCTTTCCTTCCTTAAATATCGATAAGCTTTATTTTACATCTATTTCAAGTATTTGTCAATCAAAACAAAAGAAACTGTATTATGAGAAACATGTAACGATTCTTCGTTAAGAAATATTAGCACGACACGGCTGAAGATCGTGCGTTACAATTATAAACAATAACAAATTCACGTGTGTCTACTGCCCCGGTGGACCTACTGTATAAAGATCATAGAAAACCGTAGCAGAGAAAAATGGAAAGTGCCTAGACTGAAGTATTTCCTGAAGTCTAGAGAAATACCCTGTTCAGGGTACACCACTGGCGTGTTGTTTTGAGTTTTTGTACGGTATTTTGGAGCCCTCGGCATTGTCGGATTTCGGCAGGCGGTCTCGTCTCTGCACGATTTCGGCTTTAAACATTGTACAATTTTCATATGAAAAAGTTTGTTGACTTTCTTCAGCATTTTGGAGATGAAGCACTGTTCTTGTATCAAGATAAATTATATGGGTTTCAAACATAATGTACAGCTAGAGACTTGTAAATACGTGATGAATGCTGTCACACCCGGTGTGCTTTCAAGGCTTCTATAGTAAAGTTTTCCTGCATTTACCGCATTAAAGCATATCTAGGAAATTAGTATAACTACTAAAGAATAATATCATGAAGGACTTACGTACGGTATGTCATTAAATATCACGGAAGAGATTTTAAAAATATGCGATTTCTGTGGTCTCTGCATGAGTAGCCCGACTGCCATATTGAACTAGCTGGCGATCAATTGCAACTCTTGAGTTAGTGACGATGGGAATTATGTAACGACAAACAATTGCATTGTTACAGTTGTTACAATTATGTAACTACAAACGATATGTAACAATTATGTACAATACAGTTATTACATAACAATACAATTATGTAACAATTCATACAATGTTACAATTATGTATTACTACAATGTTACTCCAATATTATTGCAGTGTTACTAGAATTATGTTACACTTGTCACAGTTATGTTACTACAAACGATATGTAACAGTTACAATACAATTATTGTGTAACAATTTATATAATGTTACTCCGATTCTGTATTACCAGAACCATCACACAAGTTAGGTGAAATATTAGTCATTACTAAAGGGATAACTCCATAAATAATGTAATGACCTACCAGTATTACCATTGCACAATTATATGCATTGGTCTGTTATATATACATATTTTACAATATGTTATACAATATTCTATAATCAGTTTAACTATAGTGTATTTGTTCAATTATGTATACAGTTTGTTTAAAATGTATTATGTTTCTAGAATATTATTAGGCCAGTACAATATTATCATAAAAATTATGTCTATACAATATTATAATCAATATTATGTATTAATAGATTAGCATATATCAATGATGATTGCTGTCGGAGGACCGCCAGTTGGCGTGACCGAGTGATGTCAGGACTGTAAAATGTCTTACTACATAATAACCAGCAACATACATAATACAGTCTAGAGGTTAGGTCAATGTCAAACCTAGGGGCCAAAGGAAGTGACGTTAGCACTTCTCCAGAATGTCTCACACCAGCACAATAGCCCACAAACAGCGCCTCGTGACTATACACACACATACACACACAGAGGCTTCTAGAACATTTCAACAACAGTATAGCCCACGTGACACGACCCCTGCTAAACGAGAATGTAAGAATCAGAGATCAGAAGGGGGCTGGCAATCGTAGCGAAAGGGTGGCAGAGAGAGAGAGAGCGGGACAGGGAGGTAGCTAGCGGGATCCTACTTTATACTTTACCCGTGTGAGAGAGACTTTGTTAATATTTCCAAGACAAATAAAAATAGTCCCATACTAATCTTTACCTCTCCTGTCATTGCATGACAATGGGAATTAAGATTATCTACTTACAAACCTAGTCACGTATAACTACAGCCCGTCCAAAAGAATAATATATGCATAACTGATCTGCAAAACACACTAAAAGAAGCTACAAAGTTTGTACAAGAGGGGAGTGAATGATAAAAATGGTAGATTACTACTGGAGAAGGGAGAAAAAGTGAGCAGATGGAGAGAACACTTTCAGGAATTGTTGAACATAGAGAATGGAAATAATGCGAGTATAAAGTGGCTGGGGAATGGCTGGGAGAAGGAGGGAGGTGAGAAGACAGGAAGAAATCAGTAGGATAGAACTTGTGAAAGTAATGAAGAAAGTCAAATTTGGGAAAGCCCCATTAATTGATGGAGTGAATAATGAAATGCTGAAGCTTGGGAGAGAGATGGTAGTAGAATGGAGGTGGAAGATGCGCAGTTGGCCTGGGAGGAAGATAGAGTCCCAGAGGATTGGAAGTCAGGAATTATTATTCCCTTGTACAGGGGAAAAGGGGAAAAAAAAGTATGTGGTAATCAGAGGGGCATTTGTCTTCTTAGTGTAATAGGAAAAGTGTATGGAAGGATACTTATTAACAAAGTTTGAGAAATAACAGAGGAATTAGTTGGAGAAGAACAGGGAAGCTTTAGGAAGGGAAGAGGTTGTGTACATCAGATATTCATTCTTAGATCTTTAGTGGAGAAGTTTCTAGTGAACAGAGAGAAGTTGAATGCAACCATCATGAATTTGGAGAAAACATATGACAGGGTGGATAGACAAGGATTGTGGAAAGTAGTAAGAATATATGGAGTACATGGGAAGTTGCTGAATGCTGTGAAGAGTATGTATGATGGTGCTAAGGCTGCAGTGCATGTGAATGGTGAACTGAGTGAATTTTTCTCTTTGAAAGTTGCTTGTTCAATCTGTACATGGATGGGGTAATAAATGAGATACAAGGTAGGGTAGTGGATGTTGAAGTGGCCCTAGTGAGAGAGGGTAATGTTTGGAAACTCCCTGTACTGTTGTTTGTAGATGATACTGTGTTGTTAAGTGAACACGAAGGGAAGCTGCAAGGCTTGGTGGATGAGGTTGGGAGAGTGTGTAAGAAACGGAATCTAAAGATGAATGTAGGGAAGAGTAAATTGATGGTCTTTGAGGGAGGTGAAGTCGGTGAATGTACAGTGAGGTTGGGCGGTGAGCAAATGGAAAATGTGAGTACGTTTAAGTACTTGGGTAGTGTGATGAGTAAGGATGGAAGTTTTGAGGGTGAAGTGCTTGAAAGGATACATCAGGGAAGAAAGGTTGCTGGTTCCTTGAAAGCAGTGATAAGAAACAGGGAAGTGAGCATGGAAGTGAAAAAGTTACTACATGACAGTATTGTGATACCAACTCTAACGTATGGAAGTGAAGCTTGGACGTTGTTGGAAGGACAGAAGTCAAGAGTGAGAGCAGTGGAAATGAATTATTTTAAAGGAGCCTGTGGAGTCACATGGAGAGACAGGCTGACAAATGAGGATATAAAGGAGCATTGTGGTGTGGATGTGGATGTGATAGGATGCGTTAGGAGGATCACACTGAGGTGGTTTGGTCATGTGGAGAGAATGGAGGGTAAGAGACTGACGAGGAGAGTGTATGTGAGTGAAGTGGAGAGGGGAGAGGGAGGGGGAGGCCGAGTATGAGATGGAGGAATGAAGTGGAGAAGTATATGAGAGATGGGGGTGTATGTTAGGACTCCATATTATAATTACAAATCATAATAGGTAGATAGATAAATAGATAGATAGAGAGACAGATAGAAGCAAGAAGTCAGATGATGAGAAGGTACTCTGTCTGCAAGAATCGAGCAACGCTAAACATGCTTACACACTCTTAACTCAAAGAATGCTTTATAGGCACACGACAGCTCCTAGTGATCATACACACACATACACACATACTCACACACAGGCTTCTAGAACTTTCCAACCACAGTGAACACACGTGACACGACTCCTGTTTCACCAGAATTTAGGAAAGAGAGCTCAGAAGGAAGCTAGCCATAGAACAGGCAGGTAGTAGGGAGAAGGGCTTAGCAACTTGGAAGAGAGAGAGAGAGAGCGAGACAGGGAGACAGGGACTCTACTTTTTACTTCGCTCTGTGAGAGAGACTTGTTAATATTTCCAAGACTAATAAAAATAGTCCCATACTATTCTTTACCTCTCCTGTCATTGCATGACAAATGGGAAAGAAGATTATCTACTTACACAGCTACTCAAATATAATAACCGCTCGTCCACAAGTCAATATATATAACTTCTCTACAAGTAACTACAAAGTCTTTTTATGACATTTGGTAGCAGCGAACGTATACTAACCTCATTTACGAATCAACAGTGAATTCCTACAAAATATCAAGATTGAAAACAAAAAAATACCTCTCACAACCAACAACTCACAACCAGGTCCTGATAGTATTCTCTCCAACCAGCCCCCTCCGTCTCCCCGATCATCACGCTGATGTAGAGGTGAAGAGGTCACACGACGTCTTGCAAGTAGTTTAACAAAGTACTGATACAAACAATCTTGAAATTTCTACGACGAACCAACGAACTACAACCATCTACAATCAACTACAAGTAACAACTCTACGAGTCGTCTGTATAATCTTCTACACGCACCTACAAGTAGCGGCAGTCTTCATCCTACAACGAGTAAATCACAAGAAAAAAGGACCAAGAATACATCAAGTAAGAAAATACAAAACAAACAAACGAATAGTGAGACACGACTCATAACTCACAACTACCAGACCTCACCCTCCTCTCTCTGCTACATCCACCCAACCTCCACCGCTGACGCAGGAGTGAAGAGGTCAAGAAGACGAAGCAAATACCAAGTCCATATTCACAACTCATCTTACTCGTCTTCACTCAAGTTACTCATCGCTACTCATTCACTCACCACAGCTACCAGTGTGGGAAGTCGACGTCATCATGCGTGCTTGCTGAAAAGACGCCACGTCAGTCAACTCACCACCTGCACCATCACTAACACCATTCCCACCACGGTAAAAATTAGTGAGTTACATAGTTACTTCATTTATGCAATACACAGTGATAGACAATAAGCTTCTGCACAAACATATAAAACGTGCTGTATAGTTACAGCTTAAATACACATACTTACTTCAGTTGTCTGCATAACTCAAACACTAAATAATCACCAACAATAATTATTCTACACTGTATATATTCATTCATTTCTTATAACATTTATTTACTACTAACGAGTGTTACCATTTATACCTACATAAAATACGTGTTTCATACATACAGCTATACATTATTACATCTACAAAGTAATAAAGAAAATATACCATCACAGTTACTCAGTGAGCGATTAAAGGAACTGTATTAAACATTTATTAATTAAAGCTACCTAGTGGAAACATATAAATTAAGTTACAAGGTAGACTAGAGAAAAAAAAATGGCCAACACAAATGACGTTAGCAAGAGTGAACATCTTCAACACAATCGTGAAGACAATCATTTCCACACAGTGCTGACACATATATTGCCCACGATAGGTACAAGTGAAGAACAAGTCAGTGTATATAGTTAATACTGTATATAGTGTATATATATTTTTTATATAAAATAACAAAATATGGGACTATATAATATCATTTTCAGTAATATCTGTGCAATATAAACTAAACCTTAAAAAAGGGTCCCAAGGGATTTAACCAGCAATTATGCAACCATGAACAACACAGAAAAAGCGTAGACAAACGAAGACAAACAAACTATAGAAAATCAATACATACAAAAAAAAGAAAAAAAAAAAAGAAAAAAGAAAAAGTAATAGAGTAAGATCACATAACAAACAAATGAAAATAAGTGTAAGTGTTACTACATATGCCAAAATACCACATAAACTACAAACAAAAAAGCAAATTGTTGTCTCCACAAGCAAGTGGCATGGCACATCATCACTATCATCGACCGCAGCATGACCGGATTCATATGTCAGGACTGCAATTATTACAATTATGTAACGACAAACGATTGCATTATGTTACACTTGCTACAATTATGTAACTACAAACGATATGTAACAATTATGTAACTCCATATTATAATTATGTAACGACAAACGATTGCATTATGTTACACTTGCTACAATTATGTAACTACAAACAATATGTACCATTTATGTAACAGTTGCATTAACAAGATGTAACTTTTATGTAACTTTAACTATAATTATGTAACTACAAAAGATATGTAACAATTATGTAACGACAAACGATTGCATTATGTTACACTTGCTACAGTTATGTAACTACAAACAATATGTACCATTTATGTAACAGTTGCATTAACAAGATGTAACTTTTATGTAACTTTAACTACAATTATGTAACTACAAACGATATGTAACAATTATGTAACGACAAACGATTGCATTATTTTACATTTTGCCAATTATGTAACAGTTGCATTAACAAGATGTAACTTTTATGTAACTTTAACTACAATTATAAGGCCAAGACACTTATGTAACAGTTGCATTAACAAAATGTAACTACAATGATAAGGCCAACACAATTATGCATTACCACAATATTATGTAACAATTCATAAAATATTACAATTATGTATTACCACAATATTACTACAATATTATGTAAAGTCATACCATTATACCACAATTCTGTATTACCAGAATCATCTTACAAGTTAGGTGAAATATTAGACATTACTAAAGGGATAACTCAATATGTAATATGTAACCTAGCAGTATTGCCATTGCACAATTATATGCGTACGTCTGTTGTACATGCACGTCTTGCAAAGTGTCATGCAACAACCATTGCATTTATTCAAATATTTATACAACTTGCTTAAAATGTAATATTACTGGATAATTGCTATTTACTATGAATGTTATATGTATACAATATTATAATCAATATTATATACTAATAGATTAGCATATGTCAATGATGATTGCTGTCGGAGGACCTCCAGCTGCGTGTACCGAGCATATGTTAGGACTCCATATTATAATTACAAATCATAATAGATAGATAGATAAATAGATAGATAGAGAGACAGATAGAAGCAAGAAGTCAGATGATGAGAAGGTACTCTGTCTGCAAGAATCGAGCAATGCTAAACATGCTTACACACTCTTAACTCAAGGAATGCTTTATAGGCACACGACAGCGCCTAGTGACCATACACACACATGCTCACACACAGGCTTCTAGAACTTTCCAACCACAGTGAACACACGTGACACGACTCCTGTTTCACCAGAATTTAGGAAAGAGAGCTCAGAAGGAAGCTAGCCATAGAACAGGCAGGTAGTAGGGAGAAGGGCTTAGCAACTTGGAAGCGAGAGAGAGAGAGCGAGACAGGGACTCTATACTTCGCTCTGTGAGAGAGACTTGTTAATATTCCCAAGACTAATAAAAATAGTCCCATACTATTCTTTACCTCTCCTGTCATTGCATGACAAATGGGAAAGAAGATTATCTACTTACACAGCTACTCAAGTATAACAACCGCTCGTCCACAAGTCTAATATATATAACTTCTCTACAAGTAACTACAAAGTCTTTTTATGACATGTAAGTTGGGAGCAGGGCAGTGAAATGGCTGGGGACAGGGCGACGTGGAGGCGATTTGTTTGTGGCCACCCCGTACGGTGTTAATAAAATACATTGAAATCATTATACCCAATCAACGTCCCTGTGACCCATCAAAAGTCCTCTCGCGACCCATCTTTAGGTTGCGACCCATAGCTTGAAAATCACTGGTTTAGATTCTACCTAAATGTTGTGCTTTCCTATTATTGTTACATAATATATATATATATATAGATATATATAGATTTAAATATATATATACATATATATATATAGATAGATAGATAGATAGACAGACAGATAGATAGAAAGATAGATAGATAGATAATTTATGCAAGAAAGAAGGAACCAAAGGCCACGAGCCCACAAACCGTTCCTTCCAAGAAAAAAAATAATAACAATACACAAGAGAGCCATATTCAACATTCGTTCATTTCGAGATGCCTGGACGCACTGAGTTTGAAAGACTGGAGATGATAGGAAGTAGGAAATACAGACAGATGGAGATAGCTCAAGAGGTGACCGGTTGCATAAATGAAGGACTGGGAGTAACGGTTAACTTTTGCATTAGAGAGTTAGACAAAACAGTGATGAGAGTTTGTTGCTAGACGGGTGCTACGCACCCGTAGTAGAGGTGCAGGGATGCAAGCATACAGTTCAGAGGAGCACTGACCATTGAAGTAGCGATACAAGAGAGATAAAGATGCAACAGTGTGGCAAAGAGACAGAGGCTGAATGGAACCAATAAGAGGAGGAGAGTTAATGAGATGAAAAGCCTTTGACTCAACCCTATAGAGAAGCTGTATGTGGGGAGCCTCCCCACTCATGAGAGTTGTACTCTACACAGCAGCGAATAAAACCCGTGTATAAAGTCAACAACTGTACAGGGGTAAAGAAGGTACGGAGTCGGCTTAACACACCTAATCTCTTGGAAGTAGATTTTATAAGAGATGCAATATGAACTTTCCAAAACAAGTCCCGAATGAATGAAACCCCAAGCATGTTCAAGGATGATGCAGGATTGAGCTGGATATTATTAAACTTAGTGGGTACTCCCATGGAAAATTGTGCTGGGTTGAAAGGTGTAAAAACTGAGTATTTGATTAATTAAATACAAGATTATTTTTTCCCCAGTCAGAGATGCGAGCCAAGTCAGACATTAGGTGTGCCATAGCCTCATCCCTTGTTTGTTGAAGTAACTGCTGAGTTGGATGTTGTGCGAACCAAATGGAAAGGTGAAGGGTGGAATCATCAGCGTACGAGTGGATAGGGATATATGTACACCTTAGGTCATTGATGAATAAAAGGAAGAGAGTTGGTGATAGGACAGAGCCTTGAGGAACACCGCTGTTGATAGATCTAGGAGAAGAACAATAGCCATCTTCAACAGTGGCTACAGAACGACCAGAAAGGAAGCTATAGATGAAGGCACAGATAGAAGGATAGAAACTGTGAGAGGGTAGTTTGGAAATTAAAGACATATGCCAGACTCGTCAAAAGCCTTTGAGATGTCAAGTGCAACGGCAAAGCTTTCGCCAAAGTCCCGAAAGGCGGATGATCAGGAGTCTGAAAGGTGGGTGAGAAGATCGCCAGTGGAGCGTCCCTGACGGAACCCATACTGACGATCAGAAATAAGGTTGTGATAGGAAATATACTTTAAAATTTTTCTGTTAAGAATTGACTCAAAATTTTTTCAGACACGTCAGGACTCCATATTATAATTACAGATCATAATAGATAAATAGATAGATAGACAGATAGACAGACAGATAGAAGCAACAAGTCAGATGATGAGAAGGTATTGTGTCTGCGAGAATCCAGCAATGCTAAACATGCTTACACACTCTAACTCAAGGAATGTTTATAGGCACACGACAGCGCCTAGTGACCATACACACACATACACACATACTCACACACAAGCTTCTAGAACATTCCAACAACAGTATAACACACGTGACACGACCCCTGCTACACCAGAATTTAGGAAGCAGAGCTCAGAAGGAGGTTAGCTATAGAGCCGACAGGTAGTAGGGAGAAGAGTCGAGCAACATGGAAGAGAGAGAGACATGGAGGTAGCTCGCGGGACTCTACTTATACTTCACTCGTGTGTGAGAGATTTTGTTAATATTTCCAAGACAAATAAAAATAGTCCCATATTCATCTTTACCTCTCCTGTCATTGCATGACAAAAAGGTAACGAAGATTATCTACTTACAAAACTACACAAGTATAACAATCGCTCGTCCACGAGTCTGATATCTGTATAACTGATCTACAAAGCTCCACTACAAGAAGCTACAAAGTTATTGTAAGACACAGGATGTTAAAGCAATTGGACGATAGTTAGAGGGTTGGGAATGGTCACCCTTCTTTGGGACTGGATGAATGAGAGCAAACATCCAGCAAGAAGGAAAGGTACAAGTTGAAAGACAAAGGCAAAAGAATTTACCTAGGCAGGGTGTAAGCACAGAAGCGCAGGTCTTGAGGACAACAGGAGGAACTCCATCAGGCCCATATGCCTTGTTGATATTAACCCCTTAACCGCGGGGCATCACTTTCGTGATGCTTGGGAGCAAGGGATCATACCGCGGGGCGTCGCTTTTGTGATTCTGTGTTATTTTGAATTCACCCGGGCTTCCAAGTGGGGGCTTGTATCATCTATCAGTACTGCCAATGTCCAACACTAGCACTCCTAATCTCATCTGTACTCCCATCCATTGTTGACAATTTAGCCATTTCTCCCCGTTCTTGACTCGCCGCCCCACCCCCCCCTACATTACCCTATCCTCTCGCCTGCCCGGCCGTGCTACGCTAAGTAAATCTTCCCTGGAATTTTTCACTGATTTCATCCATTGAAATAAGCCCTATGCCCTATTCTTATACCAAATAATATATACAAGAAAGAAATAAGGTAAGTGAGAGTGCCATACACCTGGAATTGGCTAATTATCACCTGACAACACCTCACGTGCACTCGTTCGCTAATTTTCGCTGTTTTTTTCCCCTTGAAATATGCCGTATAATCTATTTTCGTAATAAATATACATATAAGGAGGGAAGGGAGAAGCCTAAGTGATAATTACATTCACCTGGAACTACCTAATTTATAGTGTATTGTCTAGATTTCCTGCCAATCATTTCAGTGAAATACATAGCTGTTTCAAGAGATACGTTGGTAGTGCTGAATATCCCCTAAGTAGGCCTCTACCCCGGCCCTCCCTTATCAGTTCTCTCTCATCTTCCGAAGAGGAGGTACGTCTGTTCCTCTTGCTGACTTCAGGGCCTTTTTCACCCCCATGCAAAGGGCCCTGTGACCTTTACCCCCTATTAAACCTCGTGTGGAAAGAGGTAAAGGGCTGACAATTGATAAAAGAGTGACTATGATCTTTCTATTGAGTAAAACAGTGCAAGTGGACTTGTAAATAATGTGTAAATAATGTGTAAACAGCAAGTGAAAGTAATGAATGTAAATATACGTGAACAATGGAAAATAGTTTTATAAGTTACTTCAAGTGACAGTGCATAACACAGTGTAAATAAAATAGAAATGTAAATAACGTAAATAAAATAGAGAATGTAAATAGAAATGTAAATGAGTAGTATTATAAGAATACCAGTATATACCCTAGGAGTAATGAAAGTGAAAGTTTCACTCTAGCATGTCTGAATACTAAGAGTTATGAGAGTGAAGATGAAAGTGACATTCACTCTCAATGCTAGTATACAGGACGAGAAAGTGAATGCTACGTATTTTACTGAAAGAAATTGAATCCCTACAGTGACAATAAACTAATACTACTGAAGGAAACTTATGGATAAAGACTGTAGATATATATAAGTGTTATATAGTAATAGAAATATAAAGTGTGAGGGGTTTTATGAATAATAAATGACAGAGTACCAAGAGCGAACTAGCGCAAGTGTGACGGTCAGACGCGCTCATAATTTTCATTGCTTTCACAGTGGGTTTTTTTTTGGAGTATGGATCCCAAACTACTTGAAAATCATAGAGTAGTGTTTATAGTGTTAATATCTGGCTGTGGTAATCATATTATGGGTTGCTGGGAAGTGTAAAGTGGAGACTTCGTTACCCAACTTCAGAGGTCTCCACAAGTCCTACGGTAACAGACGAAGGCTCAACAAACATTCCAGGAGAAAGCTGAAGGTATGTGCCATAAGCATATATAATTTTAATATTCTAGGACTAGTAACTGATTTTTGGCAAATATTTTTTGAGAGTCTGTCGGAGCCCGAATAACCCCACGGCACACGCAAAACATCGGTAAACATGCTCGCGGTGTAGGGGTTAAGGCCAGTGATGGAAGAAAATACATCAGTTGAAGAAATTTTAATGTCAGCCATGAGGAAGTCAGAGGGAGGGAAGTGATGGAGGAACAGCACCGAAATCATCTAAGGTGGAACTGGAGGAGAAAGTCTTGATGAAGAGATATCCTTTATCAGTAGAAGAAATAGCTACAGAGCCATCAGAGTAGAAGAGCAGAGGGAAGGATGATGAGGTATAGTTGTTAGAAATGTTTTTGGCAAAGTGCCGGAAGGAGCAGGAAAGAATTCGAGTTGGAGAGTTGAGAGCATTTAGCACGGACTAAATTATTGTTAGCAGAGTGAAGAACAGACTTAGCTCGATTCCTGGCAGAAACATAAACAAGATGTGATTCAGGGGTGGGATGGCTCTGGTACCTTTTATAGGCCCTCTCCTTGTTGCAGACAGCATTAGAACAAGCGTGATTAATCCAAGGCTTTCTTCCATTAGTCAAAAGATACGAGAAGGGAATGTATCCTTCCATGCCCAAGAGAATCATCTCCGTAATGCGCAAAGCACACTCAGATGGCTCCCGGCCATGGAAGCAATAATCATTCCAGGGAAAATCAAAGAAGTGCTGCCTGAGGGCCTCCCAATCCGCAGCTCCAAAGTGCCACAGTTGACGTTTCTTTGGGGGGTCCACAGGCCATACTGGAGCGATAGGACAGGTCAAGTTAATGAGGTTGTGATCAGAGGAGCTCAATGGAGAGGAAAGATTAACAGTGTAAGCAGAAGGATTAGTTGTAAGGAGGATGTCAAGTATGTTGGAGTTCCCTCCAAGGCAGTCAGGGATACAGGTAGGGTGCTGTACAACCTGCTCTAGGTCATTAACCTGTATCATCCCATGCATTTTGCAAGTTTATACCCACCCAATCCCGGACCAAAAATGGAAAAGATTTTTATTGCATAAAACAATCCAAAAAGACATATGAAACAAGGGAAGGCCAAAAAAAGTACTCCTTATAGGAGAAATAAGACCAGGATGGCCATCCGTCGTATTTTTAGCCCAGTTTCCCAAGCCATGAGCAATGTTTTCCTACCCAGCTGGGCGGGATGAGAACGGGGGAGGAGAAAGGGGGATTCCCCTTTTTCAATGTCCACCACTGGCTCATATTCCTCCCAAGAATAGTTATCCAGGTCTTTCTCTTCTAAAGAATCACTAAATGAAAAGACAGAAGGGTCCATGTGACAATTTCAACAGCCTCCTCCAGCCCAGTGAGGCGTAAAAATGGCGTGATTTTCGCGACATCCTGACGTTCTGACAGACAGTGACACACTGATGTTACCCATCCATGCAAAACCAAACTCAGTACTACGACTGCTTGGACACAGTGTTGCCAATACATTAAGCTACTCCTTAACAAAAATAAGCTAGATTAAAGCAGTTTGAGATGTGCTACAGTGCTCGAATTTTGCTGTCGGCACCATCACGTCACTGGGATTAATCGAGACGTTTTGTACTGTCGGCACCATGCCGACGGCGGGATTGTACGAGTTAAGGATAGAAAGGATGTAGGCTTGTTCACCAGGTGGATCAGTGAAAGGAGAGGAGAGCCAATGGTAGTGGTGAACATTGAAGTCTCCTAGAATGGAGATTTCAGAGAAAGGAGAAATAGAGAGAATGTGTTTCATTGTAGAAGTAAGACAGGCGAATAATTTTTCATAGTCAGTAGAATTAGGGGATAAGTAAACAGCGCAGATATATTTAGTCAGAGAATGAGACGAAAGTCGAAGCCAGAGAGTAGAGAATTCAGAAGAATCAAGTTCAGGAACACGAGAGCAAGATAAGTCGTTGTGTACATATACACAACAGCCACCTTTGGCTTTGAAATGAGTATAGAGAAAGTAGGAGGAAACAGAAAAGGATTTGCTATCAGTTGCCTCAGACAGCTGAGTCTCTGTTAGAAAGATACGGTGAGGTTTAGAGGAGGAGAGGTGATGTTCGACAGAGAGAAAGTTAGAGGAAAGGCTGCGAATGTTGCAGAAATGATGAAGAAGTGAGTTAGACACATGTTCCAGGCATATCGCTGAGTCGTCACTGGGAGAGGGGCAGATGGGGCCATTTATGGTTCCCCCCCCCCCACGGGGATCCATGGCCAGGTTATTCTGTGCCATTATTTTTACATTTTGAAAAGGGAGTGTAGTGTGCACTGTGCATGTAGACTAGTGTTGAGAGTTAGAGAAACTTGTATTTTAGAGCATGATGGCCTACTCTCTGTGTTACTGAAACAATGAAAAAGTTCAGCAAAGGGGGATGGTCAGGAACTAGTCCTGAGGGCTGATGAAACGAGAGCATCATCTCTCCCTGTCATCAGGTTTCAGCTTTCCATCACCTTGGGAGTACTGCCCTGTTCGACTGGTGCTACAGTCTACTCCTTTGTGTGTGGGTATATATATATATATATATATATATATATATATATATATATATATATATATATATATATATATATATATATATATATATATATATATATATATATTCAATTCGAGATGTCATATAGTCATATTTTTACATACTGTATGATGTATAATGAGTGGGAGATTTGTTATTCCCATGATGATCTCTTCATACTTACGGGCAACTTCAGCCGCACTCAACCAGATCAACAGAACCTAATAAGACCTAACCTAATAAAACCTTACCTTATACAGACAGATTAAACGAATCAAAGGCAAACATCCCTGATAAAGGAAAATGGCCAGATCGACTAATTGTTCGAATATTTGATTTTAAGACTTCTCATTTTGTCGTCTGTGGAAAAAGTGGTATCACTGGGATCACATCTTGTACATTCCCCAGGGAATACTAAAGCTTCCTTAAAGTAGAATGTTCAAGTAGCTACAGTTACATATATTTCAGACTAAAATGGTCTGCAGACGAATGATACCCACGCAAGCTTTAGGTAGCTATTTTTTTCACACCAACGACTTTAAGGCCTATAGTGACTGAATTTGTTATATTATGAAATACAGCTATTGACTGAAGGGCCATTGTACTTTGTACATAGAGTGCATGTAGAGAGCATGTGTTATTAGAAAAAAACTGATATTGCTAGAAAGCCTGCCTAGGCTTCTCAAATGTATTTCGTAAATACTACCGTAAGTGCTCTATACAGTGGGTGTCTTATGCCTGAAAGTGAAAAAAAATAGATAAATAACCATTATCATCTTGACAATTCTTCCCTCCCATTACTGACTACATTTTCCCTCAGAAGCTGCATAACTGTTGGAGAAGATCAGCACGCATGCAAGACATTATGAACATGGCTGAAAAAAATAAAAGTTAAACAAAAACTAAAAAATAAATGTCAGTAATGCAAGTCCAACTTATCAAAAAGACTAATCGAGTGGCAGAAAAAAAAAAAAATGTTGCTTTGCCGTGAGATTGGACTGGGAACCATCATGGAGGGAGCAAGTGATGAAAAATCTTAAGCCCGCTTCACACGAACGGACGGTTCTGCGAGGTTTAGAAATTAATGAAGTTAAAATAATGGGACCGTTCACAAAGAGTCCACGCGACAAAATTCCTGCTAGGTGGAGATTCGCCATACCCGTGGACTGTCTACTCACAATGTTCCAAGCGTTCTAGAATAATACAGAAGGTTATGGAGAACTTTACGCGGCCCGTGCGGCCACAGCAGTTGTGGTTCATCTGTGGTAAGGCATGGTTGTTAATGTGGGTATTTTCTTTCAAGTATGTAATTTTTTTAAGTATTTCCAGAATCGAAAAATATTTTCAGTGTTAAGAAATGTTATGTACTCTATTACATCTTACCACACTACTGCTGCTGCTGCTACTAATACTACTACTACTACTACTACTACTATTACTACTACTACATCTACAACTGCTACTACTACTACTACTACTATTATTATTATTATTATTATTATTATTATTATTATTAGTTATTATTATTGTTATAATTATGAATAATGATAATAATAACGCTGTGGTAACCGTAGGGGTATTTGCCTTCTTAGTGTGACTGGTAAAATATATGGTAGAATACTCATTGATAGGGTTAGGCATATGACAGAGGAGCTAGTTGGAGAAGAACAAGGGGGATTTAGGCAGGGAAAAGGGTGTGTAGATCAGATATTTGTTTTAAGATGTTTAGTGGAGAAGTATCTAGAGAAGGGAAAGAAAGTGTATGCTGCCTTCATGGACTTGGAGAAAGCTTATGACAGAATAGATAGGCAAGGTATGTGGAAGGTATTAAGAATATATGGAGTGGATGGGAAATTGTTGAATGCTGTGAAGAGTATGTACAAAGGAGCTAGGGCTACAGTGCGAGTGGATGGTGACCTGAGTGAGTTCTTTGATCTCAGTGTGGGACTGAAATAGGGTTGTGTGATGTCTCCATGGCTGTTTAATATATACAGTACATGGATGGGGTTGTAAAGGAGGTGCAAGGTAGGGCAGTGGATGTGGGGGTGGCTCTAATGAATGAGGGTGAGATTTGGAAGATTCCGGTGTTGCTGTTTGCTGATGATACAGTATTGTTGAGTGAAGATGAATGGGAGTTGCAAGGTTTGGTGAATAAATTTGGGACAATGTGTAGATGGAGGAAGCTGAAAGTTAATGTAAACAAAAGTAAAGTTATGGTGTTTCAGAGGAATGAAGTCACAGAATGTACAGTGAGGTTCGATGGTGAGTATGGAGAGTGTGAGTGTATTCAAGTACTTGGGTAGTGTGATGAGTAAGGATGGAACTTTGGGGGATGAAGTGCGTGAAAGGGTACAGCAGGGAAGGAAGGTAGCTGGTTCGCTGAAAGAAGTGATGAGGAATAGGGAGGTGAGTATGGAAGTTAAGAAGTCACTGCATGACAGTATTGTGATCCCTACCCTGATGTATGGAAGCGAGGCGTGGACCTAGCAAGAGGGGAACAAGTCAAGAGTGATAGCAGTGGAAATGAGTTACTTGAGAGGAGCATGTGGAGTGACATGAAGGGACAGGTTAACGAATGAAGAAGTGAAGGAACGTTGTGGGGTGAATGTGGATGTGGTTGAGAAGATTAGGAGAAATACACTGAGGTGGCTTGGGCATGTGGAGAGAATGGAGAATGAAAGACTGGCTAAGAGGGTGTATGTAGGTGAGGTGGAGGGAGGGAGAGGGAGGGGTAGACCAAGGATGAGGTGGAAGGATGGAGTTGAGAGGTATATGAGGGAGGGGGGGGGGGTGAGTTGGGGGGAGGATAGTCAAATGGTGGGTGACAGAGCGACTTGGAGGCGTTTTGTCTGCGGCCACCCTTTGCGAGATTAGGGCGTCGGGCTACAGATAGATAGATAGATAGATTTTATTATTATTATTACCATTATTATTATTATTATTATTATTATTGCAACAACAGTAACAATAATGATTAACAGTAATAATCATCACTGTCATAATCATCATCATCATCATCATGATCATCATTTAATCCTGTGTTGCCCCACGAGAAGCATAGGAGTCCGGGGCTATGCAAGTTGGTCGTGACATATAAGATGAGGGTGACCAGCCTCAGTCATTCCTGAGTGGCATTACTTGAGCAATACATCCCAACCCTCCCTTGGATATAAACCTGGACCGGCTCAATCTGACTGGAGCGCCTTAATTACTCACTAAACCACCAAGTGCCATAATTTTGTTACATGGTTACCACCCAGCGTAGTAAAAACTTTCCTGGTGTGCAATCCAAATGGTTGCCTGTACACCAGGAAACCATTTACTTCGCTGGGTGGTAACCATGTAACCAAATTATGGCGCCTAATGTTTTAGTGGGCAATTAAGGCGCTCCAATCGGATTCAGCCGGTGCAGGTTTAGATCCAAGGGATGGTTGGGGTTTATTGCCAACGTAATGCCACTCAGGGATGAGTGAGGCTGGTCACTCTCATCTTAAATATTAGGACCAACTTGCCTAACCCCAGGCTTCCACAATCCTCATGGGACAACACAGGATAAGATGATGATGATGATTATGATTATTATTATTATTACTATTAATCATTATTATTATTGTTGTTGTTGTTATTATTAATGTATACACTTGGTAAAAAACTGTTCATGTGAAGACACATCTTGATAAGCTTCTGCGTGGCTAGCTTTCCGCGCAGAAAAAATCCATTCGTGTGAAGCGGGCCTTAAATTGGGTGAAAGTGGCGTTGAGAGACGATGATGCCAGATCTGTGATATTGAAGAGAAGGTGGAGGCTCAGATTAGTACCAATCAACTGCATGAGAGCCGGTAAGGCAAGCGGTTTTTTTTAGGTAGCAATCGTCCCCAAGAACACGGTCACAGCAGTCAGTTATATGCAGGTTCCCAGTTGCATTGCTGGGTGAACAGGGACAAACAGAACATAAACCTAATCTGCCGCCTCGGAGGAATGGGAACCAAACACGGGTACTTATAGCACTAGCTGGATATACAATGCATTGCATCACCGATTCCCCTACTGATAAGGGAATGGATATGTACCGGAATGCAGGGCCAGCCATTAGGAACTGCCGGGGTTGTAATGTGGAAAATTGTGGGGTAATGGGTTGTAAGATGAAGGGAGAACCAGAAAGTTAACCACACACACACACACACACACACACACTAGATATACCATCACAAGTAGAACTGATTGCAGTAGAGATCGACACATCTGAAGGTAAAGTAATTGTAGCCAATTTGTACATGCCACCCAGATCAAACACATGGGAAAGAGACGAATATGAGGACCTGGCAGAGAGTACAATTCAGAGTGTAAGATCATTGCTACATAAAATGGAAGAGAAATCGGAAAGAATTATACTAACTGGGGACTTCAATACAAATATAAATTGGAATACTCTAGATATAAATAGCCAAGAAAGCTGTTGGGATCAAAAGCTCCTGGATCTCGTACAAGAGTTTTTCTTAACGCAACATGTGAGGGAAACCACCAGAAAAAGAGGACTTGATGTACCTTCAGTGCTAGATCTAATATTTACAAGGCAAGAAAATGATATTGACAGTTTAATATATCACCCTCCACTCGGCAAAAGCGATCATGCAGTACTAAATTATAACTTCAGGATAGCATATGACATAGTAAACAGCAATGATAGTTACAAAAAGAGCCTAAACTATAAAAAGGGAAATTATCAAGACCTAAAGAAGTATTTCTTAGAAGTTGATTGGGAAAATGAGCTTAGAGGACAAGATTTAAATGCTGTATATAAAAAATTTTGTGAATTTTATGAAATAGGAGTCCAGAAGTACATCCCACAGCACAAAGAAGCAGATAAGAAAATACAGAAATGGTTCAATACAGAATGTAAAAAATCAAAAGAAAGAAGAGATTTGTTGTGGAACAGATACAGAAGACACAATAGTGAAAGGGCGTATAATAATTACAAACAGGCAAGAAACAACTATACAAGAATAAGGAGGGAAGCCCAAAAACAGTTTGAGGAGGATGTAATAAATAAAAGTTGTGATCAACCAAAGCTGTTTTATAGCTATATCAGAAGCAAAACTAAAGTAAAAGATATAATACAATCCATTACGGACGAGGGAATCACTTATACACAAGAGAAAGATATTTGTGAAGCACTAAATAAGAATTTCCAATTAGTTTTTACAGAAGAAAAAAATTTTGAGAGGGACTATGTGGAACACGCATGTCCACACATACTACCAGATATACAAATAGCAGAAAAAGTAATACAGGAGGAGTTAAGTAGATTAGACAGAGGAAAAGCAAGTGGTCCTGATGAAATTTCATGTTGGGTATTACGAGAATGTGCAAAGGAGTTATGTAAACCATTATTTTTAATTTTCAAGAAATCCTTGAGTCAAGGTAAACTACCTGATATTTGGAAAAAAGCAAATATTGTCCCCTTATTCAAGAAAGGAAATAGACAAAATCCACTCAACTACCGACCAGTATCACTGACCAGTGTTGTAAGCAAGGTATTAGAAAAACTTATAAGAAAAGCTTGGGTAAATCATCTAGAAGAACACAGTATGATAACAGAAAGACAGTTTGGTTTCAGAAAAGGAAAATCATGTGTTACTAATCTGTTGAGCTACTATGACAGAGTAACAAACACAATACAGGAAAGGGAAGGATGGGTGGACAGTATCTATTTAGATTTCAAGAAAGCTTTTGACACAGTACCACACCAAAGACTTTTATGGAAACTGTACCATCAAGGAGGAATTCGAGGCAAACTGTTTTGTTGGATGCAAGACTTTCTCATAAAAAGAGAAATGAGGACAGTACCAAGAGGAAACTACTCATCATGGAAAGAAGTGACTAGTGGAGTACCACAGGGTTCAGTGCTGGCACCAATCATGTTTTTAGTGTATATAAATGATATAAACAGTAACACTGGAAATGAGAGCTATCTGAATATGTTTGCAGATGATGCAAAAATACAAAGGAGAATTACTAACACAGACTCTTGTAAAGAGCTACAAGAAGAATGAAATAAACTTCATGAATGGAGTAGTACATGGCAAATGGAATTCAATGTGGACAAGTGTCATGTAATCAAGTTTGGTAAAAGTGGAAAAAGACCTGATTGGGATTATAAGTTAGGAAATAAAACCCTATACACATCAGAAAGAGAGAAAGACCTAGGTGTGATTATCAATAACAGACTATCTCCGGCTGACCACATCAGCGAGAAGGTACGGAACATGTATACACTGCTTGCAAATATGAGAATAGCATTCACATACATAAATGAAGACATGCTAAGAAGGATAATAACATCATTCATTAGACCAACCCTGGAATATGCATCAGTAGTCTGGAGTCCTCATCTCAAAAAGCACATAGACAAGATTGAAAAAGTTCAAAGGGCCGCTACAAGATGGATACCAAGCTTAAGGGACCTAAGCTACGAAGAAACACTAAATAAACTGAATCTACCAACACTACAGGAGAGAAGGAAAAGAGGTGACATGATAATGCTATATAAATGCATATCAGGAAAGGAGAAAATAGATATAAATGATTTTTTAACATATGGAGAAGCATCAGCAAGAGGACACTGCAAAAAACTGCATAAGAAGAGAGGTGATAAAGACGTAAGGATATTCAGTTTCCCAAACAGAGCAATTGATCAATGGAATGCACTACCGAATGAAATAGTGTGTGCCAAAACAATTCACAAATTTAAGGATATGTACGATAAATATGATTTAAGACACGGGACAGTATGAGCTTGACTCATTCCTGTAAAGATACAATTAGGTAAGAACAATTAGGTAAGAACACACACACACACACACACACAAGCGCACGCACGCGAAAAAAATACTGTTTGTGTTTTTGGCAATGCACATTTCTTTAGAGAGAATTTTAAGGTCTTACACAACATCTCCCTCTTTTTGTTTTTTTGAATTTTACTTATGAAAAACTTTAAGACTTAAATCATGACAGAAAGTACCTTATTTTCATTATCTCCCACTCCTCTCCGTTTTCTTTCTGTGCCTCCGCCCAGCTAAGATGGAGGAGGCATTATGTGAATATTCTATCCGTTCTCGAGTGCATGCGTGGGAAGGCCGTGCATCCGTGACACTCCTCTGGGCGCAATATCTTCTGAATCCATCACCGGATTACCACCAAACTTTTGTTAGTGATGTAGTATGAGGAGATGATGAACTGATTAGGTCAGCTTGGTCAAGAGGTCAAAGGACAAGGTCATATGAGTCCACTTTGTTTATTGTTGTCGATGTGGTATCTCCCGGCCTCCTGATGGATTCCAACCCGACTTTCGTCAGTGATTCAATATCAAGGAACGATGAACTGATTAGGTCAAACGGTCAAATGTCAAAGTCATTCGACCTAGTTTATTCTTGTGGGCCCGATATTTCCTGAACCGCTCGACAGATTTCGACCAAACTTTGTCAGTGATACGGTATGAAGGGACAAATAATTGGTTAGGTCAGCCAGGTCGAGGAGTCAAAGATCAAGGTCATAGGGATGTGGACGCGATATCGTCTGAATCCCTCGAGGGATTTCGACCAAACTTTTGCCAGTGATACAGTATGAGGGGATGATGAACTGATTAGGTCAGCATGGTCAGTGGTTCATTGGTCAAGGTGATATAGACATGACTGCGATATCACCTTTCGTTGTAAGCACCATTGATAATTCCCCCACTTTCTGCCCTCCTATCTGTGCATCGACTCATTATGTAGTTGCAATGGAGTCGACAGTTTGAGGGCTTTAAATGAAGCTTGCCAACATTGCCAAGGGAATCCAGGGTAGTGTCCACACATCTACAGTACACTGACATATTTTTGTGCTTATTGGCATGATAATTAATGAACGCACAAGAACACATAATCCCCAAACTGTGAGCTCGTGTGGTGTGGACTTTGGCCCCATTAGTTGCTTTAAAGGCCCATCAATAAAAAAATGAAACAATATCTGACGGTATTTGGTCATGAACCAATTGTCCCAAGATTAAAATGATCCCATGAAGAAATGGTATTTCTTGTGTATGTGTGTGTGTGTGTGTGTGTGTGTGTGTGTGTGTGTGTGTGTGTGTGTGTGTGTGTGTGTGTGTGTGTGTGTGTGTGTGTGCACGCGTATGCGCGCTCGCGAGCGTTTTAGCCATGTATTTAAAAAGCTGGGTAATGAGTAACTGGAGGTTTAATTCATTTTCAGTTAAGATTTTCATGCTAGTTCTTAAATGTTTATAAATGATATTCTTTTCAATGCACATTTACTTCTTCTTCTTCTTCTCTTTTTTTTTTTTCTTCTACTTTTTCTTCTTTTTCTTCTTCTTCCTTTTTTTTTTCCGAGTGAAGTGAGTGCAAAAAAATATCGTGACCTAAGTCCCCTTGAGTATTTTTACAAAAATGTGTGGGAGAAATATTACAGATAAAGTTAGGTATATATCAAAAGGCCTGTTGACTGTGGAACAGAGTGGCTTCAGGAGCAGTAATGTGTACATCAAACATGTGCGTTGACACCATAGTGGAGAAGGCTTGTGAAAAATATGATAAGGTACTAGTGGCATTTATCAATCTGGGGCATTGCATATGACAGTGTAAACTGAGAAATATCGCGGATGGCTTTACGTATGTACGTTGTAGATGGTATGCTGGTGAGTGACGTTAAGAACTTTTATGATGGTAGTGAAGCCTGTGTAAGAGTAGGTGGATATCTAAGGAAATCTTAAATATTACACCATGAGGATAAAATGGAGGGTGAAAGATTGACGAAGAGAGTGTATGTGAGTGAGGTGGAGGGGGGAAGAGGGAGGGGGAGGCCGAGGATGAGATGGAGGGATGGGGTGGAGAGGTATATGAGAGAGGGGTGTGTGAGTTGGGAGCAGGGCAGTGAAATGACGGGGGACAGGGCGACTTGGAGGCGATTTGTTTGTGGCCACCCCAAACGGGATTGAGGCGTCTGGCAATAGATAGATAGATAGAGGATAAAATGAATGGACCACTCTATCAGGCTTGCTTTAGAGACTGCAGTTTTTAAAACTGTATTTTTTTTTTATTTAACCCTTTTTTTTATACAAAAAAGGAAATCCACATCATATAAAGTGAATGCGCCAGTAGTCAAGCTGAACCCTTGTATGTACGAGTGTATGCAAATGCGCATATATATATATATATATATATATATATATATATATATATATATATATATATATATATATATATATATATATATATGTCAAGATTCCTGCAGCCCGGTGCAAAATTTTTTATTGTACTGTACGTGGGTGTCTTGCCTTGAAAGTAAATACAATGTGACTACGAGTGTGATGATGCAGTGAATGGAGAGACTTGAAATGATGAGAGTTTTTCTCTTTTCAAGCTGAATAGAGGAAGGAAAAACACATTCATTTAAAAGATTCCATACACCATACACCAGACAAATGGTGTCCTTGATTCACAAAATAGTCTGTGACAGTTGATCTCCTGTAGGTTGAATTTTGGGAGGAAATTAATCTGAGGAAGCACGTTCCAAAGAGATGCGCTATGGAAAATAAAGGAATTCTGATAGTCAGAAGATCTGTAATGTAACAGTCACCAGATTCTCGTGTAGCACGGGGGATGGCGTGAACGGGTGACACAGTGGATATAACTTCATCTGAGCATTTGCTATAAACGTGTAAAGTAATGCAGGTGGGGCAGCATTTCGCACATCTTGTAGGAAGGGTTGTTCGATTGTAACTGTTGGATTAAGCTTATAGCTTTGTTCTGAATTTTGTCTAGCTGTTTTTGCGCGACCTCTTCACATCCACTCCACAAGCGTGAACAATATTCACACTGAAAGCACACTGATTCTTGTAAAATATAGTTAACTGCTCGTCAGTAAAGAAGTTACGGATTCTGTACAGTAATTCTAATATTCTTAGGAACGTGCTAGCATGTGATCTAAAGTGAAAAGTCCAACTGAGGGTATTGTTATGCGAAACACCTAGAGTTCAGAGATAGGAATATTGGATGTATTGAAAGTAATATCGAAGCAGGCAATATCTGTCTATTAGTAAACAGGATATATTTGGTTTTCCTAGATTTGAATGAGGCATTGTTATTTCGTTCGCATTCAGTGATTTCAAATAAGTTTTACTTTATGTAGATCGCTGTGCTGAGTTGGGAGGCTAAAATGTCAAACTTTGTGGGTGGATATTTAAGTGTGAAGGAAACGCGAAGCGTTGAATCATCTGCAAATAAGTAAATGGAATTATGGGTGACAGACAAGAGGTCATTAATACTGTTACACTGTAGGGTTGGTAGATACGTCGAGCTCGATGCATAGACAGTAGACAAGCCACGATGTTAATCGAAGGCCATTGAATGTTTCAGGGTTGTATTTCTTCTAAGCATAGCTGGTGTATACTTGCAAAACAGTTACTTCTCCTCCTTACTGTATCCCCGTCCTCGCTCACTAATACTCACCCACTGTCCGTTTTTTGACTGACCGATTGTCACTTGCTGACTCCGCGACTAGTTACTCCGCCTTTTGCTAATTAGCTCTCACTGTCTGACACACTAACTGTGTCACTGACTCTCTCGATCACTCTCCATTCATCACTGACTCACTGACTGTTCGTTATTTACTCCGAGTCTCACTGTCTGACTGACTTTCACTGACTAATTACAACTGGTTCACTAACTGGCCTGCCATACACAAAACTCACTTTGTCAATTACTCTCTGCATCTGCGTGCAGGCAGGACAGTTTCTCTAAATAACCCTCTCACTCTACCTCCAGACCAACACAGGATATTCTGGAACCTAGGAGAGAACTCGCATTTTCTCTCATAATACTACATATTCTTTTCTACAGCCTAGGAGAAAACTCACATTTTCTCATATAATAATGGATGTAACATAACAATACACACTAACAATACTGACAAGAGTTAATTCCTAAGGTAAAGGAAAAAGAAAATAAAACAGACATGTTGAAATTCTAGAATGTTCTTCACATCTCTAGATATAAAACACAAGACTAAACCAACCAGCATAATACTGACCCTTCCTCAAAACTGTGTCGTCCTCGACATAATCACCCAATCTTACTTATATACAATTAAATATGGGATAACCTTCCAGACTGGCAGTTTGTTGCCATTGCCTCCGGTGTTTAGGTCCCACGGTGTGAAGACTTGGATCGTCAATGCTGTCCATGACTCCATTATTCTCCTGGGCCATCCTTTCATCTCCTCGACTTCACTCCTAGTATAGGCTACTTCCCAGGCCCAGGCGTCCTGTGGTAAATACATCAGCATACTTCATCAAGATCCTCTTCAACTGCTCCATCTGTGGCTTCTCCAGACACTGGGCAATCCTGGCAGAAAGGAGAGCTAGTTCCTACTGGGGCTTAACCGTACTCCTCTTGCACGCACTGCTCAGTGGCTCCTGGTCGACTTCTTGGCAACCCCACAACTGTGCCCTGATCTTCTTAGGACAAAGTGAAAAGTAGGCGTAGGGGCACCAATGGTCCTGCCCACAATCACTCCCCCTTCTATCATAGCATGGCTCCCGTGCTTCACCAATCCCAGGGCAGTGTGCAGCATGTTATAGATCTCACAGGGCCACAGCATATCTGACTCAGGGGAGATAAGTGTAGTCCACCTGGTCTTCACCAGTAAACTTCTCTGCTCCATGGACCTCAGCAAAATACCCCTTCCTCCTAACTGCATTCACATCAAATAGAATCAAGCAGGCAGTGACATGACACCAGGCAGTCCAAACGCAAGATAAAGGGGTTCTTGACATCGACAACACACATTTTCAGGGTCTCCTCCTTTCCTTCCTTCTGCATCCCGGCACCGTCTTGTCCCCAAGACCTAGCACAGCTCCCTGCCACCTCAGGAAACCACTTCCCTCACTTCTCTTACCTTGTTGCTTAATTCTCTCTACCTTACTGTACGTTACCCCTTGTTGTTGCTTCATTCTCCTGGTCCGATTCTACAGCACTTTCCATAGCTAGTGAAGCTCCTGTCTGTGCTCACGTAGCTTTTCCTGTAGCCTTGCGTAGTGGTAGCCTATGTTTGGGCTTCTTTTTGGTCTTCTAGACATTTCTTTTATTCTTTGTTGTGCTTCTTGATATCTCTTTGGTTCTTCTTGCTATGCTTCGCCTTATTTCTTCTGTACTTCATAATATTTTATTGTTTTGTTCATCATGATGTGCTCTGAACATTGCGAATACATCTTTCATTTGTTCTTCCAGCCGTGCTTCTCGATATCTCTTATGTTCCTCTTGCTGTTTCTTTTGTTCTTCATGATATTTCTTTTGGTCTTCTCAGTATTTCTTTTGGTCTTCTCGATAATTGTTTTGTTCTTGCTGTATCTTTTAAAATTCTTGCAGTGCTCTCAACACTGCGAGAATGACGCGTAGACTGACCAAGACGTTAATGAATGGCCACTGATCACCTCAGGGTTTTATTCCTAATCACAGCTGAGGTACACTTGCAAAACACTTGCTTCTTTACCTCACATTACCTCCGTCCTCGCTCATTACTATTTGCTCACTCTCTGTTCACTGATTGACTGACTGTCACTCACTGACGCTCTGACTGACTACACCATGCATCCTACACTGACTGGCCCTCACTGTCTGACTTATTTGATCAGACTGTCCATGTCACTGTCCACCTGCGACTGACTCACTGACTATTCACTAAATGTCTGTCATTGTCCATCTGCCACTGACTCACTGACTGTTGACTGGCTGTCTCTTATTGGCTCTCTGACTTTCACTGTCTGAGTGGCTGTTGCTTACTAACTGCAACTGGCTCACTGACTGGCCGCCACACACAAAACTCACTCTGTCCATTACTCTGTTGCTCCGCCAGCAGGTAGGGTAGTTCCTTTAAATACCCCTCCCCGATTTACCTCTTGAACAGCACAGGATATTCTAGAGCCTAGGAGAGAAATCATGTTTTCTCACACAATAATGCATATCCTACAGCATGGGAGAGAACTAACTTAGTCCCATGCAATAATGCACATAAATTAGCAATACGTACCAACAATAATGACAAAAACTTATTCCTACGGTAAGAGAGAAAGAAAATAAACCAGACAAGTTGAAATTTCTAGAATGTTCCTCACATCTCCAGATATAAACCAGGCGCCTAATCCTTTTGACAAAATAATATGAATGAGAAACAGGGTTGGAGTCAGGGCTAATCCTTTAGGTATGTTGGCATTAACTGAGTGGAAATTGGAATAAACATCATATACCTTTAGTCTTATCTTTCTGTTGCTGAGATAGGAGGAAATCAAGAGAAAAAAAGACCATAGACCGTAGCAGGAGAGTTTGGATTAGATGGAAACATGCCACACTTCGTCAAAAGCTTTATAATTGTGAAGGGTTAGTGTATAGGTTTGTCTATGTTGGTAAGTTGATTGATAGATGGTATGAGTAATGAGACTGAGTATATGAACAGTGGACCTTTCGTGGCGAAAACCATACTGTATGTCACAATTTAGTTGTTTGATTCAAAATTATATTAACTTCAATGCCACTAACATTCCTGTCTCTAGCTACTAATATTTCCATCGCTAAAAGTATTAAAATTCTCAGTGTTTCACTTAACAGTGTCCTCAGCTGGACCTCTCATGTTAGATATCTTGCTAAAACCGTGTCAAAGAAACTCGGATTATTGTACCAAATCAGTAACTTCCACACTGGCGAACACTTAGCTGTGATTTTCAAGAGTCATGTGCGATCTCAGCTATTGCTCACCTTTGTGGAATGGATGTAGAGAGGTTGCACTAAAACAGCTAGACAAAATTCAGAACAAAGCTGTTAGAATTATTAGTAACCCTACTATTTCAATTGAACTACCTGCCCTACGAGTAAGAAGGAATATTGCCTCCCATGCATTATTTTACAGATACTTTCATGGCAAATGCTCAGAGGAAATTGCATCCATTGTGCCACCTCTCCATGACATTCCCAGTGTTACACAGGCATCTGGTAGTGCTCATGACTGGACTGTCACACTGCCATATTGCAAAACTTCTGCCTATCAGAATTATTTTATTCCTCGAATTTTGGAACTCACTTCCCCAAAGTGGTTTCCCCCCAAACATCAACCTGCGGCTGTTCAAGTCCATCTGTTGCAGATTTTTTTATGAATGGAGGACACCTGTAATCAGGTGTATGAATTATTTTTTTATTCATTTGTTTTTCCTTCCACTGTTCTGTTATTTATAAAAAAAAATATGTTTAACACTGTCTGTCTATCTATCTATCTGTCGATAGCCCGACGCCCTAATCCCACAAAGGGTGGCCGCAGACAAAACGCCTCCAAGTAGCTCTGTCACTCACCATTTGACTGCCCTCTCCCCAACTCATTCCTCTCTCCCTCATATACCTCTCAACTCCATCCCTCCACTTCATTCCCAGTCTCCCCCTCCATCTCCCTCCCTCCACTTCATCTACATACACCCTCTTAGTCAGTCTTCCATTCTCCAGTCTCTTCACATGTCCAAACCACCTCAGTGTATTTCTCCTAATTTTCTCAATGACATCCACCCCACAACGTTCCTTCACTTCTTCATTCGTCAACCTGTCTATGTCACTCCACATGCTCCTCTCAGGTAACTCATTTCCACTGCTATCACTCTTGACTTGTTCCCCTCTAGCATGGTCCACGCACCGCTTCCATACGTCAGGGTGTAGGGATCACAATGCTATTATGCAGTGACTTCATAACTTCCATACTCATCTCCTATTTCTCATCACCGCTTACAGTGAACCAACAGCCTTTCTTCCTCGCTGTACCCTTTCAAGCACTTCATCCCCAAAACTTCCATCCTTACCCATCACACTACCCAAGTACTTGAATGCACTCACATTCTCCATATCCTTACCATCCAACCTCGCTGTACATCCTGTGACTTCATTCCTCTTAAACATCATAATTTTACTCTTGTTTATATTAACTTTCAGATGCCTCTCCATGCACACTGTCCCAAATTCATTCACTAAACCGTGCAACTCCCATTCATCTTCACTCAGCAATATTGTATCATCAGCAAACAGCAACACCGGAATCTTCCACACCTCAGCCTCATTCATTAGAGCCACCCCCACATCCCATGCCCTACCTTGCACCTCCTTTACAACCAAATCCATGTATATATTAAACAGCCATGGAGACATCACACAACCCAGTTTCAGTCCCACATTTAGATCAAAGAACTCACTCAGCTCACCATCCACTCTCACTGTAGCCCTAGCTCCCTCGCACATACTCTTCACAGCACTCCACAATTTCCCCTCCACTCCATATATTCTTAACACCTTCCACATACCTTGCCTATCTACTCTGTCATATGCTTTCTCCAAGTCCATGAATGCAGCATACACTTTCTTTCCCTTCTCTAGATACTTTTCCACTAAACATTTCAGAACAAATATCTGATCTACACACCCTTTTCCCTTCCTAAATCCCCTTTGTTCTTCTCCAACTAGCTCCTCTGTTATGTGCCTAACCTTATCAATAAGTATTCTACCATATACAGTATATTTCCGATTACACTAAGAAGGCTAATTCCCCTATCGTTACCACATACTTCTCTCTCCCCTTTTCCTTTGTATAAAGGAACAATTATACCTGATTTCCAGTCCTTTGGAACCCTTCCCTCTTCACAAGCCAATCTACACAACTTCTATATCCACTCTGCAACTATCTCACCCCCATATTTCAGCATTTCACCACACACTCCATCAATTCCTGGGGCCATTCCCATCTTGATCTTCATTGCTTCAACTACTTCCACCCTGCTGATCTCTTCCTCCCTCTTCTCATCTCTTCTTCTCCCAGCCATTCCTCAAGCACTTATACTCGCACTGCTCTCACTGTCTACAATAAACTAATCCTCAAAGTGCTCCTTCCATCTTCTCATTTTCTCTCCCTTCTCCACCAACAATCTATTATTCTCATCTTTCACTCTCCTACTGATTCCCCTATCACGCTGTCTTACTTTCTTTACCTCCTTCCAAGACAATTTCTTAATCTCCCCCCATTTCACACTCAGATTCCTCCCAAACTCTGCATCCACTCTCTTCCACTCTTCATCAATCTCTTCACTTCCCTTCTCCTGCTCACATATACCTCTCTCTTCTCTCGTTCATCTTCTCCCCTACCTCTACTCGCCAGCCAGTCACTATATGCCTTCATCTTTTGTTCCACAGCTCGTTCATTTCTCAACACTCCACCATGCTGTCCCTTGCACACCCCTACATCTCCTCCCCACTCCACAAACCACCTCTCACACCG
Source organism: Coenobita brevimanus (assembly GCF_032717465.1). NCBI lineage: Eukaryota > Metazoa > Arthropoda > Malacostraca > Decapoda > Coenobitidae > Coenobita > Coenobita brevimanus. Next base: position 20,811,024 of record NC_137006.1, on the reverse strand, counting down.
CACTTATCTCTTCCGTGAATATCTTGCATACTTCTTCCACCCCTTCTATCTGCTCTAACTCATACCTTCCCAATCTTTCTTCCACTATGCTCTTATACTCTGCCATTTCTCACTCTCTTGTAACTTCTCCACCCTTTTCACACGAGCTGTATCCTCCTGTCTTCCCCTTCGTCTCTTCACGCATTTTCTTTGCAGCCTTACCTTGCCCATCACAAGGTGATGGTCCGAGATTCCATTCCCCCACCCTCTCCACACTCTTACATCCAACAGTTGTCTTCTCATTCGCTCATCCGTACACACGTAATCTATCATTGCCTTTCGTTCAACAGGTTCACCGTCCATCCTCCTTATGACTCTCCATGTATACCTCTGGATCATCTTATGCCGGAAGTAGGTGTTGGCTATTGCCAACTCCATACTAGCACAGATGTCCACCAAAGCACTCCATCTACTTCAGATAGCACACCCCACTGACCAACCACTCCATCCACTCATACATTCTCAGCTTTGCCATTCATGTCTCCAATCAAAAATACTCTCTCGCTTCTCACAAACTTATCCATACATGCTTCTACACTCGCCCAAAACTCATCTTTCACTCTTGCCACTCGGTCCTTTGTCGGCGCATTCGCACATGCAATTGCCCAAGCTTGTATACCTACTTTCATCCTCACTCATACAATCCTTGCACCCACTGTTCCATACTCTCTTATATTCTCCTTCCACTTCTTGCATATCATCAGACACACTCCCTCTCTTGCCCTCTCATTCTCATTAACTCACTCACATATTGCTAAGCCATACTCCCATTCTCTCACCCTTTCACTTTTTCATTTAGTTTGAGCCAGTCCACATACATCTACTCTTGCATCCTCAAGCACCTGAACAATCTCTCTCTCTTCCACTTCATCATTCACTCCTCTCACATTCTGCATTCCAGTCCTTAGAATGTCCTCTATCCGTTCCTTGGTCGTCAACGTATGGTCCGTCCTGGTCCGAGGCAATTTGTTCGGTTGTTTAAATAGTTCTTTTAACGGGGTGGGGCACGAACCCACCACCAACCCTTTTAGTCATCTCATACGACAAGCAGGGATACTGGGGGAGTATTCTTGAAATCCCCCTACCCCCAGGGGAAGTACGGTAACTCTTGGTCTGTAGTCAGAGGGATCACAGGAGCTTCGTTTCTTTGGAACTGGATGGATATTTTTTTTTTTTTTTTAATAACAGAACGGAGGAAGAAAAAACAAATGAATTAAAAAAAAATAATAATCCATACACCAGATTACTGGTGTCCTCTGTTCATAAAATATCTGGAACAGTTAGACTTAAACAGCTGTGGGTTGAAATTTGGAGGGAAACAACTCTGGGGAAGTGAGTTCCAGAGAGATGCAGTTCGGGGAATGAAATAATTCTGATAGGCAGAAGTTCTGCAATATGCCTGAGTGACATTCCAGTCATGAGCGCTGCCAGATGCCCGTGTAGCACGAGGGAAGGCATGGAGAGGTAGCATCATGGACGCAACTTCGTCTGAGCATTTGCCATAAAAATATCTGTAAAATAATGCAAGGGAGGCAACATTCCTTCTTACTTGCAGGGGAGGTAGTTTATTTGTAATGGCAGGGTTGTTAATAATTTTAACAGCTTTGTTCTGAATTTTGTCTAGATGTTTTAATTCGACCTCTCCACATCCATTTCACAAGGGTGTGCAATATTCAAGATGAGAGTGCGCATGGCTCTTATAGATTATAGCTAACTGTTCATCAGTGAAGAAGTTACGGACTCTGTACAATAATCCAATTTTCTTTGAGGCGGTTTTAGCAAGTTATCTAACATGAGAGGTCCTGCTGAGGGCATTGTTAAGTGAGATGCCAAGAATTTCAATACTTTTGGAGATGGGGATATTAGTAGCACTGAAGGTAATGTACGAATCTGGCAATATATGTCTATTAGTAAATTGTATGTATTTAGTTTTACTAGCATTAAAAGAGACAAGGTTGTTTTGTCCCCATTCACTGATCGTAGATTGGTCTTGATTTATGGAGATGGCTGTACTGAGTTGGGAGGTAGAAATCCTAGACTTTGCAAATGGGTGTCTGAGTGTGAATGAATTATGTAGTGTTGAGTCATCTGCGTATGAGTGGATGGGATTGTGGGTGACTGATAACAGATCATTAATATGAACCAGGAATAGGGTTGGCGCCAGAACTGAACCCTGCGGCATGCCGGCGTTAATTGAGTGGATATTGGAAAATACATCATCTACTTTTACTCTTATTTTCCTGTCACTAAGATATGAAGAAATCGAAGGAACAAAAGACGTTAGTCCATAGCAAGGGAGTGTGGACAGCAGGGAACGGTGCCATACTCTGTCGAAAGCTTTAGAGATATCAAGAGCTACTGCATGAGTTTCTCCATGTAGATCAATTGATTGATGGATGGTATGAGTTAGGAGATTGAGTATGTCAATGGTGGATCTTTCGTGGCGAAAACCATATTGTCTTTTTTCCAAGAATTTTGAAGCAAAAAATACGTATGCATAATTTAAATAATGTAGCTAAAGCAGGAGCAAGTTCTGCGGAAAATTTTTTCAAATCTATTAGAAGAAAATCTTATGGACCTGGAGCTCTTTTGGTTGGTAAATTGTCTAGGATACATTTAACGTTTCTAGTCCGAATCTTGAGTGGAGCAATTCCGGAAGAGTCAAGTTCTAATATCTTTCTGAAGGACTTAATTTTAGACAGAATTTCCGGCAAATATACTGGCAAGAATGTTGGCTTTTTCACCAGTTATTTACTATGGTTAGGGTTATCTTTAATTCTAGTTGGTTGCTTTATCAGTTGCTTAAGATGAACGACTCTTCTCGCAGTATCTTCAGTCCTGGAAGAACTCAATAACCATTCTACAATATGGACATTACAATCGCCCAACATGGTATTTTCAGTAGTCGGGGCAAGGATAAGGTTGATCAACTGTGTGGGTATGGAGTCATATACGCTGGGTTCAGATGAGACACTGGAGTACAGATTTTTTTTTACATTAAGATAATTTGATTTGTACAATGAGCAATCAAATTCAGAAGTAGTGGTAATGGCAATTGCCTATTCATATTAAATACAACAACAAGTGCCCCTCCCCCCGTTATGAAGGTGAGTGAGGAGTTTGTATTGGGATAAGTCAGTAGAGGGAGAGATTTGGGCTTCTGCGAGGCATAGGGCAGTGATAGGAAAGGGAAGTAAATGTGCAAAAGAAGTGGAAATTAGAGTGGCAGAGAAAAGGAAAGCGGAAGGTGCAATGAAAGCTTTGATAAGAAGCAGAGGTCTGTGTGCAGCGTCCGTGAGACACTTGCATGAAGGAGTTTTAATACCTGCTCAAACATGCAGGTGTGAAACTTTGTTATGCCATGAAAATTGAAGTCAAGCATACAGACAGTGGATTGGGATGTTGAGGAAGATATGTGGAAAGCAAAGAGTGTATTATAACCTGTAAAGTGCGCTTTGTGACACGTGACGTGCGGGCGAGCGCCATTTTATCATTATAGGAGGAATCTCCGATGTATAATTCCTAGAGCAGATGTAAAAAAAAAAAAGTGTTCCTACGGAAAATCTTTTTTAATTTGAGTTCGTAACTGAGTCGTTCACCGATTAGAGCTGTACACCCCCTTGGAAAACTCGAGATTCCAAGGGGTTCCTACGCTTTATGGGTAAGTTTTTAGTTGGTAACAAAATTTATTGAATGAATGCCACATGCAGAAAGAATTTTAACTCTACTTCACATAAGAGTAAAGTTATTAGCTTCTGCTTAGTGTGACGGTCGGGTCGGGCCAAGTTGTGCCAGGCTGCTCATTTCCAAACTTAAATGAGAGTAAACATCGCTCATTGGCTCGTAATAAAGAATAATGTGATTTTTGAAAGATATGGAGTAAATCTGTGGTCATCAGAGTCGAAAAGAACATGCTAAGATGATACAGTAATGTGGAGGGAATGGGTGTGAACTGAGTGGTGAAAAGGCCATTGTATAAGCAAGTTTAACCCGCCCCGTCCCGACCACTTTCTCACCAATGGTACCCCCCAATCCCGACCATTTTTGGACCCAAATTTTTTTTGCTAAAACTTTCGCTTTTGGTCAGAAACAATGGTCAGTCACAAAGAAATTGTTCCCCGGGGTCCATAATTGCCTTAAACAGGTATGCCTTGGTCACACCTGGCACCGTGTTCTCTGTAGGTGGTCTGAGCCTCTAACGTTTTCTATGGTATTATAAGTCTGGGAAACCAATGAAAGTAAGTAGATATGTATTTATTACAAACATAAAAACATGTGATAAAAGAGTAAATTGGATTTTATACAAAAATAGAGCTGAAATAAGCATTGTACCATCGTGCAAAACGAGCAAAATCGGGCAGACTGGTCACGATGAATCGCTAACATTCGAAAATCATGATATATATAATTTTTTTTACTTACATAATACTTCTACAATAACATTATACCATTTTACATTTTATTTAACTGTTTTCACGTATTCACAGGCCTTTCGATAACATTTAGCGTAATGTTAGAGCTTATTTACGTAGTGAGTGAACTCGCTGTGACTGTTGTTTCAACTCGTATTGTGCTTTTTCTACTTACTTAATACTTTCCTAATAACATTATACACTTTTCAACTTTATAGAACTGTTTTGAGATAATTTCAGGCCTTACATAAATATTTAGCGTAATAATAGCGCATAATAACACACACGGTGAAGTCGCTATGA